>NC_139953.1:26230153-26252653 GCF_963454915.1 Gymnoscopelus microlampas
AGTCTGTCTCACTCTAGCTCTCACACAGGCACACAAACACATGGCTGTGTCCCATGACATCATGGTATTGTTGTGCTACTGGCTGAGGCCAGCAGATCTGTGAACCTGGCTCTTCATTGTCCTTGTGTCCATTATTACAGCAGTCTCACACACACACACACACACACACACACACACACACACACACACACACACACACAGTCTGGACAGTCTCATTTACAGTAACCCAGGTGACCGTCAATGATGTTGTTGTCATTTGATGTAGGATCAAAACCCACATTTTTGGGTTAGGGTCTGCTTTCTGCTTTCTAGTAATCCATGAAAAAAAAAGACAAATTGGGAGTGGAATCCCACCTCCCTGCTTTAAATGAATAACTAATAAAAGAAGTGAAGGGCCAAATCAGGCCACATACTGTCATGCTTGGACCAAGGTGATCCATTATTAACAGCTGGTGGGAAAATTTACAAAAACAAATCTGATAAGGTTTGAAGCAACTGTGTGTTCCAAAATCAGAAACATTACCACCAATGCATGCACAATGAAAAAAACATTTATTTTGATTTCCACGCACAATAGTGGAAAGATTTGTAGTTGATCTGTGGCTCTCCACCTCGCCCCGCAGGAAACCCACTATCTCCACAGAGCACACACTTCCTGTCTGCTTCCTGCTTCCTGAGAGGGAGGGGGGAAAAATAATGCTGTGTTCAGTCTGCTCTTAAGAATCTCCACCAAACAGACTACTTCAAACTACAACAGACTGGCAGTCTGTTGGCAAAAGTTGTCAAATGTTCTGCACAAACTGTCGGCCGACTCTCATGCGTTAGAGGAAATCAGATGACATGACTCTCCACACCAGGAGGCGGCAGTAGTCTGCGGCGCTGGTCTGTAGGAGCCTGCCAGTGTTGCGTTAGGTCTGCTTATTAAAAGCGACTTTGGGCTTGTTTTCCAGTAAAGTCGCTTGTAAATAATTGCGGGTTGCTTTTGTTTGGGCTGTAGTGTAGTTGCTTATTTGGGCTTTCTTTCGATTCTTTTTGAAAATAGCTGATGTAATAGGGCTCAAGTGGTAAAACTGTCCGCTTCTTTTGGGCTTGTTTTCATAGTCGTTTTCACCTCCGGGCTCTAGCTGTCGGACCCGACCGAGCATGTTCAGTCGGCGTTCAACGCTATCCTACAAGTCCCGACCAGACAGCACGGCAACATCTACAACAGATTTTTGGCAGCAGACGCTTTCCGCAGCTGACGTCGGCGCGGTGGAGAGTTGCCTTTAGGCTAAGACCAATGACCATTACATTTCACACCACTGATCTGGGAATAGTGCCTCTAGTAGTATCCTCTGCTCCCTGACAAATCAAAATAGGCTTACATTGTCACAGCATGACACAGGAAAATCACCACATGCACTGTTGTCTGTTGTTGATCATTCTAAATTATGGAATTATAACCATAATCTGATGAACAACTACAAATGAGTGCTAAATTAAAACCAAATGACAGTTGCATGTATATAATAATGAATGTAGCACTTCACCCATTTCCACCCTTATTTTCATATAATTGGTTCTCACAGATGCTCATTATAATATGGCACCGCCACCATTTCCATCCTTCTGGATCTCAATGGTGGGCTATGGACAATTCAGAAACCTGCCTACCAACAATGACATCATCGATTGGGATTCCAAGCTAATAGAAACTATAGCCTCTCTCTTCCTGAAATGTTAGCATGCTGAAATTGAAGCCATTGTTCTTGAATTAATTAATTAATTGTTTGAAATTACCAAACCTGCCTACAGATGATATCACTGGTAGGCAGGTTTCTTAACTGTCCACAGCCCTCCTCTGAGACACAGACCGAGTAGACCAAAACGGTTCCATCTTATAAAGTGCATTAGCGAAGAACATTGTATGAAGATGGGTTGGCTTTAAGTTAAGATACGGTCTGTAATCTGCATGGACTGTGGAGTGTGGATTGTCACTTAAATGTACAGCTTTGTTTATTCAAACATACCAGGATGCCAGTAACTTGCAGGTACATGAATCACAAAAGTATTTGCATTATTATGTTATCTCCCAGGAGGGATCATTCATGTGGTCAGGCTATTGTAATTTGACATAGCTTCCCAAAGTCAAGTGACCCAGTCACAATGGGAATCTAAGAGCTGTGAAGAAAGGAAGTGGGAACCAGCAGAAAAGAAAGGATGTAGATTTAAGTGAACCAAATACCATCACACAGGAGAAGACCACAAACAGTGATGTGGTCTCTTAACAGCCACATGATCAGAAGTCAGTTATAGTGTTTGAAATGACAAGCATAGCTGAGGGACCACAGACTAGTCCAGTGCCATGCTTCAGGCCCCTTGTATTTTTGGGATCAGTCCATCTAGGATTTTCCCCTGTCCGGCTGACCCAACAAGGATGGATCGATGAAGAACTAGACAGAAAAATGCAGCTGGTGCCCATTTTTTAAGGTTTAATCTCCTTCCCTCATTCTATTCAGTCTGTTTCTGAAACTAACCCTAAAGGGGAAAAGGAGCAAATATAACAAACGCCTTTGGTCAGCAGTACTGACTGAGTACAAGTCGAGTAGCTTCAAAACTTTTATGTAACGTCAATTAAACACACAGTTCAAGCTGTGGTACTAAAGGTTCACCTGATGAAAATGTCCATGGGATTAAAACAGCAATTTGCATAGGCTACATCATTAGTTTCTAGAGCTGTTAACGAATATTCCATATAAAAAAAAGAAGGTTTGACAATAAAAATTAAGATTCAAATACATTTAAAAATCTGCCTTGCGAGTTAGTGAGACTCTGGGCACCTGTAACTTTACACAGCAGCTGGTCTCTGAGCACTGAGCAAGCAGCTTCAAGTCAAACTTATCGTACACTCCGAATGCAAGCCAATCTACACGACCGAAACGCGTTGTGGGCTTGTAGATTGGCCGTGTTTGCCATGGGACACCATCGTGCAACGAAGCATAATTCTGGTACACCATTCCTCCATTGCTGTAAACAGACTCAACGCAACTCAGCACCAACCACGGCCGGCACATAGAGGGAAAGAAAGACTTCTGCGGTCTTTGAATTAAGTTTTACTGCAGACAATACATTTTATATACATTTTATATAATTCAAATGTCATTTTTGACCATTTTTAAACATGGCCAAAGCTTCATACTCATGTATATATGCATTGTCCTTTTAAGTGGACCTGAGTTGCTGTTGTTTTGGGAACATGTGTGCATGAATACGTATTGGGTTGAATTGTAAAGGTGTATGTCCAAAAAAAAGGGCCAGGTGACAATTTAACAAAAACAACATGATGGGTGTTCATTTTACATGGTGTATAAAGCTTCCGACTTGGACTTGTTTGTGCTGGGATGCCCACTGTCCACATGACCAGAGAACCCCAAGCCTGTGTTGTAATTAGACTAGATCCCAGTGGGGTCTTAATAGACTCAGATTAAAAAGCTTGGAAACCTGTTCCTCTGTCTAATTAGCCATCCATGACTAATCTAATCACCCTAATGACCCCCACACTACCCACTACAAAAATCAGACAGCAACTGCAAGCTTTAACATCACGATAAATCACAGTTGTATCCAAATCGAGCACCATCAACATTCAGCATTTCAGCCACCATGACACTTGACGCATTACAGCTGAACAGACACTTGTGCTTACACACAACATGTGGCGGGAGGCATGCGATAATCCGACAGACCTTTTCTCCGACTACGTGGCATCCGCGTGCGGTTAAGGTTAGGGTGCGGGTTTGGTTCGGGTCTAGTATTGAAACGTCGGAGCGCTGCGCTGTCGGAGGAATGCGCTGTCGGACTAACATACTGCACGGCTAGGGTCCACCAGCTGACATAATGGGGATGGGTGTGGTGCTGGCTGCTAGGATCGGGAATGCCTGGTGCTTTCATTAGACCATGCAAAAACTAATGGCTAAAACACTGTGGTGAATGAACGCTCCTTGCGCATAAAGAGTTGAGAGAGACTTGTGTGGACTGGACAAAATGAAGGACCTTTTGTTTTTAATGGCGCACAAAACAAGGGGCTGCCTGGCAGTTGGTTGGTTGGCTGGCTGGCTCCACGCCTGAGGAATTAATCGGCTCAAGGAGGAGGGACGGGGACCCCCATCACAGGAGAGGGTCGACGGGGGTCTCCTTCACTCCGCCTTGAGCCCCCCACCCCCGCCCCTGAGAGTACTCCATCCCTGACCAAGGAGGAGAAGGGGTGTGGGGGTAGGGGCCAGGCAGAGAGGGCCCGCCTAAAAACACTGCTGTTGACTTGAGGAACAGCACACACTCACACACGGCATGAAGCATTTCCCACCAACACATACTCACAGTCATAAATCTCCGCCGTCAATCACGGACGGAATGCACCTGTTACAACAACACACCAGGGTGAAAATGGCGAGGGAGCATTCCCAGCCAAATTGTGGAATATACTGGCGATGCACGTATACAACACATAACGCTGCTTTCATAAGATATAACGAGCAGTGGCTTTTTTTTACGAGACACTCACTCCGTTCTAGTTAACAGTTAACAACAACTTCAGTCATGTATGTTATAACACAACGGGGTTTGCGGACAGGGACTAGTTTCTCAGGCCCTGCTCCCAAACCAAGGCTAATGTTGCCATGTCGGCTTATTAAGAGCGACGTTGGGCTTCTTTTTCTGTAATGTTGCTTATTAGTAGTTGCAGGTTGCGTTTTTGGGGGGGCTGGTTTCACCTAACGTGTACTTGCTTATTTAGGCTTGCTTCCAAATGTTTTAATTATTTTCTAAACCAGGTTCTCAAATAACTTCATAAATGTTTTGTACCAGAGAGCATTTTGTGTTTTTGGAATGTTTCAAAAATATTCGAAATATTCCACATTTTATTTCAAGAGTTTTTGAAAATAGTAGATAGATCTACAAGCTCACATCGGCTATTTTCAAATATCCGATTTCAAATGGCCTAGTTGCTTCTTTTGGGCTTGTTTTCCTAGACCTGGTTGCTTATTTCTCTCTCAAAATATGGCAACACTGACCAAGGCCAGTGTCTATCTGTCCACACAGTCACACACTCATCTCCAATCTGACAACACGAACCAACATGGGTGGAGATTTTCACTCGCAGGGACACTGACATTGCGTTTATCACAGCGGTGTATTTGTGGTACATTTACAGCCTTTGGTAAAGAGCTGGCTGCTAGTGCTTTAGCTCCAAGCTAACGTTAAATGAGCCGTGGTCTTGGTTGGTCAGCCATTGTACGATGCACTTGCTCCTCCAGCCTGCTATCCCGTCCAGTTACCTGGAGTAACATGGACAACTGGGAAATGGAGTAGCGGTAGCCCCCCCCTCCATTTATTCTTATTAATCCGCCCTGCATATTAAACTGGACATTGGTGTGTTACCCAAATAACTATGGTCCTGAGGGTATGCTATTTCCCACGGCTTTACAATGAATTCCTACTATTTCTCCCTCTGAACGTTTCCATTCTGCTCTACAGGTATGGAGCTAGCTACCCCGGCTAGCCTGTCGACCATAGGTCAGTTTACTAGTTCAACTAGCCGTCAAGTTATGGCGTAATATATATATAAGTTATATATATTCTCCACAATGCAGTTGCACAGTCAGAGCGTCAAGCCAGCCAGCCGGCTGGCCCGGGCCGGGGCCAGACAGCCATCAGCCACCGGGCCGGGCCCCCGCCAGCCTCTTCTTTGACTGGGGCCAGGGGAGTATAGAAGCCCCGGTCCCCGGGCCGGCAGGGTCCGGGTCACGGTGTGCCGCAGCACAGGGGCGCGGCCTGCACCTCTCGGTACAGTCCGCGGGTCTCACGTACCTCCGTGGGCTGGCTGATCTCGAACAGGTCGAGCCGGTTGGCGTTCCAGTGGTTAATGATGTCGGCGAGTTTCCGCCTCTCCTCCTCCCTGCTCCCCGCTGACATGCTGGGAAAATCCTCAATGGTTTTCCGCCTCGGTGTAGAAAAAAAAGATCCCCCTCTCCTCTCCCTCCAGAATTATAAGGTCTTTGTACGTCCAAAGAAAAAGGCCAGACGGCATAAAAACGCGTTCAAGTGCCGTTAGGTTGGCTTTTCTTCCGAGCGGTGTGTCGGTGTTTTTGTGTGGGTTTGTCTGTCACCACCGCTCCCTGTGTGTATGGAGTCAGTGGAGCTGGTTCTCCTGTAGCTGGGCTCCAGTGTTGCCAGGTTTTGCGAGAAAACAAGCCCAAAAGAAGCGACTAGGCTACTACGGCTATTTGAAAATAGCCAGATCTGCTCTTTTCAACAAACAAAAAATAAAAACCAGTCATTTTGGAAATTGTTTTGAAAATTTTACAAACACAAATCTGGTACGGGCCGGGGATCCCTGGCAAAATATTTGCAGATGGGGGGTCCGGACTCCGCTTGGACAAATACCTGTTAATTTGGGGGTCCTTGACGTGAAAATGCTTGAGAACCACTGGTTTAAACAACTTTAGGAAGCAAGCCCCAAATAAGCAACCACACTTTTAGAAACAAGCCCAAAAAAACGCAACCCGCAACTACCAATATTTACAAGCAACTTTACAGAAAAACATGCCCAAAGTCGCTTATAATAAGCGGACATGGCAACACTGCTTCGCTCCCCTCTTCTGTGTGTGTGTTTCCGCGTTCCCATCGCCTCGCTCCTCTCTGTCTGTCGCACTCCCGGCCTCAGGTTACAACGAAATTGGTGACTTACCGAATTAATGACATGATTGTTATAAATAATTCATGACGTCCCATCTCGATGTCCATATTATATTGTTTTATGGGACGTTATTGACCGTTATTTAGCATGCCTATTGATGTGTTTAAAACACATTTGCTGTAAACCTGTGCAGTTTAATATATATATATGAATCACGTTAAAACTGAAAATGAATTCAATATTTTGTGTCACATGGCAATGCAATGGGATTTTACGCCAATTGTTACCTACCCTAATGTTAAACGCGTCACCGTTTCCCACACTTTTACTACAACATCACCACTGACTACACCCTCAGACACCAACCAAGTCTTCTAACAGCGACCTCTGGAGTCACAGTATTCAATGGGTCACCGAGGTACGTGTACCTTTAAAACGCGCATTCACGGCTTCGACAATTCAATGTGCACGAGCAGACCGGTAAAGTGCCCCATGTTAACGGTTTCACGTCAGGACAAATACAATTTATGACCCGTCTCAAAATGCTCTCAGGCTACAAGTGCTTACTGTAATAACCTGCTTAAATTATGACTTAATAACACGTTCGTGACTTTTTATCTTGATGAATAAGGTTCTAACAAAGCTAATTCCTTCGGACATTTATTAATTTAATCATAGGGCTAACACACAAACATAACATTTAACAAAAGTATGTGTTAGTGCGTGCGCGTGCGTGGTGTGTATCTGTGTATCTGTATATGTATTGTAATGTATATGTAATAATGTGTGTGTGTGTGTGTGTGTGTGTGTGTGTGTGTGTGTGTGTGTGTGTGTGTGTGTGTGTGTGTGTGTGTGTGTGTGTGTGTGTGTGTGTGTGTGCGTGCGTGCGTGCGCGTGCGTGTGCGTGTGTGTGTGTGGGCTATATATATAGATACATACAGTCTATGAGTCTATGATAGATACATACACACGCGCGCACACGCACGCACGCACGCACGCACGCACGCACACACACACACACACACACACAGTATATTATTTAATTAGATAGATAGATAGATAGATAGATAGATAGATAGATAGATAGATAGATAGATGGTGTTGCTGTAGAATGATTCCACACATAAGTCCACACCAATGCAACTACTTGTAACTTTACTCTGTGCAACTCCTTGCAACTGTTATCCCCAAATGGCACAGGTTTGCAACTGGTTCAGTCCAGACCGCTGCAATTTTTTGCAAATGGTTGCAAGTTGCGACTATAGTTGCATTGTTATGGACTGGGCTTTAGACAGGACGATTTTGCTGTGTTATACTTGCAATGCCTTCATCTATAACACAACATGAGATACTGTACAAACTTTTTAACTATAAGTCTCAAAACGTCTATACTTCATTGACCATGGTCCCCCGGGGTTCTGTACTTGGCCCCCTCCTTTTTCCTTCTATACCAAACCTCTTCAGTGAAAATTGCCGATCTGCAAGCCCACTGTTACATTGTGACGTGTTGTGAGCTTGTAGATCTGCTGTAGCCTATTTTTGCAGAATGTTTGCTATTATGACATGCCCAGAATAGGCCCAGAATAGGGACGCTAGGGTTCAAGTAGTTCATCTAATTCTAAATCTATCCTACTATAACTGTTTAATGTTTTGTAGCTCCAAAGTATACTTCTTGCATGTATCTTGCATTACTTCCTGAAGGCACAATGTGATGGGATATGTTCTATTATACAACATGTGTCCTGTTTTTTATCTTTTCCACGGAAACTGCAGGAATCTGGTGGGCTTTCTTTAATTACATAGTGTGTGTGTGTATGTGTGTGTGTATGTGTGTGTGTGTGTGTGTGTGTGTGTGTGTGTGTGTGTGTGTGTGTGTGTGTGTGTGTGTGTGTGTGTGTGTGTGTGTGTGTGTGTGTGTGTGTGTGTGTGTGTGTGTGTGTGTGCGTGCGTGCGTGCGTGCGTGCGTGCGTGCGTGCGCGCGCGCACGCGCATGTGCGCGTGTGTGTGCGTGTGTGCGTGTGTGTGCGCGTGCCTACGTGTGTGCATGCATGCGTGCGCACGTGTTAGGACTGTGGAGGTGCGCAAATGTGCATGCATTCCTACAAGTCGTAGCTCCCATAACACTCGGACATCGGAGTCAAAGACACATACAAATTTGTGCATCTAAGCACACATTTGGTTGTATCTAAGAACATGCAGCCTTTGGGGCAGGCAGGCTATGGTGGATGTACTGTACAAGCTTCCCTCACCCTGCTGCATGCACATGTGTGTGTGTGTGTGTGTGTGTGTGTGTGTGTGTGTGTGTGTGTGTGTGTGTGTGTGTGTGTGTGTGTGTGTGTGTGTGTGTCTGTGTGTGTGCAGCACTGTGTACCCATGTAGTTCATTCATGATTTCCTAGAAGCGTGCCATGTGAGATGGATGGACGGCCATGGGGCACACTCAGTCAGAAGAGATCATGGTAGACCTAGACCTGACTAAGCCAGCTATGTGCAGTGAGAGGAGAGGGCAACAGACAAGACAGGATGGAGCCAGGAACCGGAGAGTGATGCTGGACATGACTGTCAACCAATTGTCCAGTGGGGACACATATAGACAGGAAGTTATATTATATAAATGTATAATATAATTAATTAAATATTTGTAACATCATATACATTTGACAGTCAGGCAAACAGAGAATCAGACAGGGATGTGGTAAGGGTGACACAAAAACAGGGAATGGAGACAGACAGAGAGAGAGAGAGAGAGAGAGAGAGAGAGAGAGAGAGAGAGAGAGAGAGAGAGAGAGAGAGAGAGAGAGAGAGGGAGAGAGAGAGAGAGAGAGAGTGAGAGAGTTGAAGTGAAGGAGACAGTTCCAGAGACAGGGTCAGAGATATAAATAGGTAGGCAGATGACCCCACCGTAGTTCTAAGTGAACCTGGCTGTCCAGATGAAAAATATTGCCTACAGTAGAGATAAATCAGTCCAACAAGAGGGACACAGACAGGGCAGGGTAAGGAGACAGGAAGACAAAAGAAGTAGATAAGACAGCAGGGACAGACAGACAGAGACACACAGAGGCTTCCTTCAGTGGTAGAACCTGGATTCTGGAACTCTCAAATGAAAAGGGTGGTAAAGTGAAATCCCTCAACACCAATAACAACAGAAAAAAAGGATTGCGTATTTGCTTCATACCAGACATGGAATGTAAACACACCCCTGTTCAATAGAGAGGAATAGTGTAGCATTGATCTCTAGGACTAGATGATAGGAGAGACATTTCACAGCTGTAGCTATAGAAATGGTGACGGCGTGATGGCAATCATATTCAAGGGTGGCAATCATATTCAGGGGTGACTGCCCTTTGCTGTCGCAGTCGGAGCCCTTAGACTACAGCATTATCCTCCCTATCAGATCTGCTCCCACCGTTGAATCCTTGAAGTACAGGCTCAAGACTCTCTTTTATTCACTAGCATTTGAATCCCACTGATATGGTAGATTTTTTAATGGTTTATTTTTCTTTTATTACTGATTATCTGTTTGTGTCTTTGAGTTGTATGTCTCGCTTATGTTGTTGAGTTGTTTTAAATGTGCCTTATAAATAAATACATTTGGAATCCGGGCAATACGTGGTCACAGTTCACAAGTTTGAGAATCTTCATATGAGATCAAATAAGGAATAGACAATATACAGCAACAGGAGTTATGGGGTTATATGTGACTATGAAAAAGTCTGTGGCCACACAATGCATATATTATTATCATTACATGAATCTGGCATGTTTTCTCTTGATGGTTAGCTGCAAACATATGTGGCTGTGACAATGCACACATGAATCCAGCATGGTTTCACTTGATGGTCTTTTATAGAAAGGTGCATACAGTTTGTGAATCACACTGAGACCTGGAGATCAGAGATGGTGTCTGTTTACATGGGTGTTAAATCTTCTACTGACATCCCCTCACTGTATGTTCACGCCTTCCATGGAATTGCAATTAACACATAAAGCTATTTTCACCCTTCTCCCATCTCTCCTCTGTCCATCTCTCTCTTCCTCTTGTTCTCTCTCTCCTTTGTCTGCAAATCCCTCTGCCTCTGTTATCTCTTCACCTCTTCATCCTTCTCCATCCATCAGTCTCTCCCGCTCTCCCCACACCTCTCTTTTCATCCCTCTATTTTCCTCGTTATCGTGTGTGGCCGCATTTCACACAGCAGCAGATGTTTCCTGTGTCGGTATGTGGGAGATGGCCGTTGTTCGGAATATGAGCAGGGTTTGATTTGTAAACAAAACACAGCGGGGTACAGTTTATTAACCACTTAATCCATATATACTTTGTTATACAAATAGCAAAAATACCTGATCGCTCACAATGTGTCGCATGACACCTCGTGAGCCAATCAATCTGTCAATGTGCTATTCTTTGCTTTTTTTAAATTATAGGATTTATTTTGAAAATAAATTGATAGGGACACTAGGATTAATGTTAACATACACCTTAAATTAAATTCTTAAATTGCGATTATATATTATATCAAACATGCAATGAAACATAAATATCAAACATATCAGACAGTCAAGAACATAGAAGAGGGGATATCAAAAGCAGTGGCATGGATTCAACATATAAAAAAAGTTCCCAGCAGAAATGTGTTGAAGTTGCATGAAAGGCAACACTGATTTAAAATTTGCTTGTATGATGGATTTGAATGCAGTAAGAAAGTTGTCCCACATTTATAATTGTTCAGTTGACTCTTCTTTACTGCATGTACTTGTGCTGATGTTAACATCACAGAAAAGTGTGTTGCCACTTTCCTAGGGGCTGATGTTTTCTCAATTAGTGCAGATGAAGCCAGATACAGTGGCAGGCACAACAATTCCCTAGAGAGGCTGTCAGCGCTGAGATGAATGTCACATTAGACAAGTGGAAGTTGGCTGTGACCTAGGTTAAGTTAGGGACTGTCCTCCCACTAAAAACAAATTATACATACACAGGCACACATGCAGTACACTGACACTCATATATTTACCCACACATGCATGCACATTATGCACAAATATACCTGTACATAGGATGCATACACAAACATACTGTATCCAGACTGCCTGGCAGATGCTTGTACACACACACACACACACACACACACACACACACACACACACACACACACACACACACACACACACACACACACACACACACACACACACACACACACACACACACACACACACACACACACACACACACACACACACACACACACACACACACACACGCACACACACACACACACATGTATATATTCGAAAAGATTCAAATTTTGTGTCTATTTACTATTCCAGCATTCCAAGGTTTACTCCACTCACCTACCACTAGATTAGGTCAATTTAAGGTCTATTTATTCACACTCACATGGCAGTTACTGAAATAAGTGAATATTTACAGTGTCGAAGAATCAAAAAGAGAGGATAAACACAGTCTGCTCATGAATGAACAAATCAATAACCTAAAACGAAAATGATTTTAACAGTTTAAAGAGTACATTATACCTGCCATTTAAAATACTTGTGCTACTTCTCATTAGCTGTATTATTATTTCGCCTCTGGTGAGGGGCAGCCAGTTTCTGAAGGGGGAATCCGGAAAACCCATGGCAAAATCCCTACAAAATGAGTTCTGTGTTGGCTAGTGGAGTGCAAAAAAATTAATTGCAAAGACATTTCAACTCCAGAGCTGGAACAAAGTAAAATCATTAGTATAATCATTTATCTCCAAAGAGTGTGGGCCTACCCTTATGGGTCCCTTTGGTTCCATTTGTGCACTCTTCAGAGTTGAATTAACACTGAGGATTTGTCCCAAGTCCCACTGTCTACTAAACTCAAAGCCATTACATTAATATCGGTCTCAGCTCCATTGTAATCAAAGGAGAGGATAAAGATTATGCTGGTGTGAAGAGGAGCTATAGGTTCAGGTCAGACAAGGTCAGTTTCCAGTCTCAGATAAAGAATAGAAACTGGATTATTTTCCTGCCACGGTTGAAGCATCTATGACAGGGAGCTGTGTTGACCTGCAAACCTGTAGGTCCAACATACACCACCAGAATCAACTCCTCTTTTAGCTCATTCTCTCTCTCTCTCTCTCTCTCTCTCTCTCTCTCTCTCTCTCTCTCTCTCTCTCTCTCTCTCTCTCTCTCTCTCTCTTTTACTTTTCTCTCTCCCTCTCTTTCTACACTGCTTTAACCACTCGCTCTCCCCCTCTCCCTGTCTCTCAGTATTAGTATCTAACTCTCAGCTGTTCTCTTGTGCACCCAAAGCGTTTTATCTCTTGTCAGCCCTCCCTTCCTCTTCCCTCTGTCCTGATCCATCCATTTAATTAGCTGTCATCTACACAGTACCATAGGCTGGTACGTTGTTTACCACCTCATTCCCAGGTGATTTCTCGCTCTGATTCCCCTTTTCTGTCTCCCTTTCTCTCAATTCAGTACAATTCTAGGGCCTTTATTGGCATGGGAAACATATGTTTAGATTGCCAAAGCAAGTGTGAAATAAAAAAAAAGAAAAGTAGGAAATATATAATATGTACAAAATTAAAGTTACTAGACCGCCTACTCGAGGGCCACGTAAGTCGGCAACAATGCAAGTCGGGAATGAACGTTCAACCCGTTTTTGCAAAACCCATTGTACTTGCACTGTTGTCAGAGTAGTGTCTGAGTGGTCTCGCACACTGTTTTCACTTAAAAACATTTATTTAATGAGGGAAAACGTTACGGTCAACTGACCTTCATCAGGTTCTGCTGCTGGAAAAAAGGTATATAAACAAAGGTAACTTAATATATATTTTTAAATGGCAGAAGTTATCTACTCTGTTTGTTGGTGCAGTAGTTATGTATGTAGCGAGAGCAGCACAGTACAGATGGAGCAGGAATACACATATGGCCAACAGCATTTATGGCCGTTGTATTTCGTTGAATGTCATTTTCCTGTCACAACAGCCCACAAATCTCGCTGCTGAGCTGTGTTTGTACATTGCTGTACTTCCCCCAGCTGATCTGAGAGTTTCTTTCAAATTATTTTTGGGTGTTTATAATCTGTGAGAAATATGTGTGATCTCAGATGTCTTGGTACAGTTGACAGGTAGTTAAGTGCAGCTTGCCTTGTGTGAAGAGGGTGCAAAGTATGTCTTCTCTTGGGAGCCACTTCTGAGAGAGGTGCTGCGTCTCTCTCTCTCTCTCTCTCTCTCTCTCTCTCTCTCTCTCTCTCTCTCTCTCTCTCTATGTCTCTCTCTGCTCAACAGTAATATTAATACTGGCTCTACAGAGTATGGATTTGATGATTAAAATGGTGGCCGTTTGACCATGGGGACAATAAATTCAATGCCCTTTAGATGACAGTACTGTATGTGCAAGCACACACACACGCACACGCACACACACACACACACACACACACACACACACACACACACACACACACACACACACACACACACACACACACACACACACACACACACACACACACACAGATATGATATATGAAGGGGAGTGGCTTGCGGTCAAGCAGATCTCTTGCTCAAGGAAACATGATGAAATACAGAGGCAAGAGGTTAGCTCTCATTCAGCCAAGAAGCTCATTGACACAAATAAATATCTCTGGTATGTAAAGAATATGAGAGGAAATAGAATTGCAGCAGTGAATTACACCCACCAGTGTGTCTTATATTACATGTGTGGGCTCATGAAGTAATAGCTTGACTTGTGACTCATTACACACTCTGAGGAGTCTACAGTGGTATGTGACATGATTGCATTATTTGACCTCAAAGGAGGAATCCACCAAAATGAAGAATTCACATAATTCTTGCAAACTTGGACAATTTAACCGGGAGCTGGTAATGCAAGCAACTGTACCCTTACTAGAGAATGATTTTAACAATAGACAATTTTAGAATGACACATTTTTGCACTTGGCAAGACCATTTGTAGCGGAAGTGTGGGCCGATACAAAAATGGTCCCCCCACCTTGGAAGTTACAGATACGTCCCTGTGTGTATTTACGGTGCATTATGGACCCTATCTTACCCCTTATGCCTAAACTTTTAACGCATTTTTAACTATTTTGAAAAACATTTTAAAATTGTTCAAAATATTGTGTCGATGTAGCTATTTTCACTATTTTAAAATGTTTTTCAAAATAGTCCAAAATGCCAAAACAGTTTAGGCATAAGGGGGTATGGTAAGATAGGGCCCTACATGTATTGTTCATTAATACATGTTGTCCCTCCCAAATAAACAAATTCATTAAATGAAAATTAAACTCAAACCGTCTGGCTTTATCTGTATGGAGTAAAAAGTGGGGTTGAAGGGCACAATCAGCACAACCGCAGGATGCAGGATGTGGCCTTGTGGCCTCTGACAGATACAGAAAGTGGTTTCCTGTAGTGGCTAGCACTTCTGCTTCATGAGTCATGACAACACCCCAGCAACCCACAGTCAAAGCGCTCTGTGATGCTTCATCAGAGGTTAATGTCAGGTAAAGTGTTGATTTTTTATCGTCAAACAGGCTTCAATTGAGCACACATTTTAACGTTTCAGCATTGTGCAACATGTCACACTGTCACAGTGTGTGTCAGAGTTGAGGACCCAAAAGCAGATGACAAAGTAGAATAGGTAAAATCCAGTCATTCATTAACCACATGAACCCTAGCATCCCTACTGGACATGTCATAATAGGCGAACATTCAGCGACAATGACACGTCAGTGACGCATTGTGAGCTTGTAGATCGGCTATTTTCAGCCAAGAGATTTTGTGTAGAGGGAAAAAATGAGGAGGCTATAAGTACACCTAAACTTATATAGATGTTATTATTATTATTATTATTATTATTATTACCTATGCTGCTGCATTGTCTGAAGGAAGCTGAACAAAAATACGTTTAACTCTTATGTACCTGTACTGTACGTAAGATGTACAGTAGCAATAAAAAACAACCTTGAACCTTGAAGAGAATATATTTCTTGCAGTAGAACATAATATGGGGGTGGTGTTGATGTGAGACCCCACTGGCCAATGAGGCGTCTTATGTCTTTGGTGGAGACATGTGTGTTAGGGTTACTGGGACTAGCTGGGATGAGATGGAATGGAATGTGGGAGTGGCTGGTATGAAGAGACAGAGAGACAGACCAAGACAGACAGACAGACAGACAGACACACAGACAGACAGAGGCTGTAGAACAAATTACAAGAGAAACCATTTCTGAAGAATTGGGGCCTGCTGCTGTAATCCCACATTACGTTTTTGTTTGAGAGGAAACAATTAAGATTGGACTTTTATGGACCTTTCTCTCTTTCTTTCTTTCTTTCTTTCTTTCTTTCTTTCTTTCTTTCTTTCTTCCTTTCTTTTTTTTGACAGCTGTTGTTAATTATATCACCATTATGACTATGGATATTCTCTAAAAGTGTGAAAAATCTATTTCACATTTCCGGTGGTCTTTAAATGACAAAAAGACAGTCCGACGTTGTGACAGTTTTTTGGCAGAGCCGTCTCCCATTTACATATTGGGTTTGAGAACGGCACTTCCGCATTCCTGGAGTGCGGAAGTGGCCCGGGACGGCACCGTTTGACGCTTGGTCACATTTGTCCCAAGAAGTCACGATATGCATTTTGGGGAGTGAGAGTGTGTTGTTTACGTAGATGGATGGCTTATTTGAACTTGAGGCACACAAGTTCACCTACCTACTCACACACACGCGCGCGCGCACGCACGCACGCACGCACGCACGCACGCACGCACGCACGCACGCACACACACACACACACACACACACACACACACACACACACACACACACACACACACACACACACACACACACACACACACACACACGGACAACCGCGAGAGACTGAGAGAGAGGGGGGTAGAGAGAGAGACTGAGAGAGGGTAAGAGAGAGAGAGAAGAAAGCGAGAGAGAGAGAGCGAGCGAGCGAGAGAGAGAGAGAGAAAGGAAACCAGCCATTCCTGACTTATTAGGTAGATTGTGACCTTAGATGGAGGAAGGAAGGTCTCCTACACTTTTCCTTCCTCTACTGTCTCCTCCCAATCAGTCACATCACCGTGTGTGTGTGTGTGTGTGTGTGTGTGTGTGTGTGTGTGTGTGTGTGTGTGTGTGTGTGTGTGTGTGTGTGTGTGTGTGTGTGCGTGCGTGCCTGCCTGCCTGCCTGCGTGCGTGCGTGCGTGCGTGTATGTGTGTGAGAGAGAGAGAGAGACAGGGTAAAGAAAGGCATAATACTATGGATGTGTGTGTGCGCGTGCCTACATAATTTTCCCCTTTTTTTAATAGTGCACATTTGCGCAATCATACGACGTGTAATACCCGAGTGGATCCGAGGAGACCCTCAGTGCTGATCAGGAAAGATAACCGTTAAGTGCAGCGTGATGATTAGGCTGACCTAGGATCAGAATACTGCAGATTAAAACAAGGCTGCCAGCTGCCAGAGTTCAGTGACTTGGGAGAATGCATCAAATTATACCTCCATGGGATCAAAGGTGTACACACCGTGCACGATCATGAATTCATTCTCCACATTGAGGTTAAAACAAGCAATATAATTTCATGAAATATCATGAAAATGGTCATGGGTCCATTAGGTTTCGTGTCTGTCATTTAAAGAAAATGTCAGAAACAATTTAGTCTCAAATTTCGACCTGTGAAGAGCTCTACTTGGAGGCCAGTCTTAGAGCTGTGTGGAACTCCATACTTAGGCAGAAACTCCATATTTGGGCAGAATTTGGTGTGACATACGGGGAGCATACAGACAATGCTGTTTTAGACGGCCCACTCCTATAGCAACTGTGGCGTCATCACAGTACTATAAAAATACGTGTAAGCCCATGCAGACTTTAGTTTGAGAGTTGTAAATAGCCACCTACCTGTCCAACACTGCCGCTGAAGGACATACGTTTATGTTTAAGTATTCTAGGTATTTAAGTAATGTAGAATGGCATGTGGTTTTGGGCAGAATGTCGGTACGGATGTGGAAATAAAGCACAGTGATGGGCGAATCCCCCAGGACAAAAAATGCGTCACAGTGGAGTTGAATGAGATTGAGAATGGAGAAGAGATTGACTCTGAGGATCTAAATCCAGGTGTGGCCCCAGACGAGGAGATTGTCCCCAGCCCAGAAACCCTACCGCTTCCCACTCCTGTTAAAATCAGTAGAATTGTAAGTAAATATCGTACGACAGCGCCATCAAAGAGTGAAAGACTGAAATCACAGGAGGCGCTTCCTAACTATGAGATCATGTACATGATCAAGGATTTCCAAGCCAAGCTAGACTACAAACCTCTGTCTAAAGCAGACATGATTGAGGAACACAAAATATGTGTTTGTGTGAGGAAGCGTCCACTGAATAAAAAGGAACTGACAATGAAGGAGCTGGATGTGATCACCATTCCCAGTAAAGATACGGTGATGGTTCACAAACCCAAACAGAAGGTGGACCTCACCCGATACCTGGAGAACCAGCCGTTCCGCCTCGATTACGCCTTCGATGCCTCCACAACCAATGAGATGGTGTACAGGTTCACAGCCAAGCCTCTGGTGGACACCATCTTTGAGAAGGGCATGGCTACCTGCTTCGCATACGGACAAACAGGAAGTGGGAAAACGCATACTATGGGTGGAGATTATTCTGGAAGGCACCAGGATTGTTCCAAAGGAATCTATGCATTAACTGCGCGGGATGTATTTCTCATGTTGACGAAACCCAGATATAAGAAGTTAGAACTACAGGTGTACGCAACCTTCTTTGAAATCTACAATGGGTATGTGTTAGACCTGTTGAATGGTAAAGCTAAGCTGAAGGTGTTGGAGGATGGTAAACAGCAAATTCTGGTGTCAGGACTAGAGGAGAAAGCAGTTAGATGTACGGAGGATGTTCTCAAACTCATCGACACAGGAAACAAATATAGAACATCGGGTCAGACATCGGCCAACGCCCGCTCTTCCAGGAGCCATGCTGTATTCCAGATCATTCTACGGAAGAAGGGGCAGTTGCACGGGAAGTTCTCGCTCATCGACCTGGCTGGGAATGAGAGAGGAGCTGACACGTCCGGCTCTGACCCCCAGACTCGCCAAGAGGGATCCGCAATTAACCAAAGTCTGCTGGCACTAAAGGAGTGCATAAGAGCTCTGGGACGCAACCAGCAACACACTCCCTTCAGGGCCAGCAAGCTCACTCAGGTCCTCAGAGACTCCTTCATTGGGAAGAACTCCCGTATGTGCATGATTGCAACAATATCTCCTGGTATGGCATCTTGTGAAAATACCCTCAACACACTACACTACGCTAACAGGGTGAAGGAGCTGAAAGTTGACTCCAAGAGGCCCGACCGCCATCAGCCCCAGCCCAAGGCTCAGCAGTCACTGTCCGTTGCAGCCATGGATCATCTAAAACTGAGGCAACTAGAGAATGACAATAACATTCTGAGAGAGAAGAATGCCAAACTTGAGAGTTTGCTCTCTGCGAGAGAGAAGGCCTGGAAAAAGGAAAAGGACCAGCTTCTGCTTCATTCAGCTGATGGCTGCTCAGATGGTCTTGATGAGCGCTAGGGGGGGAGCTGTTAGGGGTTCAGTGTCTTCGACATGTAGACGTAAGCAGACCGAGAAGAGAACCGGTGACCTCCAGACAGCCACTCCAGCCACTAAGCTACGGCCGCTTGTTTGGCATTCAATAAAACTAGACAGGTGCAAACTCCACCAGGAGGCACGTTGCACGTTTGTATGAACAGACATGGGGGGCAATGGGGGTAAGAGCTATGAGAATTTGTGTTGGCACAGGGGCAGCCTGTGAACACAAATCACCCCGGGAATTTGAATGACAGCGACCCCAAATCTGTCCAAATCAACATAAAAATTATTTTAAAAAAATGTAGCCAAACTGTGTCCACCAGCTGATTACCCAGTCTATGAAAGTAAACCAACCCAAAGGGAGAAGCAGGATAGGACAAGCCCTATATGTGTGTTGTGTTGCACACAACTGTCATACAGTTGACACAAATGTCATACAGTTGTGTGCAGGCTTATGAAATAAAATCATATTTTGACGGCACTTGCAGTTTTGGACTGTATGGCAGACAGCTGAGGACAAAAGATCACAAAGAATGTCTAAGTGACAGTAACAATTGAATCTTTTATCAACTTCATGTTAAAATGTCTTCTCCAGCTGACCATATTATGGTCCATGTGATATTATCACATGGACAAGTATAGTAAAATAATCATCCAAATGTAACCAGGGTCAATCAATCTACTTGGACTATACACAGTTTATAACATCCCCTCGCTGATAGTAGTGGCAGCCAACAGTCTATTCTCTGCCTTGTGTTTTGATGACAGTAGTGGACTTTAGGCTGACATTTAGCGAGTCGACTCCAACGAAGAGACACTGACAGCAGCTCCGATGTCGATTCAATGATGATAAAATGGAAAGAGGAAATGGACCTCTAAGCAATAAACATTGCTTACCAGTACTTTGGGATCCGGGGAATACAAATCCGGTCTCAGTAAAACTATTCAGTATAAAAGACGATCATAAAGAAAGGTAACTTCATACTAACTGGAACAGATGTATCAGTACACACAGATGATCACTCTGGATATCAATATAGTTACTCTTTCAGATAGGCTATACATTAATATCTACATGGTTTCTTTAACAGTCACACACTCACCTGGGGAATACAAGCCCGGTATATCTTGTTCCCCCCAGTGATCAACTTTATAACTGCATCATTACCTAGGATACTTTGCAGTATTAACAATGAAATACATTACATAATAAGTAAATAATACAAATACAAACTTAATTTCAGAGTTGTATATCAAATAAAGGTAAAATGACCAACAAAATGTAATTCTATATTACAAAATCTTGCTATTAGACATAGTAACTATAAAGCTCAAATTATTCAATTGAAAATAATATTTATTAACATTCCCAAATTGCATAAAAGAAAACAAATTCATAAAACTGTTTGTTTGAAACCTCAAGGAAATTCAGAATGAGTAAAAAGGTGTCACTCACACAGATGTATTAATTGTCAAGATACTCTTTAACAATTGGAGGCGTAGGAGAAACTAGCCAGTTAACAACACTGAGATAATGTGCCCGTATACACGTTTCTACATCCTCAAATATGAGGATAGTGATAACACTGGTCAAACACTTAGATTTTGATTCAAAATCATTGTAAAACTTTTTTTTTTCTTCTTTTTTTTGGGATTACGTGTTTGGATTAAACTACTTTGTCCCAGAGTTCGTTTGTGTGGAAAGGACTCAATGCCCATGTTGAAGCCACACATAAATAAATCAAGTACCTTTACCATGCGACCAGTTCTGGAGAGGAAACCATTTGGTTCAACAATGGTGGTTCTTCAGTGGTTCTTTGCGGTGGTTGGGGTGTTGTGTAGCACTGCTGCCATACAAAGAACATCTGACCATGTGTGGTTCTTTAGAGGTTCTCTACATGTTCTTTGGCTTAGTTTAGGCACCTCTAATGGTTCTACAGTATATATCACCATTTGACAAAGGTGCTATGTACAGTAGCTTTAAGATAGGTGCTAAATAGCATCCAAAAGAGCTTCCCCTATGATTATGAGCAAATAAGCCTGTTCCTTGGCCTGTTAGCAGCGTAAACAACAAATATTTTGTTGTAATACTAGGCAGGTGGCCTAGTAAATTGCAATATTTGCTGTGGACAGACACGCACACGCACACGCACACACACACACACACACACACACACACACACACACACACACACACACACACACACACACACACACACACACACACACACACACACACACACACACACAGGATGTATCATAATACCCTGCCATGTGCACTTAGGGTACAAATATACAGTACACGTGTCAGTATCTCTATTAATATTGGCATATTCCTGCTATGAGATGTATATACAAACTTATAAAGGATATTTCTAAATGGCAGATTACATTTAGAAATACAATTTCATCAGATGTATACGCACAAGGCCGGGTTGTTCGCTGTATTGTAATTATTATCTGATTTGTTAACTTTCATACCCTGACCTTAACCACAGTAAATCTATACCTAAACCTAACGATCTCTAACCTTATACCTAAACAATAGTTTTTAAACTTATAAAGTACCTGAACTTCACAAATCTCTAACCTCTAATCTAATACGTCAACAAACATTTTTATGATGGCTATGTCAGTCGGCCGGTCGGTCAGTCGGCCATCCGTCCAACACCTTGGTCTCAAACAACATATCTCAAAAAGTACGAGCTTAAGTTGACATGACATTTGCTGTGTGCACTTTCATGCTCCACAGAAGATGGCTCTTACTGATATTGGTGATCACAAGGCCACCATACGTCCAAAATTGCATACAAAATGTGAAATGGAACATTAAAAATTTTAAGCTGATAAATTATCTTTGGTATCCTGTCCAGAAAATGTATTTTTTATTTACCAAAGAGCTGGAGAGATGGGGAGTCTCCTGTTACACTCTTTAGCAATGATTACAGAATATAGAGCTTTAATGTTTTAACAAAACATATTACTTTCTTAGTGGTTAAAGCATTTGCTGTTGTGTTAATCCTTGAGTAAGTATACTGTATGCAGTATATACCCCCCCCCCCACGCTTAAATTCGGCACTAATAATAATCCTCTTTTTTTGACTGGGATACGGATACCAGTCCTACATTCAGACGTCCTGAGATTGACATCACTGGGCTACATTTTGATGATTGGGCCGATTGACAGCCAATAACATGCTTGCGAATTCCTTC
>NC_139953.1:26262653-26305153 GCF_963454915.1 Gymnoscopelus microlampas
TTATTTGTGTCCAAAGTGGCTACTGATACCCCAAACTACATAGTGCTGCTTTAAATGCTGAAAATATTGCATATTCACTAGCAAATAAGCTCTTCTTCCAACCATGTAAGAAATGAATTAGTCTGATGATAGTATCCCATTGAAATGCTAGTCCATGCTTGCAGCCTTGCACCTCATAAAGTTTTTAGAAGAAGACTCAGGCTACAGGCTACTAATCCGTTTATTTACTCAAACTTGCGGATGCCCCTGACTTAAGTTGCAATTGCCAAGTTTACCAACCTTAATTAAGTAGATGGAAATTACACAGAGTTGAAGAAGACACATCTAGCTATCTCTCCAGAATATTAGTACTGTAGAAATACAGTTATGCTTTAAAAAAAATCACACCCAGTGTGAAGTGGGCGGTGTGTGGTCATCACAACATGACTCACTTTAAAAAAAGTATAAAATACTTTTTTTAAAGTCCATACTGCTATTCATAGGGCTGCACATGTGTCATGTGTTTCGCTAGCCAATCACAGTCCTGAATTTGCAAAGTCAGCCAATCACATTACAGTTAGTGGTGATGACACTAGCTGTAATGTGATTGGCTGACTTTGCAAAAGTATCGATTTGCATTAACAATGGAAGGGTTAGGGGGTATACAAATCTTTTGGTCGGTGTCCAAAACTCACTTATAGGGGGCGGCTACACCGCCCCAAAAACACTCCTGGTATAATGCTTATTTAATCTCTTCACTCTCCTATTTGAATAAAGGAGCACAACAAATATAATCTTAAGAATATGTAATGCCGTAACATTAATGCGTGTATACACTGAACAATGATACGAACAATGCACAAACACCAACAGGCATCAACACAGTTCCATGCGTCCCACATAATATCCTGTTGTCACAATGCATGTCAAAGAATATGATTAACATGCATAGCCTTTCCAAAGTACACATTGTAAATAAAAATAAGGCTGGTGTGAGTTATGGTTGTTGGATACATAGCCACTGCTCTATCATTCTTGAGTAAACACAAAAGTGGTGGGAAAATTCTGCTTGTTGAGTTGCATGCCTTGTAATTTCTTACCACATAAATGGTACAGTAAATGGTGGATTTAAATAGCGCATTTTTTCCAAAGCACTTTACATTGTGCATTATATTCACAACACATTTACACACTGACGGCGGGGGAAGCCATGCGAGCAAGGCACCAACCTGCTCATCGGGAGGAGTTATAGGGGTTAAGTTTCTTGCTCAAGGAAACTTCAGCATGTAGCCAGCAGGAGGAGACAGGGATTGAACCAGGAACCTTCAGATTCCCAAGCGGTCGCTCTACCACCTGAGCCAATGCTGCCCCAAACAGATAATAGCTGAAATTACATGAATGCATGTTTGACATGTGTGTGGTATAAATAAGGTAACACTAACATTACATTGACAAAATGTTTGTGACCCCCTATGAATATGGATTGTCTCCATCTTTTAGGCTTTTTTCAGCCTTTATTTATTTTGGGGTACTTTTTAAGTGGCTAAACTAGTTCCAAACAGAACTAGTGATGGGGATGAAATGGGTGACATGAACAAGCAGTTCATAGCTAGAATCTTTTAGTGGTTTCTGTTCTCTCCAGCCACTAACCCAGCCCAGCACCTACAGTATACACTATCATTGTAGTGTTCCCAGGCAGTGTAGGGAACTGTCACTAAACACCAAGGTAAACCGCAGCCAATGAAGATAGAGTCGAAGTAAGATTTGACCATTTACCGTTGCTCTTCCTCATTAACCTCACGGTGAAAACTGCAAAATAATAAACAATACAAAACATTCAGTGTCTGTGTTCTTAATTGACAGCATTGCGAACATTTCACAGTAAAAAAGAACAGGTGAGTAGCAAAATCACACACACTTCAAAGGAATTTGCAAGATGACATGCACCTGTGCACTAGGCTACTACAGACAGCAGCAAACATGGTTCAAGAATGAACACAGAAAGGTACAATAACTGCAATCAGCAATACAACTTAGGACATAGTGTCTAAAATACTTCCAAGTGGGTTAGATGGGTTTTAAGGCTCACAGCTCTGGGACAGGTCTGTTTTCAAAATATAATTCACTGGTACACACCTTCACAATAAAGTAGTTACAAGTCTTTCTAATGTTAATAGAAATACTAACATGTTGCATAGAATTGCTTCAAGTATAAAATAAACAGAACAATTGAACATTTGCCTTAAGGCAACACAATAACCTCACATCTCTCTGTGCTCCTTTTCTCCACTCTAGCTGCCATCCGCTGTGTGCACACTTTTGTTTCTTTAATTTAATTTGACTCCTACAGTGGAATAAAACACTTTTCTTGTATCCATCCTGTTGGTTGTCTGGCTGGGTTCCTAAAACACAGACTCCTGTCTTCCTTTCCCAGAGGATTTCACCTCTGCAGAGCATACTGTATGTTTGAAATTCCATCAAGGATTTGCGGGAGATGGCAATGGGAGGTGGGGATTGAGGAACACACTGGTGAATAAGAGGAGGCGGTGGAGGAGCGAGTGGATAGAAGAAGAGTAAGACAGAGACCAGGATGGTTGAAGAGTGTGAAGGACAAGAGAGGGAGAGATCAATGTTTGCCAAACATAGGGTCTTGTGTTTTTTTTTTTGGTGCTACATTTGTTGTTTTTCAGACAGCTTTTAAAAATATTTTCAGAAATACATTGTTTTAAATAAATTCAAACAGGGCTTAATTGGTTAATTCATAATGTATTTTTGTAAATGTGGGTTTAGGGGAGACACAAATTGTATCTTTTGAGTCTCAAGCTGAAAAAGGTTGGGACCCCTGCCTTAGATAAAGGGAGAGGGAGAAAACAGATGTGTCTGTTTTAGTGAAAACAGACTACTGATATTTATTCATCTCTCCTGATTGTTGTTTTTGTTTTGTATATGTCCTAATAGTGCAGTTGGTAAGGAACTACATTTGAGATGGACCTGAGAGCCAGGTCTAAGGAAAATACTTCCACATGCCAAAGAACTGGTGATGTGGCAGCTGGAAATAGAGATGCTGTAGTCAGTGTGAGTCTCAGAGAAGGAAAAACATCCTTGCATCCACTGATGATGACCAAAAGGTGGACCAGTTAAACCTCCCTGTGCCCACAGTACCAACCTGCACTAAAATGAATACAAGCACAAGTCTGTACCGTGTACTCCCAACTACATCCTGGAAGCTGGATATAGAGTCGGGTGAGTCGACTATATGTAAGAGAAAGCGGTCAAATGGAGCAGGAGACTCAACTGGAGGAGAAGGTAAATATCTTGTTTCAGTTACAGTACACTAGACCATACCCGGTCGACGCAGCAGCCGTGGGGGGATATGCGCACATGATCTGGCAACCCGGGAGGAAGTTCGTCCCATAGCTGGGCAGCCCCGTAACCATGGCGACATCTTTGACACAAAAGCGCTAATAAGAAGCTGAGATTTGATGAAATTGAAAAACGGGCTTCACAGTTAAGTTCAGATGGTAATGGTCAATGGCTGTGTGCAAAATCAGAGCAATTGGTCCAGCCACTGAGGAGAACCGGGTAGCTTCACCTACTCACTCACTCACCACTACAAACGGACGGACAGAGGTTACTAGAATTATAGTAGGATGTCACCCCAGAGTGGATTTGTGATGAAAATGGAACTGTGACTCTACTTACAGTTTGAAAAGCATTAGGAGAACTCACCTTTTAAGCTGCAGTGTAGAGTGATTGAAGCATCATATCATAGGAAAAGAATCGTGTGCATCCAGAAGCCAGGCCCAGGAGTCTTGATATTGGTCGGAGTTGGGAGGGGAACGCAGGCTGCACTTTTATGTTGTAGACTCTAAAATGTAGAGGGACACGTGAAATGTGAAACATTACTGCCTTAATAAATGTCTTTATAAATATACATAGGTATACATTTACTATAAACAATTTTATATGTCTTAGGATGATGCTGAATAAAGGTTGGGTTCAAGCTTTTTTTGTGGTGTGAAAAATATGTAATGGATACATTTACTTACTAAATAGCATTTCCAAGATTTAAATATTGAACTAGCCTACATACAGTATGTACGTATCGTATATTTATCTTTAGGATGATGTTCATCAAAATGTCAGAAATGACAGATGCTGTGACCTCAGCTTTTCCAGGGAGAGTGTGATTCTGGCCACAGCTTCACCAAACCCCATCATGTGATTTTTTACATCAAGCCCTTCCTGACATTTTCAACAACTTGAACCGAAGCATCCATATTGAACATTCAGCTAAAGGGGGGGGGGGCTAGTATAGACCCCCGGGGGACTTTGATCAACTAAATGAATAGGGTTTAAGTGATTCATTACTGTCTACTTTGCCACATCATTTTGAATTGTAAAAATAAATGGAAAAGAAGAAGAATTAAAGCTCTACTATATACAGTACTAATCTGGTGTGAATGAGCAATCAGGTTAATCCTGTATGTTTTAATGGTGGGATGAGCAATCTACAGTATTGACAATAGGGTGAGGGTCGCAATGGCCACTGCCATAGAATGTTACAAAACACATTTTCTATCCCAAGTTCCTAGTTCTGTGGTCTAGGCGTAAGGTGTGAGAGCTGACTCACATTTTTTCACAGTTACTCAGAGTTCACCACACACACACACACACACACACACACACACACACACACACACACACACACACACACACACACACACACACACACACACACACACACACACACACACACACACACACACACACACACACACACACACACACACACGCACATTTGATTTTAACTCAGATGGAAAAGCTGGTGCTTATGCAACTCTTTCTGCTGAGAGATCAAAGAGGGTTTTAATGCTTGTGAGAAAGAAATGCGTATATGACACTAATTCTAAATCCACACCCTGGAGCGGAAGTAGCCATGCCGTTATTGTTGTAGCTTTAACATCCAGTCTATAAAGTATTTTTTCCTCCACTTTTCTTAGTTTGGAAGAATACACACAGTTATAAGAACACACAGGAAGGACGCGGGCAGTGTGCAGTTAAAACATGAGATATCAATTATTTGGGCATTTTTGTCCCACAAATAGAAACACTCTCCGTTGCTTCTTAAACCAGAAGTCTTCAAATCAATTATCTCCATACGCAGGTACTTTATATAAAAGAATAGGATAAACTATTGTCCTGACTGGCCACTCCTGTCTCTCTCCGTTTGTTTCATAATGATTCATGCCTCCAAACTTGATTTGGAATATTGGTCCAATCCATTTTAAATGTGCTACAGTTATGGGATGGTGCACTGAACTGATAGATACATCAAAATAATTATGATGAATGGAAATGGAAAGCAGACTTTTTTCGCTTACTATGGCCCATTTACGGTCCATTGAGTATTTATTAGTATGCATGGTTTGAGCCAAACAAACTAATGAGCATAACTTGAAATAAGCCTCATTTATCAAGCAAGCACAGAAAACACTGTATTGCATTTTTTTAAACATCAGGCCTTCATGACATATATTTTTAAGAAGTGTTCGCCTTGCACATCTATATCATTTTAGAGTTTAGTCACATAAGCATAAAACATACTTGAATCCTGCATCATAAGACTGAGATATCATACGCATGTCATAACAGTGACAAGGCAAGGCAGTGTATTGAATCAGTGACAATAATCACTGTGACAGGAGAGCTGTCACAAAGCATTTGATAATCTCACATTTTACTAATAATTTGAACTCTATTTAGCATTCATTCTATGACAGATGTCATGACTGGAAAAACATGAGAAGGTGAAAAGTAAGGGTGAACTTCTTCCAGTTCTGTACAATTTAAAAATTATGTTTCACCATGGTACTCAACTAAGTTCCTCTAAGAAGCCAAAAATACTAAATAAAAATCCAAAGAAACCAGCACCCAACCAAATCATATAGCAGTAGCTAGCTATACTGAAACTAAACACAAAATGATGGAAACAAAATACATAAAATGTCAAGCAACAGAAAAAAAGATGAGAGATCATTTTCATTATTCTGAAGAATACTGAAGATTGAAGGCTCATATACGTGTACATAATAACAATAAGGAATGAGTTTCTGGGCCACATGGAGAAAGCAGATTGTTTTGGTAGGTTTCCAGCGAGACTATTTTAAACCAATCGGAAATGTTACTCTGCCAGGGCAAAAGTCTTGGGAATGAGAAAATGCTGAGTGGGCATTTGTGGTACTAGGGAATAATTCAATCGCCTTGCTCTCCAGTTCCCAGACAAACACACGAGGGCTGTGCCACCCAAATGAGTGCTAAGGGATGATCACTTGATCCCAGTCAGCCACTCTGCATTAGAGCCCGACCAATGCCAAATTTTGGGGTCCAATGCTGATCCTGGTTTTATAGAGTCTTAGACAGACTTGTGCTAGGTATTAGCATCTCAGACAGTATGGCTGATCTTCTAGAATGTATCTATAAATCCCATTGTGATTGAGCCAACACAACTACACAACTACTCAATACCATCACAACATCAACACAACTACACAACACTAACACATCAACATAAATACCCAGCATCAAGAAACATCTTGAGACTTGCGGTTATATGGTCATAGCACAATAAGGTCCACCACTGGGACCTTATTGACATTTTATTTATTGCTGAATAATTTCTGAATAAAAGGAAATCAGGCTTGGCAGTGCCCCTTTATGCTAATATGCTTGCCTCCTGCTCTGGGGCCTGCCCCGTAGGAGAGCCCCTATTCAACTTAACAGCAATTCTGGTGACATATTTTCATTGCAAATTTAAACTATGTCTTGAGAGACTAGGTGTGTGTTAAGTCACACCATCCTCCTCTATTCCATAAGAAGCCCTCATAAGTGTGGTGCTGATGAAGTAGGCTCCAACTTGGAGAAGCCCGGGGGTTGTTTGGGTCCTGTACTTCTTTTATTATCTTAAGTTAACACTGTTAAGAGTGTTTTGGCTCTAGCCTGGAGCAAAGAAGGCTTCCATTAGAGAAGAGGAGGAAGCGAGCGTACAAAATGTACTTAAAGTACCAAAAGTAAAAGCAGCCTACTCATTATACAGAATGTCCCATTTCAAGTTTTCAAATGTATAAAAATCTTTTGAAAATAGCAGATCTACAAGTTCACAATGCGTCGCGATGCGACACATAGCTTGTAGATCGGCTATTTTCAAATGGCCGAAATGTATATAGTAAATCTACAAAGTAACCAGAGTTTTCAAATAATTGTAGTGGAGTAAAAGTACAACATTTGCCTCTGAGATGTAGTGGAGTAGAAGTAAAAGTATTGGAAATTGGAAATACTCAAGTAAAGCACAAATACCTCAAAATTGTACTTAAGTACAGTACTCATGTAACTACTTAGTTACTTTCCACCACTGCATTTAATCAAATTACTCCAAACCAATAGACCTGGGCTGGGGCCTTTGGGCCCTGGGGCTGGGGCACCACAAAGATATCAGGCTGAGAGGACACCCTGATGGCCAGCAGGCAGCAGAGTGGAAAAAAAGATTAGAAAAACACCTGCTCCATGTCTGCAGACACGTCCCCTTCTCATATAAGCCAGTGGTTCTCAACCTCAGGCCGCGACCCCCCAGAATAATCATATTTGTTGAGACATTACATTTAGTTTGACTCGATTCTACCGATAAATATTGTGGAGAATAGCAGATCTACAAGCCATTGTGAGCTTGTAGATCTGCTATTTTCACAATGTTTGCCTCTTTATAATATTATTTGACAATTTGGCCAATGTTTCACCAGTTTTTATAGAATAGTTTGTTGATTACTTTCGATGCCGTAATGGTCTTATTTTTGGTATTAAAAAGGTCTTACAAGTCCTTAAATTGTCACTTCACTGTCATCTGGGGATCACCCCCAAAATCATGTGGGGACCCCCCTGGGGCTCCTGACCCGCAGGTTGAGAACCACAGGCTTAGGGCACCCAAATGGCCAGCAGCGGAGTGGAAAACACCTGCTCCATGTCTATGCAGACGCGCCCCCTAGGGCAGGGGTCTTCAACGTTTTCAGGCCAAGGACCCCCTAGCTGAGAGAGAGATGAAGCAGGGACCCCCTCTATATTGTATAAAATTGTGCTTCAGATTCAACTTTTTTTGTTTACTTGGTCTGCTCTTTTTCCCTCTACCCCAAACACCTCTTTGCCAAAAATAGCCGATCTACAAGCTCACAACGCAGTGCAAGGTGTTGTGAGCTGAGCTTGTAGATCTGCTATTTTTGGCTAAAGTTCTCCTCAGAAAAGGGATGCTACTAGGATTCAAGTGGTTAAGGTAAAAAAAAAAAAATCATATCACACGAAGATTTGGCGGACCCACTGTAGTAACTCTGAGGACCCCCTAGGGGTCCCGGACCCCCTGTTGAAGACCCCTGCCCTACGGTATAAGCGACGTTGCAGAGAGGGCGGATACTAAGGTTGAGAGCGAAATGATCAGAAACCATTAACATATCTCTACTCCACCACCTCGCAAAAGGTCTAGTAGGAATACTTCTACTGGACTAGCAGCACGAGCTACACGTTGGACTTAACTTCACACTTGCCTTCACAGTACAGGTCAGGTGCCTCACCTCCTAAAAACAGATGTTCCTCTTCATGCGAAATCATCAGCTATAGGAGTTCTTCAGAAGCAGTAGGTAGTCATGTTTGTCCCGTTAACTGTGCCCTGAAGGCAAGCATTAAATCGTCCAATGGGACGAAGGGAGGGGACCGACATGTCCCATCATAGCCTACAGTGTACACAAAAGGGGGAGACCGTGGTCAAAAGTCACTATTTGCATTTTCCTTCATAATTCACAGAATACTTTACATATACTAGTCATATTTTGTTATAAGAAACATGTATATGTTCCCTAATTAATAATACCATTTAAAGCTTTCACTAGTAAGGACAAGACTAAAATATTACTTTTAATGCAATAAGTTAACACTATATCCCAAATAAAAGCACATCACTAAGTAATATGTGTAATTTAATATTGTTACTTAAGAATGTTTTATATGTAGGCCTATAATTACAAATACACATTTTTTTCAATTTTGTTTTTTCAAATGTATATACAAAAAAAAAAAAATGTATATTTTTTGTGAAATATGTTCATTTACTAACATACAAGTATGTAATACCAGACAAAATCTGCTTGCATTGTAACACATTGTTACAATAGACCCCGGTCACTGTGTTACAATATTGCTCCCAATCGGCCAGCCATGAAATCCCATATCCTAGCTAGAAACACCTATACTAGCATAGGCTGCTAACGTTAATTTGTTAGTCAAATGAATTACATTATTATGCTTTACGTGCACTTGGCCTGTTGGCCATTCACTTCTACGTGGAATAAGCCTGGTGTGGGTGTGTCCTCTACATATTCATTATGTGGACTCTGGTTCCCTCTGCTGGTCACTTGACAGAACACTTTATAAACAGTTGAGCCAAAGACTGCTATACAATTCTCATTCTTGTTTGGAAAAATCACATCCATTCGCTTTATGATACATCTGACTTAGCCTGAACTCCAGTGAAGACTTCCCTAGAAGGTTCTGCCCCCTGATTCTTTCAATTTCCACGAGAACACCCTGGTGGCTCCTGTTCCAAATCCCAAGAACCTGATTAACTTGTTTGTTGTTTACCTGGTGTCCAAGCCAAGTTACTTGGTACTGTAGCACTGTAGTCAAAATATTTGTTATTCACATCACCGGCTTCTGGTTGCGGCTCTGGTTGCTGCCTGCATCCCATGCACCCTAACCCTAACTACAAGGAAATATGGCTTACCTGTTACTTTTCATTTGTTAATTATACTTTGAACACTATGTATGTGACCATTTACGTACGTCATTTGTCGACTAGTGTTCGTGGCATTTACATAAATATACTGTACATCAGTACAGTCAGTATGTGCAATGTACAGTGAGGTAAAGAGTACAGTAGCTGTACAAACAAGAGTCAATATCAATATGGTATTGTCCTTGGAATAGATGTTACTACAACAGATAGATAGAATAGATGTTAGAACAACCCATAGGTGGCTACGTCGAGAGAGGCTATCTTTTATTTGCTTCAGTACATGCCTACAGTATATGACCTGTGAGTATGTAAAAAAGAAATAAATCAATAAACAGAATGTTTATTATGCTCAGAGGACATCCAAATGGTCAGCAGGCAGCGGAGTGGAAAAAAGATAAGAAAAACACCTGCTCCATGTCTGCAGACACGCCCCCTTCTCGTATAAGCCGGTGGTTCTCAACCTTTTCAGGCCGTGACCCCCCAGAATAATCATATTTGAACTGTACCCCCCCACCCTGACAAGCACTTTGTAGGAGTTGATACATTACATTTAGTTTGACTCGATTCTACAGATAAATATTGTGAAAATAGCAGATCTACAAGCTCTAAAAGAAAAATAGAAAAACGAGAGAGGCTAACTAATCTATCATGCCTCACTTATTGCATGTTCCAGTAATCCAACATGTCAGGTCTTTGCAGTAAATTTGCAGTACAGTCTTATCAATACCTAATAAGACAAAACATTGTCAATGTAATCAACACATATTTGTCATCATGATAATCACATACATAAGTGTGTGTTACTGTGTGTCTGATTTATTATTTGGACTTTTTATTTGCAGAAATAGAATCATTTTCCAATCATCAAAATGGAAATAGGAAGAAAAGGATGGGAAATCTGAGACAGTGTAGGAGAGAGAAACTGTATGAAAACCTCAGTTAGAGACCGTGTAGGAGAGACAGCAGGAAAGCTGAGGGAGACAATATGTACTTTGAACCCAAATATGACTAACCTGAGGCTACCAGATCCAAACAGCTTGCTCCACACATTGTTTCACAGCTTATTTGGCTGTCTTGAGGAACCTGGTTACTCAATACCGCCCCATCTGGCAGGGTCAGGTTAAAATATGACTACAGTATATCATATCTGCTTGCTTCCGCCAGACAGAAGCTCCTTTGAATTGTACTTGGATTCACTCTGTGAATCTGATTTAGAATATACAGTTAATTATTCTTATTACTCTTATTATTACTATTAATACTATTATTTTATCTTTGTTAAAGGTGAAGTCCCTTGGGGATTAACAAAAAGCAGAAATGTTCAACCATAACTTAAAGAACGTGCTTGTGGTCTCCGTTGGATTTCTGTCACTGTTTACAGCTTATGGAAGCCTGCAAAGTCTACAGGTAAGTTCACAAGTTGACTCAAACAGATGGGTGGTTCATTCAGGCACAGCAGAGTTTAAGGTCATCTGTTGAACTACTGTATAGTTTAAAGTTGACAATGGCAACTCAAACACACGCAAACTGGCATCTACATTATTGTCTCAGTAATAAGACCAGTTTTTATTAACACCAGAGCATGAAAAGGTTATTTTGCAACTTTGTAACAGTGGCAAAAGTACATAAATAAAGGAATGTGCACATTGAGTCACACTCACATCCACAGTAAAATCTGGTGTTGATTTAACTCTGAGTGAAAAATCTGACAATTTCTATTAGAAAATAGAATTTACAGCCCTTCTTGTAAAATTGTTTTACTTAATAACCTTACCCCCTGCTTATTAACATATTTCTTTCTTACAAGACACCTTTTCAACATCTAATTATATTGCAGACCATACATTTTTGTTGCTAAATTTGGAAGCATTTTTTTGCTTAAGCAAGGAGAATCCACATCGTAATAAAACATTTTGTCATGGGCAATCCAGTCAAATCAAAGACATGGGTCATCTCTCTCTAGGCAAGGTATATCAAGAATAAATGCATTACATCAACAAATAAACTGTCACGGTTTCATGTGTCTCCATTATCTTGTGTCTCTCCTGTCCAGAGCAGTCTGAATGCGGAGCAGGGGATGGGGGTGGCATCTCTGAGCGTCATCTATGCCTCCATCATCGTCTCCTCCATGTTTCTGCCCCCCATAATGATCAAGAACCTCGGCTGTAAGTGGACCATCGTGGTCAGCATGGCCTGCTATGTCTCCTACTCCTTTGGAAACCTCTATCCTGGATGGTGAGAAACCTGTCCGTCCGTCCGTCCGTCCGTCCGTCCGTTCCTCTCTGTTCATCTGTCTGTCTGGCTGTCTCAATACCACAAAGACATTTTGTCCATGAATTAAAACAAGCACAACATCATCTAGAAGGAAACTGCCAGGGAGCTTTCACTTAAAGGGCAGAAGTTATGTCACTAAAAGTACTAAGGAACTGTTAAGATTATGTGTGTCCCCCAACATCCTCCCCGCAGAAAATATCAAGCAAGCTCCCAAATCCTCATGGCCAACAACAAAAGATGTGAAGAACATGTCATGTTTTATTTGATGACTTCAAGAAGTCATTTAAGAAGCAGAAGAAGTATGGTCCTTTAAGTCTAAGTTGTACTTAACGCAACCATTGAAAATAATGTTTTTTCATCAAGCCATACAACCATGTGACAATAAATTAGCTTCAGAACGTAGGAGCAAAGAGGGCTAAAGGAACAAATAATCAAATTACAAGAATGGATGCCTGTCCTCTTCTCATACAGGTACACACTTATCCCTACCTCTGTGATCCTGGGTTTGGGCGGTTCACCTCTATGGTCGGCCTCATGTGCCTACCTGACCATCTCTGGAAATCTACAGGCTGCCAAGGACGGCAGGAAGGGTGCCGATGTCATCAACCAATACTTTGGCATCTTCTTTTTCATCTTCCAGTCCGCTGGCATCTGGGGAAACCTCATGTCCTCTCTCATATTCCAACTGGACTCCAAAATAGGTGCACGTAAAATTTGCTTCATTGCTATTAGTTTTAGATTTCGATTGCAGTTTATTCAGAATCCCATTCAGAAAAACGTAGTCCTCAATGGTAACATGTTGAAGTTCATCATAATAATCACAAGTTACAACCACTCATTGGTGCGCTGTGTTGTGGTTAGCGTCATAAGATTTTCTGGGTGAATCCTGCTGTTGAAGTAATGGCGTCAACTGTTAAAATGTCATGATTGGTTAAAATTGTGGATTAATCTGGTTGCTAATTAATAACAGGCAAACATGTTATATTGTTATGCCTTTGCCGGCGGTAGCCTAGGCTGGAGGCATTATGTTTCCGGTTGTCTGTCTGTCCATCCATCCATTTGTCCGTCCGTATGTATGTCTGTTCCAACTTTGTGAATGCAATATCTCAGGAACGCCTTGAAGGAATTTCATGACATTTGGCACAATTGTCCACTTAAGACTCAAGGATGAACTGTTTAGAAGTAGGTGGCCAAAGGTCACTGACCTCACCAAATTTTATCTTCAAAGTCTAGGGTGCCGATAGCCCAGTGATTAAGGGGTGTACCATATAGGCTCTGATGCCTGGTTGGTGGAACCGGAGGCATACAACCGTTTTGACTAATTAAATGTATGTGGTTTTCCAGCCAACATCACAGAGGAACAGTTGGAGCTCTGTGGAGTGGTTGAATGTGACGTCCAGCCAAATATCACCAGCATGAGCATCATCAAACCAGAACCAAAACTGGTCAGGACCCTGGTTGGAGCCTACATCGGTAACATCATGATCATTTTATGCTTTTTATTTTGTCTTTATTTAGTTTTGTTATTATTTTATTTTGTAATGCTGGAAGTCATTCTATCTCCGAATAATTTTCTTTCTAATGATCCTCTCTCCCTGGGTTTGAAACTGTTCTAGGAGTCGGGGTGTTGGCCATGATCATTGTGGCGGTGTTTCTGGACAACATTGACCAGAGTCAGTCCAGGGAGTTCCGTGGGAACCGGGAGCCATTCTGCAGCACTTTCTTGGCCACGTTCCGCTTGCTCAGAGACAGCAGGCTCCTCCTCCTCATCCCTCTCACTATTTTCAAAGGCTTTGAACAGAGCTTCCTCTCTAGCGAGTACACCAAGGTAAGGGGCCTGTTTGCTTATGATGTGGAAAATTTGAAAAACAGAGCAGTGATGTTTCCGAGGCTTGTTTAAAACCAAGAACGTAGTCGTCATCATCATCATCAGCATCACAACCAGCATGTATTTTAATCATTTTGTTTCCATTGTAGAACTTTGCCACTTGTGCACTGGGCATCCATTATGTTGGCTTTGTGATGATCTGCTATGGGGCTTGCAATTCAGTGTCTTCCATTGTCTTTGGGAAGTTGGCTATGTACACTGGCCGAGCTCCTCTCTTCTTCCTAGGTAAAATCCAAGTCCATGACCAGGGTTATATAATATATACTTTTATCAGTGTAAACAAGGCAATCGGGTGGTAAGCGCTGCTATGTTTCAGCCCAAGTTTGTTTGGGCATTTTAGCACCCTCTGTTGGACACATTTGCAGACAGCGTGACAGATATACCGTAAACATACTGTAACAGACAAATGGAGAGTCTCTTTACAATAGGTTTTCACTATTGCTTTGCGTAGCTCAAATAATCAAGGATACACCTGTAATTTATATCATTACCAGGATAATACAAAACGCCCTGGGTGCTTGTTTCTATTGTGGTCTATAAATATATAACTGTATAACAAATGAACTATGCGATAATTTACCAAATGTGTGTGTGTGTGTGTGTGTGTGTGTGTGTGTGTGTGTGTGTGTGTGTGTGTGTGTGTGTGTGTGTGTGTGTACGTGTCACTGTGCTGTGGCTGGGGTATTGCTTAATCATTACCAATGCCCATATGCAAATGCAGTCTGTCAGTCTTTCCCGAGCATCCGACTTGGCGTGTGTATCTCTTATGACCCTAAGGTGTGCGGTGGCGAATGGTTTCCGAAAAAAACACAAATATGTATCTGACGGCCTGCGGGTCTGAGGAGAAAAGAATTCTCTGTGTGTTCGGGAGATTGTAAGCATCAGCTCCCCCTGATTGGCCAACCCAAACGGATTGCAGAGTGTCACGTTTTTGCCGCTAAGTCAGTATAAGTCCCTGATTGGCTAACCTGACCCGTCGGCTTAACTGATTGGCAGAGTGTCGCGTAACTTTTGTGTTGCATAGCCAATATAAATAAAACGACTTGCATCCTTCATTTTCATCTCTCACCAAGGCTGGGGAGAAATTGAAATAATATCTAGCTTTATTTTAGTTAATACTTCTGATCTGAATCACTCACCAACAATGAGCAATGGTTTCTAATCCCACGTCTCTCCATTTGCAGCGGCCACGATCAACTTCTCCTGCATCATAGCCATGCTGTACTGGAGGCCTCATCCCAACCAGCTGCCCGTCTTCTTTGTGTTTCCTGGTCTGTGGGGCGTGGCAGACGCTGTGTGGCAAACACAGACCAACTGTGAGAATAGAATGGTTTTAATTAGATCCCATAACCATATTATATGTTGAATGATGAACCTGAAGTAATGCTCTCTTTCTTTCAGCTGTCTATGGGGTGCTCTTCCCGAGAGACAAAGAGGCAGCATTTGCCAACTCAAAAATGTGGGAAGCCCTGAGTGCCGTTATCGCCTTTACCTACAGCACCTTCATTTGTCTAGAAACCAAGCTGTACATCCTTCTGGCTGTCCTGCTGCTCACCATGGTCACGTACCCCATCATGGAATACAGGGAATACAAGAACCCCACGATGCCCATCGAAGCGTTAACCTGCGAGAACTCCGTCCATGAGAACTCTGACCATGAGAATAAAAGGCCTACCAGTCAGAAGTATCAGGCAAGCACATCATAGCTCAGACCAGTCTCTACTGTAGATTCTGTATCATGTTGTGATTGTTTTCCTCATTGTGTATGGTCATGGGTTTTCAACTGGTGGTCCGTGGAGGTATTGCATGTGGTCCCTGATCATGCATTCAGTAATGTAGGAAAGTGAGGAATGGCAGAATTCCCAGAGCTTACAGTAAAAGCTAAATGTAGTTTTCCTTTTGTAACTACGCATCTCTGACAGTAGAATTTCATGATGGCATATGTACCTGAAGAATATGTACAGGGCAAGGTTCGAGACAGAAAATTACATGAGACTCCACTATAGCCAAGAAGGGACAGACATGCACCACCCGTAATCATGCCTTTACTTTACTTGTTTATTTAGATGGGACATTGCATATTAATGAACAGTACATATTAATGTAACGTAGATACACCGGATTTAGCAAAGATGCTAATTTGCAAGTACATTACACAGGGAAACAGAGCATAAAACATAAATACTAGAACAAAGGTACAAAAGGTGAAAAGTATATATTTTTTAAGGCTAAGACTAAAACAAGTTCCACTGGGCTCGTGTAGTATTGCACCAAGACATTTGCGTTTTAGAGGGCAATATATATTTGTATACTAAAGTGAATTGTGTATAAAGTGCAGTATTTCTTAGAACAGCTCTACGTATCAAGTAGTACAAGTAGTACAAGATACGTTGTCAAATAAAGTGCAAGATTATGAATGATCACAAGTTTGGTTATCAAGTAAAATATTTTTTAGATTGTACTTAAAGGATGGAAAAGTAGGACAATCTCTTATGGCCAATGGAAGGTTATTCTATGTTGAACAACACTGTACTGAGAGGACATTTTGTCCGAATGGGGTTTGCCTGTGCTGCACTTCGCAATGACCTGGTGCCTCTGTCAGGCTTACTCTTCATGAATTCCCTCAGGGGAGGTACATACCATATAAGGTAATATAAACTGTACTTCTGAAGGATGTTACAGTGGTGATAAGAGTGAGGTTTCCTGTCAAACACCTTGAGCGCTCTCTTGTAGAGCTGTTCTATGGGTTTGAGAATCATCACACCTGTGAAAGACCAGTTTATGAAACAGTAATCAATGTGTGATAGGATCATACAGTGAAGATACGATCTGGCAGCACTAGCTGTGAGGAAGGGTCTAAGTTGTTTAAAATGTTGAATTTGATTGTATTTGTGACTTTTTTCACATGTTTTTTAAAAGTTACGGTCGAGTCTAAAATGACGCCGAGGTACTTGAACTCTGACACACGTTCAAGTTCCTCCCCACCCAGAAACACATTTGATGACTTCAGCATCAACTGTGATCAACTGGTCTTTTGGAGAAAGCCATGAGAAACCGTTCACTCAATGACCTGGTGACCTAAGATGATGTGTCAATGTAGTTGACAGCAGTTACCGGGAAGTAGGAGGTCAAGAACTTGACCACGCACATATGGACACAGTCACACACCCACATGCATGTAATGTTTGTGAAAGAGACAGACAGACAAAGTGTTTTATCTACTCTACGGCTTTTGCCCGTGACTGGCTTGAACTGCAAACTTTTGCTTGCCAGCAGGTGCAATGTTTCCCATCCACTCCACACATGCAAAGGAATCTCTTATTTAAGTGTTGGATATTCAGTTGAGTTTATGCTGTATCAACCGTCTCATATCGGGAGTTCTCCAGTAAAACAATAGACTTAAATGATGTCCCTCTGCAGTGTATATACGGTATGTATTCTTTTTATTGCATAGTCTATATCCAACTACTAAATTACCCCCCTCCCCCAATATTCTACCGACTCCCCATTGCTGCCAAGGAGTTTTTACCCTTACCTATAGTTCTTAAACTTTACTATTCTCATCTTTTTTTACTCTTATCATTACTATGTATTGTTGCTAAATTGTAATTGATATTTTAGCACAGTCTTGAAGAGCATGAAACAACAACATTTCACTGCTTTTACCTGTATAAGAAACAAATCTTGAATCTCTGTGTAAAAGGTAGAAGAAAGAAACAATTTGCAATGTGAACATTCACCGCTGTATACCCTTTAATTCAAGCATTGGTGGTGAGGAAGAAGTTATATGGCTGCTTATATCTAACCTGTATATTATTATTGTGCTTCTCCCCATGACATCATGTACATAAAGCATAACCACCTCCACCTAGAATATTGTCTTGACTCCTATGTGCCTTATCGATTGCTGATTGACCAGAATTCCACGACAGTGGTCTGTAATGTTTAGTCCATGCATTGACTACTCGCGATACTTGACAACAATTTTCCATTCATTTGAGTACAATATTATCAATTCACAGAGACGTAAGACTTGCTTGTAATTCAACACAGTGAACATAATTGTGTGGTTGTCTGTAGTCAAAAATGTGATTGTTGTATTTTGATTTAAAAAGTCTAACCGAAAATAGTCCCATGCAGGGAAAAAGATTTACAAACTAAATTCGAACCTTGGTGACTTGTAGGGTAAGTGATATTTTTTGGTTAAAACAAAAATATTTTTCTTAAAAAGGTTCAAGCACTAATATTGTGATAGTAATCATTGCTCTATAGAGTGTTTGTTCAGTAACAGGGGCTTCCTTGTCTCTCCAGGTCTTTAGTAAACAGAAAATTCATTTTCAGGTAGTTGACAACATTTCAGCCAATCAGAAGAGAGTGCCCATTTATCAGCTATGTTTTTTTTTGTTCCAATTTTGTCTTTTCATTTCTTTGTGTAATCACCTTGAATTTCACTTTTTTAAGCTATATTCTGACAGTTCTCTATCCTGATTGGATGAAATTGGTATCCTGACCTGAAAAAGCATTTTCTGTTAAATAGAGCTGGAGAGACAATCATGGAGACTCCCGTTACAGAACACTATAGCAGGGGTCTTCAAAGTTTTTCCAAAACCAAACCTCTTCACCGAAAATAGCTGACCTACAAGCTCAGACAGGGAAGTAGACTGTACCAAATCAAAATACTGTACAATAAAAATCCACTAACAAAACGTACTACACTACCAAATACAAGGGGTGGCACTCACACCTAACCTAGTGTGTTTAACTACATGATGAAATGTAAAGGGTTCCCCAAATCTTACCTATGTTTCCCTGATAGAAACAGAAGGCTGAAACACACACACAAACAGGCCTGAAAGTACGTCTGAACACAAACACAGAGCCATCTCTGTCAGGTTATGATGGAAGGGAGAAGGGTATCACTTGGTGCACAGGTGTAGGCTATTTATTGCAGGTGATTATTGGTTGAATGATGATTGGAGGACCAATGGGATGGTGAGGCGGAGTTGAGGGATGATGAAATTAACTGCACCTGAGTTTGAGGAAAGAAAAAAATAGAATAATAATAGGGAGAAAACAGTGGAGGGAGGGAAAACAGACAACACAAGTACATAATGCATACACGTAACATGTGGACTCTGGCTACCCCCTACTGGTCACTTTACAGAACATTTAATAAAAAGTTTAGCCAACCAACCAAGACTGCCCTAAAATTTGCATTCTTGTTGGGAACAATCACATTCAGTTGTGATACTTGATACTTGTGATATTGAACTGTGAAGCCTTCCCTTTCCATCAACAACAACCTGGTGGCTCCTGTTCCAAATGACAAGAAAATAATTAACCAGGTTTGATGTTTACCCGGTATCCTAGCTACGGACTACGAAGGGACATCACATTTTGTTATTCACATCACTGGCTTCCGGTTGCGGATGGGTGTTGCCCGCACCCAGTGCAAAACACTGGTGATGATGACTTACAAGAAAATCAAGGGCATGGCTTACCTAGACTGTTATCATGCTGACTTATTTGTTTTCTTTTTATTCTTTGCAGTTTGCACTTTACTTGCATCACCATTTAACCGGTCATTTGTTGACTTAGGTTCATGCCATCTACTCCGATCTTGTACTTGTAATTTGCTCTGGATAAGAGTGTCTGTTAAATGCTTACATTATACGTTTGATCAATTTAATTGTTTGATTTGCAGCGTTCTGAATGCCTTCCACTGCATATTGCTTATCTCTGACATAAAGGGATGGGTATGGTACACACAGATCCTTACCTTTCTGTGTTTTTACAACAGGGTGGCCTGCTTATTGATATGACAGTATAAAAACATAAATCATATCGGACACAACCAAGGCCTGTCTCAACACTGATGTCTAGAGGTCTATTAACCATTCATTTCAAGGCTTTCTACAGTCCTTGTAGTTTGAGGTGTTTGTGTAACACTACACAAGAACAACTCATGAGAGGCTAGCTAATCAATCTGTCATGCCTCACTTACGTCCCAGTAATCCAAACGTTCAGGTATTTGCACAATCTTATCAAATAAGTCAACACATTGTGAAAGTAATTAACACATATTTGTCAGGACTACTATCATATTGTGATAACGGTAATGGTATCCACATACAAACGTTTACTGTAAGTGATTGTTTGGACTTAAGAACTGGACTGATAATGTATTTGTAGAAATAGAATCATTTCCTTGTATGGATCAAAGGAAATGGAAGGAAATAGGAAGACAAGTTTTGGAAAGCTGAGAGTGTGGGAGAGACAAACAGGTGAGGAGACAGTGTATGAAAGGCATACAGTCAGAAAGCTGAGAAGAAGACATAGGATAGACAGACAGTAATAAAGCTGAGAGGAAGACAGTAGCCATTCATAACTGGTGAGCCTCAGAACAGCACCTAGTGGGGCACGGTGGTGCTGCCCAAATTTACAATTTACATTTTGTTTTACACATTTGGATTTCTCCGACAAAATACTGTTATAGCTTAATCAATTAACAAATGCATGTCAGTATTATTGACAAGTTCCCAACAGTAATAAGCTTAAGTTCTGAGAGCAGAATAATGCCCCTTTATTTATTTCATATATAAGTATACATTCATGTTGATATGCAGGCTCTGACCATCTTGACACATACCCAGGTGGGCCTTGAGTTACAAAAGGTGGAGAACCACTAGGAAAGGTGGAAGGGAGACTGTTTACAGAAGGAGACACTTAACAGCTGTATCTTTATCAGGAAAGCAGATAATGCAGCGTAGCGACAGACAGTAGGAATGCTGAGGGAGACTGTAGGAGAGACATTAGGAAAGAGGGAGACTGTAGGAGAGACATTAGGAAAGAGGGAGACTGTAGGAGAGACATTAGGAAAAAGGGAGACTGTAGGAGAGACAGACAGTAGGAAAGCTGAGAGGGAGACAGTATAGGATAGTAAAGATCCTGTTCATTAGCTGGAAGTCATAATTGTATCTAGAGTGACAGATGTGATGTGTATATGTTTTGGCATAACTGTAAAAGTCAGTCAATCATTTATTCGACTGTGACACGGACACTCTTAATCTACTGATAAACTGACGTAAATTTCACAAGACACACACACCCTACAAGGTTATTTGAATGAATCAAAATTGGTTATCATTACAAGATTATTTTAACAATTTCCACATTACATCACTCAAAGCAGTTCATGGGTGCAGGGGGACAGTTACACAGTATGTGTATTTACAGGATGGATTAGGGAATATGTACAGTAGTGCCTTATCTCACTCTGTGGTCACAAGGAAAAGGTTAAAGGTTTTACAGGAATCGACCATTGCCCTCCGTCACTCATGGTAGATGAACTGAATGTAAATATTGCTTCTCGTATGTCACTGCCCTCAATAACAAAGAAGAAGAAGAATAAAAACAGGACTTAAAGGTTGAGCCTAAATGAAGCAGGATAGGGTAGAGGAAGACAAAAGTGTGCGATATAGAGGAGGGGAGAGGGATGGCGAGTATGATTCGATTGATTTTCTTTGTTAGCCGCAGGCTGAAAACCCACCTCTTCAGGAAACACTACCCTTCCTCTTTGTCTGGCTTACTTGTTGTTAACTAGTTGTACGAACTCTTGTTTTATTGTTGTACTGTTTTATTGGATCTTGTTTAGTCGATACACTTTTTGTAATAGCTCGTGCTCATTTGATTTTGCTATTTTGTCTCATCTGTTTAAGAAAGTAGGTAGCTGATATATAGCACTTTTACCTTAGCGCTAGGTATACTCTTGGTTGCTTGTTTTTGCAGGAAATGCACTTAAGACTTCTGGTGATTAGTAGTTTCGTTCCCTACCTACTGTATGTTGAATGCACTTATTGTAAGTCGCTTTGGATAAAAGCGTCGGCTAAATGACTGTAATGTAATGTAATGTAATGTTAAAGTGTCATGCTTCCATGGAAGCCCAGCCCACATGGACTTACAGGACACATTTCCATTGAGAGAGAGAGAAGGAAGGGCAGGTCAGCAAGACCTTGGTTCAGGGAAGGATAGAGGTTTATTGTTAGGTGGTTGATAATGTACTTTGTCTTTAATGGTTTATAAAAAAAAGATAAGGTTCATCTGCGTAACAGCATAAAAAGAAAACTGGCACGACAACAGCAACAGTCTGTGAACTTTGAACTCAAATATGGCCCATTTGACTATATCAAAGACATGCTTGTTTCCACCAGAGAGAAGTTCCTTTGGCTTGCTCTTCGATTCATTCTTGTTACTCTGTGAATCTGATTTACGAGAATATACAGTAGATTATTATAATCATTATTTTCATTTTGTATCTTTTTAAAGGCGAAGTCCCTTGGGGATTTACGAAAAGCAGAAATGTTCAACCGTAACTTAAAGAACGTGCTTGTGGTGTCCGTTGGCTTTCTGTCACTGTTTACAGCTTATGGAGGCCTGCAAAGTCTACAGGTAAGTTCACAAGTTGACTCAAACAGATGGGTGGTTCATTCAGGCACAGCAGAGTTTAAGGTCATCTGTTGAACTATAGTCTAAAGTTGACAACGGCAACGCAAACACACGCAAACTGGCATCTACATTATTGTATTAGCAATAAGACCAGTTAACATCAGAACTTGAACAAGTTACTTTTTTGTAACATTGCAAAAGTACATGAATGTGTCATATTGAGTCACATCACATGCACAGTAAAATCCAGAGTTTTACTTTGACTCTGAGTGTAAAAATGTAACATTTATACATGTTCCAGATTTTACTACCCATCTTGTAAAATTCTGTTTTACTTAACCATAACCTTACTTTTACCTATTAATAAATTTGTTTCTAACAAGACACCTGTTCAACATCTACATATCTACAACATCTTCAAATTATATTGTAATGTAGACCATACCTTTTTTGTTGCTAAATTTTGAAATATATAATTTTTAGATTAGTTTTACTCAGAATTAAGAAATGTAAATCTTAGAATTTTTGGATTGTGTACGGGAAGAGAATCTTCCTCTTAGTACATTTTTTGTCATGGTGAATCCAGTCAAATCAAAGCCATGGGTCATCTCTCTCTAAGCAAAGTATATAGAACGAGCGACCCCCCCCACCCCGTCCATTGGGGAGAGGTAACGCCATATTGTGATGTTTTCAGCTACAGTATTACTTTCAATGGTGTGATGTCATGTATTCTTTCTATACCAAGAATAAATAACTGTTTACTTTTTTTTTTTACATTTTTGACAAAAGTTCAAACTAATTTCAGTCACAGCCATTATTTCTTTATAGTGTTTGGTTTAAGTCTCACCCACATACAATGTTACTCTATTTCTGTACAATCATTACATCAACAAACACACTGTCACTGTTTGTTTATGTTCTTTATTAATGATGATCATCCATCCCTCCATCCATTACCCTGTGTCTCTCCTGTCCAGAGCAGTCTGAATGCGGAGCAGGGGATGGGGGTGGCATCTCTGAGTGTCATCTATGCCTCCATCATCGTCTCCTCCATGTTTCTGCCCCCCATAATGATCAAGAACCTCGGCTGTAAGTGGACCATCGTGGTCGGCATGGCCTGCTATGTCTCCTACTCCTTTGGAAACCTCTATCCTGGATGGTGAGACACCAACCTCTGTCTGTCTGTCTGTCTGTCTGTCTGTCTGTCTGTCTGTCTGTCTGTCTGTCTGTTCCTCTGTCCGTCCTTCTCTTCGTCTGTCTATTCGTCAGATCTCAACACCACAAAGACCTTTTGTCCATGAAGTAAAACAAGCATAAAATCATCTAGAAGGAAACTCTGCCAGGGTGCTTTCAGGCTTTCTCTGATCTTAAGAGGCATACTTTAACTTGCTTGAGTTAGGTAATCCAGCACTGAATATTACTACACAGTTGTTTTTTGTCAAAGTTACACTAGCGTTGCATTTTAATACATGAAAAAGCAAGGATCTATTTGAAAAGTCTGTTGGGAATTGGAAAGGTCCTGGTTGTATCCCTGGGTTAGTTTCAAAGTGTCCTTGAGCAAGACGCTGAACCCCTACCTGCTCCTGATGAGCAGGATGATTCCTTGAATGGTTGCATAATGCCGTCCGTGTGTAAATGTGTGTATGAATGGGTGAATGTGTAGTCAACACTGACTCAATTATTTAGGTATTTGGTAGCATTTAAAAAATGTGGAATCTGAAAATAAAGCCATTAACAGTAAAGTGTAGGGGGAAAAAGGTTTATGTACAATATTATGGCTGAAGCTGCGAATAGACATTATGACTTATGGGCAGTATGGTCCTTTAAGCCTACGTTATACAACCATGTGACAAAGAATACAATTACCCCTCAACTTCAAATCATGTTCAACGCGTTGAATTTGTCATACAGGTACACACTCATCCCTACCTCTGTGATCCTGGGTTTGGGCGGTTCACCTCTATGGTCGGCCAAATGTGCCTACCTGACCATCACTGGAAATCGACAGGCCGCCATAGACGGCAGGAAGGGTGCCGATGTCATCAACCAATACTTTGGCATGTTCTTTTTCATCTTCCAGTCCTCTGCAGTCTGGGGAAACCTCATGTCCTCTCTCATATTCCAACAGGACTCTAAAATAGGTAATATTATGCTTCATTTCTATTAGTTTTAGGTTTAGATTTCAATTGCAGTTCATTCAGAATCCCACTTGACTGTCAATTGTAACATGGTTGGAAGTCCCCATGGTAACATGTTGAAGTTCTTCATCGTATAATCACAACCACTCATTGATGCACTAGGCAACCATATTATATTTTTATGACATCGCCGATGACAGCCTAAGCTGGAAGCATTATGTTTCCGTCTTGTCCGGGAACATAATGTGAATGCAATATTTGTGAATACAATATTTCAGGAACGCCTTGAGGGAATTTCATGACATTTGGCACAAACTGATAGAAGTAGGTGGCCAAAGGTCAAAGATCACCTAAACAAAATACTATCATCAAATTCCTTCAAAGTCTTCATTTACTGTATATGAATCTGGACAGACACAGATGTAAATGGTATTTTTTTGGCAGAGGCATACAACCACATAGAAATACTGTGATGCGGTATTTCTACAGTAGTTTGATTATAATTTGACATTTTTTATTAGACTTTTGTTCATACAGGTAAATCCTTTTGAGATACAATGATCTCTTTTTGAGAGACCTGTGTAGGCTACAAAGTACAGTCACTGCAAAGACGTGAATAGATTTGCATCTCGCCATCGACACTATAGGTGAATGACACGAACACGAAGACACGAATGAACACAAATGACGCTGTGATCAAACTCAAGCGAATGATTGAGTAGAAAATGTGCTTTGCGTCCGTGGTGAACACACCGTTAGAATGAATACAAATAGACAACAGCCGAATGTGATTTACCTCTTTGATTTACAAGATCCTTGTAAAGAAAGATTAATTACAGGGTAGGTGTTGACAATATACCTGTCTGTCTTAACATCCTGGACAGTCTAGTAATGGCTTTGACTAATTAAATGTATGTGGTTTCCCAGCCAACATCACAGAGGAACAGTTGGAGCTCTGTGGAGCGGCTGTGTGTGACGTCCAGCCAAACGTCACCACCATCAAACCAGAACAAGAATTGGTTTTGACGCTGGTCGGAGCCTACATCGGTAACATTATGATAATTTTTTATTTTGTCTTTATTTTGCTTTATTATTATTATTATTACCCTTATTATTATTATTATTATTATTGTTATTATTATGATTACTATTATTATTATTATTATTATTATTATTATTATTACTATTATTATTATATAATGTCTGGCAGTTCATTTTCTTTCTAGTGATCCATTTTCAAAGAAAATATCACTCACTGGGTTTGAAACTGCTCTAGGAGTCGGGGTGTTGGCCATGATCATTGTGGCGGTGTTTCTGGACAACATTGACCAGAGTCAGGCCAGGGAGTTCCGTGGGAACCGGGAGCCATTCTGCAGCACGTTCTTGGCCACGTTCCGCCTGCTCAGAGACCGCAGGCTCCTCGTCCTCATCCCTCTCACCATGTACAGTGGCTTTGAACAGAGCTTCCTCTCTGGCGAGTACACCAAGGTGAGGGGCTTGTTTCCTTGTGATGTGGAAAATGTGAAAAACAGAACAGTGATGTTTCCGAATTCCGAGGCTTCTTTAAAACCAAACACTTACTTTAGTCATCATCACAACCAGCACATATTTTAATATTTTTGTTTCCATTATAGAACTATGCCACTTGTGCACTGGGCATCCATTATGTTGGCTTTGTGATGATCTGCTTTGGGGCTTGCAATTCAGTGTCTTCCATTCTCTTTGGGAAGTTGGCTATGTACACTGGCCGAGCTCCTCTCTTCTTCCTAGGTAAAGTTCATGGATACAACATACCTTTAACAATGTAAACAAGGCAATCTAGAGCTATGCATAGTTGAGGATGAGCTGCTATGTTTCAGCTATAGGGATGCACGATTAACCGGTCATCATGATAAATCAGGTTATAAAAATGCACTGTTTTTAAGAATTCTGCATCTGCACCCAGAATCACAGTTACTGTATAACAGGTGTTTGGTAAACCCTACTGGAAACTTGTATTGCACTATTGTTATTGGTTGATTTGAACATTCATCCCTAGTTGTAGCCCAAGTTTGTTTGTGGCATTTTTTGCACCCTCTGGTGGACACATTTGCTAGGTTCATACTAGTCACTGCTTTGCAAGGAGAGGATACACCTGTAAATAATTTACAAAATTACAAATGAACACAAATGAATACAATAATGAATTAAAATAGAGAGGATTAAGACCAGAGCTACAGTAGAACAGGGACTATTTACGTAGATTTTCAAGGCAGAGGATAAGTTGAAAGAATATCTAGCTACAGTATATATTTTGTAGTTAAGACTTCTGATCTGACTCACCATCATTCAATGAGCAACAAGGTTTCTCAATGCCACGTCTCTCCATTTGCAGCGGCTGGGATCAACTTCTCCTGCATCATAGCCCTGCTGTACTGGAGGCCTCATCCCGACCAGCTGCCCGTCTTCTTTGTGTTTCCTGGTCTGTGGGGCATGGCAGACGCTGTGTGGCAAACACAGACCAACTGTGAGAAAATGATTAAATCCTTAGATGATAATATAGCTTAGATAAAACATGACTATAGGACAGTGTCAAAATAGCAGCACACCTCTAACTGACCAGATCATCAATGGCATATTGGCATTGGTTTACTTCCAGACAGAGAGCAGCGTTGCATCTCGTTCTCCCTCTGTACCCTCAACTTACAGTCTCTCTCTCCCATCTAATAAAGAAACAAAGAAAAAGCATATCAAATAAAATAAAAAGATAGAGATTAAATTAAACTAAAAAAAAAACTATGGGTATTATTTGGTTTTGATTAGATCCTATATTATGTTGAATTTCTTTTTAAATATATTTTAGAAATATTGAACGATGAACCTGAGGTGATGCTCTTTCTCTCTCCAGCTATCTATGGAGTGCTCTTCGCCAGAGACAAAGAGGCAGCATTTGCCAACTACCGCATGTGGGAGTCCCTGGGTTTCGTTATCGCCTTTGCCTACAGCACCTTCATTTGCCTGGAGACCAAGCTGTACATCCTTCTGGCTGTCCTGCTGCTCACCATGGTCACGTACCCCATCGTGGAATACTGGGAATACAAGAACCCCACGATGCCCATCGAACAGTTAGACCACATAAACCCAGTCCACGAGGACTCCGACCATGATGAGGTCTACCATGAGGAGGCCTACCAGTCAGAAGTATCAGGCAAGCACATCATAGCTCAGACCAGTCTGTAGATTCTGTCTCGTATCCTGATTGTTTGCCTTTCTTTGTTTGAAGTGTATATATCATTGATGTCCTTGAATGTAAACAATACAACCTTTTACCAGATTGTGATACAGTAGGAGGGTCTCAAAGCAACACCAGAGGCCTTATGCGTTTCCCAAAACGGATTAATTCAAGCACGTACACACACACACACACACACACACACACACACACACACACACACACACACACACACACACACACACACACACACACACACACACACACACACACACACACACACACACACACACACACACACACACACACACACACACACACACACACACACACACACACACACACACACACACACACACACACACACACACGCATGGCATGACATTACAATAATAATGTCTAAAAGAAAGTATTCGGTTGCTATCCCCCGTAACTGCAAGGACAATCCTGAATATCAAACTAGCCATTGTTTGTGATATTATTAATTTTTCAACAAAACCATGGCATATGAATAAGCGAAATTGGAAGTGATGAAACAAAATCAACGGAAAACTGGAACATTACAAATTGAAGCTGATAAATGGGTTGTCTCTCCCGATTGGATGAAATTGGTGTTAATTATCCTAATTAGCAGTATTATCTCTTTTATTATTTTCACTCGTTGCATCTGGAAAATTTGAAGTGATAAATACAATATTTTGTGGACCATGTGTTAATATGTAATACTGTACTGAAGGTCTCAATGTTGCTATCTTTAATCTAAACATCCTTTGTACATAATGCAATTTAAAAATGTCTTTATTCAGTGCACTGTATGTTTTTATTATGTCTATATGTACTATATTTATTTACTGAAATCAGAAATATACATTGTAGTCTCAAATGAAAACAGTCACAGACCCAAAGGTAACATTTTATTGTGATGCTTCTGTGCTGGTACTAGTGTGTGGTGTAAGTGAGATAAATACTATTTTGGTGAAATATTTTCCCTCACATTTTTGAAAGATACATAAAACAATTATATATTTTATATATCTTGATACTGTTCATGTATGAGAAAGTACTGTACTGTAATATCTTAGATTTAATAAAAAAAACATGCATATATTCAGCCAATAAAGTGCTTCTTATTCTGGCAGATGACAGGAAAATGTAGAAAAGAAGAAACTTCGGTAAGCCGGTAAAACCTCATATGGGCTTCAAAATTGAAGCCTATAAATAAACCTATTGAAAGCTGAATATTACTTTTACACATACATGTATTATCTCATACTTCTGTACTTGTACTATATTTGGCGCGCACGCACGCACACACGCACACCCACACACACACACACACACACACACACACACACACACACACACACACACACACACACACACACACACACACACACACACACACACACACACACACACACACACAGTGGCTAGACGCTGATACAAAGGGAGGGGTTCAGTGACCTGCAAAAAGCACTAATGGGATCCCTGACAATAGAATTACCTGCCGATGCTGATGGAAGTGACAGCTCTGTGTCGTCACCTCTGTCCCGACTGGCCCTCACATCTGCTGAATACGCCTCTATTCTCAACCCAGTCCAACGTCTCACACGCTGTATATCTATTAGACCACTGTTTCTCAACGCTTACCATCAGGAGACCCTTACACGGCTGTAACTAAACTTAATTAGGCGTTTCCAGTGTAAATTGGGGTCTCTGTGACCTAATTCATTCAGTATTAAAATGGAGGTCCTTGAAATGAAACAGTTTGAGAATCACTGAATTAGACACACAAAACTAACATGTAAGCCCAAGTCACAGGGCCTTTATCATCCAAATGTTTCACCCTCATTTTGACCCGGTGACCCCTGGTGCACCCCTATTTTCCTCTCTCTTAGAAAAGTAGAATCACATTATAGACCGGGGTGTTTAATTTAACAGTGCATCCCCTGCCATACACATTTTGTGGAGCACATTTTAAAGCTGTCACATTTCTTTACAGTGATCTAAAGATTTACCACATTGACACAGTTGCACCATTAGATCAGGGGTTCCCAAACGTCCATGCCAAGGAGCCCAAAGCCATAGCCTTTGGCTGTGGTGATGTATTGTATAGATGTATTTATTTTTGCAAAAATAGCAGATGTACAAGCTCACAATGTGTCAGAGCACAATGCGTTGTGAGCCTGTAGACCTTCTATTCAAAATGTGTTTTTAATACTTGAAAAAAATGACAATAATGATGCCAGGTTTAAAGTGGTTAAACTGGCACAATAATCTCATGAATGGAATTTGAATTGAATGACATTTCTATATAATAATTCTTTACATTTGCCTCCCCACAACCCTGGCCGCCCCCACTTTGAAAACCACTGACTGAGATGTTCCATGCATATGTCACATACCAGACCTTGGCCTCTAGTCTGAGGGTGACAACGTGGCACACTCTGCCATAAACTACTATTTAGCAGATGCTCTTATCCAGGGTGACTCATCCAAACATCTCATCCAGTGACTTATCCAGAGTATCAAAGTAAATGGCATGAACCCTTGTCAACAAACGACATGGTGCTATAAAGTAACTCCTTGATTGCTTTGTAGGTCGTCATCACCAGTGTTTTGCACTGTACAGTACAGTATGTGGGCAGCAACCAGAACCGCAACCGCAAGCCAGTGTAGTGAATAAACAATAATATGTCCCTTCTCCTTTATGGTGCACATACATGCACATGCACATGCACATGCACATGCACATGCACATGCACATGCACATGCACGATGCACACTGAAGTCCTTGGTTAGGACTTCAGTGTTAATTGAACCGCCAGGCCGTAGGCATGTTTTGCTCCCTGTCCGTCCGTCCGTCTGTCCGTCCGTGTGTGTGTCTGTCTGTGAACAGCTAATCTCCGGCACCGTTGGCTTGATCGCAGCGAAAGTGTTTACACACACTCCCTGGATGCCAGAGCAGAATCTCTGCCCCAAATTGTTCACATGGGCCTGTAAAATACATTACTCCTACACAAATTGAGTCCAAACATCACGCAAATCGGTGCTCATTATCTCTAGTGAGATAATGAGCTCAAGACGGATCCGTCCCATTTTTCATATTCCATCCTCATTGGTGAATTCCGAACATTGCTGGCCTACAATAACCTACCTGACCTGGCGGAGACCTGTGCTCCGAGGAGCACTTTCTCTAGTTTAACTCTGAAAGTGTACAAATGTAACCAAATGGACTCAAGTGTCAATTTGGATACTGCATGAATAAACACTGAGGATGTTACAGTGGTCTGCTTGCTATTCCTCTGATATTTCAACTCCTGATACCCACAGTTAATTGAAACGTAAGTAATAATAAGTTAATTGTGTCCTCAATTAATTAATCAATGTATTACATTGCTCATAATCATCCCCCGGTTCAATTCTAGCTGAAGACCTGTGCTGCATGTCCTTCCCCCTCTGTGCCCTCAGTTTAGTGTCTCTCTATTATCCTATTTAAACCAAGAGTAACCCCCCCCCCCCCCTACATATGCGTAAATAAAAGAAGCACAAATTATGCGATAATACGAAGTGATAACAGTATACTTTCTTTACACGCTCAATTACAATGAGTCGTCGTAACTTTGCTCATTGTAAATTGCAAGGCCACCAGTGCAAGGGTTAAACGGCAACCTCTCCCCATGTTTCATTGGCCATAGTGTGCTCCTTGGCTACACAGCAGGGCTCTAAGAAAGAGAGGGGTCAGAAATGTGTTGCCCTCCAGTCACCACCCCTTAACACTGTAGCCACATAGAAACATCACACTGACACATTGTGCCGCGTTGCCACTGAATGACATTGCACTGATTTATCACCGCTGCCGTAGAATGGCTTCCTTTATGTCCCCGTAGAAAGACCCGGAATGCTAGATGTCCCATTAATTGGCCAGTTTATTGTGCATTTGCATAGGGGCATTGGTAATGATTAAGCAATACCCCAGCCACACACAATGACACGCGCACACACGCACACGGATGCACGCACGCACGCACGCACGCACGCACGCACGCACGCACGCACGCACGCACACGGATGCACGCACGCACGCACACACACACACACACACACACACACACACACACACACACACACACACACACACACACACACACACACACACACACACGTGCACTAACAAATATGGCACACTCCAATACAAATGTACACAGGAGTGAAAACGTGCACACATGCCATCAGGACAAATGAGACCAATGAGAAGCCACAAAGGTCATACAAACCCCACACCCTTATTACACTGAAGAACAGAATGCACCAGATCTGTAGTTTCAGTGTTGCAACAGCAGGTGTCAGCGTAGTCATTGTCAGATACACAGACACATGCTCAGGGCTGTCCTGACAAACAGATGAAATCCAATTCCTTGTACCCCTCCTCTCTCTCTAGTTTGCACACGCACGCACGCACGCACGCACGCACGCACGCACGCACGCACGCACACACACACACACACACACACACACACACACACACACACACACACCGCTACCTTCCATTGACATGGCTATGCTTACACTGCTCTTTCAGCCTCTCTCTGGTTTCATTAATGTTATGTCTACACAGCAGTCTGTGTGTGATGGCCTAGTGTATGTCCTATTGTCTGCACTCCCTTACTGGGTATGTATTGGATATTCTATCCACTAAAAATGATTGTATGTTCGGACTGTCTAAAATGCTCTTGCATCATCCTAAAACAAAGCCATAGACGTTTTCCGCACCATTTATTTTTGGTTGAAATATCACCCCAGGACGCGCTTACAGTAGGGTTTCATCTTGACTAGAGGAGCTTAGTATCAGATGTTTGGTTAAAAGTGCCAATCTAGTGTCATTATTTTACTAGTATATATCATGTTATTGTGTGTGAGGAGGATTCTGTTTCCCATTGAAGAATGTTTTATTTTATTGGAAGCATCACACAAAGGCTACATTTACTCTATGTTAATCACTTAAATCCTATATACTTAGGGGTCCCCCAGGGGTATATATTTGGTCCTCTACTTTTTTCCCTCTACACACCAAATATCATGACAGATAATAGCCGATCTAGCTTGTAGATCTAGCTACTATTTTTACGGAATGTCTGCCCAAGAATAGGGAAGCTAGGGTTGTGGTTCATTTCCTAGAACCGAATTTATGGCCATAATCCTACATCTCTGACAATGAAGGTCACTCCTATCCACACCCACGCTCCTACTTTCCTCTCCCTTTTGATGTAAGTCTCCACAATTGTATCTTGTGATGGCCATAAGAGCTGGTGGGTGGTTCTCTGCTGTTGTCACAATGGGCAATGCTTTACCGCAGAGCACGGAATCAGGACGCAGTATATTAATATCTTGCTCTAGTAAAGTTATTCTTTGTCCGCAACCCTGCGAGAACATTGTCTTGACCCACTTATGGGTTTTGAGCCCTTGGTTGAGAAACACCGGTTGAGAGTGTGGGACATATTGTTCAGATCATTATACAGTAGATGGTCCCTGGAGTCCTCTGGTCATTTTCTTTTGAAGCCCTGAATGACGTAAACTTGTTTTGCCACCCTGTTCTAAGAGCAAGCCACTGTCTTTGCCTTCTGCAGCACTATGTTTCTCTAGATCTCTCTCTCTCTCACACACACACACACACACACACACACACACACACACACACACACACACACACACACACACACACACACACACACACACACACACACACACACACACACACACACACACACACACACACACACACACACACACACACACACACACACACACTATTGGCAATAAAGAGTCAAAATGTTTTACTGGAAACGGTAATCAATTCATAATTCTCGCAAACGCCCTATTGTTCTATCTATCTATCTATCTATAAATGCAAGGAATCTGTGTGTGTGTGTGTGTGTGTGTGTGTGTGTGTGTGTGTGTGTGTGTGTGTGTGTGTGTGTGTGTGTGTGTGTGTGTGTGTGTGTGTGTGTGTGTGTGTGTGTGTGTGTGTGTGTGTGTGTGTGTGTGTGTGTGTCTCTCTTAGTAGCTTTACAGTAAGCCCAGTTTTGGGCCATTTGGCCAGCAGCTCTGTTTCTTCTTGGCAGGTGCATCACCATTTTGACCAAACACATAGTGGGGAACAGCCAAAATGCTTGCCCTTAATTAGAGAGACATCTGTCAACAATCAGCCGGTACGAGGTGTTGATGGCTTTTAAAGAGCGTGATTACAGTTTGCATCAGTTGAAACGTCAAGACTTATCTCACCATGGGCATCCACACACACTGCCAGCCCTAAGCTAGGCTAGACCATATGTTAGACCATTCTAAGCCCAAAGCTGGACCAGAAATGGGATTTGTATAACATCCAAATCCCCTCTACCCGTAACACCTTGGCGCCGTGATCTTTCCAGGATCCCTCCACACCTTTGGCCTTCCTGCTGGCAAATCCCTCCTCCCATCCCACAAGGCTGAGGAGGGTTCGGTTTCATTGCCATTCTGAGGCAGGAAGCCTTCTGTCTGGTCCTTTTATGGCACTGGATATTCATCTCCTACCTTATTCATACACACTAGCTTTGTGCAGGGGACTGTCAGATGAATTGCACGCTAGTAATACTATAGAGATATCACATTGCAAGTACAGACTATTACAACATCTTTTAAAGATGGAGGGTTGTGCCAATCCAACTACTGGTTTCTGAGGCCGGGTAGAAATTATACCTGTTTTTGGCAGAATAATATGCTGTGATGTGAATTAATATGTTAAGCATTTCACATGTTACTCAATTTTAGGTTATCATGCTGATATTACTGGGTGCTGGTAAAGAGCTGAAATGGATTTAAGAAGAAAAGAGGATATTTATTAGTGAAATTGTTGCCTAAATGAAGAAAATGTGAATTAACCCAATCTATGAACCAGCTCACTAATTTTACTAACAATCCAAAATGCTGCATTATGAAGCCAGTAACACGTGTGTGAATCATGCAGCGACTGAAAGATGCATAAGACATCACCTATCCACACACGCACGCACGCACGCACGCACGCACACACACACACACACACACACACACACACACACACACACACACACACACACACACACACACACACACACACACACACACACACACACACACACACACACACACACACACACACACACACACACACACACACACACACAGTGTACAATGTCCTTCCCCATCTTTCAGTCTCTGCAATACAACTTATGAAAACTTCAAAGTCGCTTTAGTGAAAAGTCACTCACAATGACCCATTACAACTTTGAAAAGAAACATAAACATAAGAAATACATTTTCCTGTGGCTTTTATCTTCACTGGAACTTCAGTCATGTAGGACAGAACAATACGTTCTTCATCAAACCCATACACACATGAAAGTACATAAAGGGTGATGGATGTTTGTATGTGTTCATGAGTGTACAGCGCCTCCAAAAATAAAGTCAAATATAATTTTACCCATGCATGTGCAAACTTGAAATGTGATGGGTCAAAAGCTGTAGGATAGAAGGACATCTGTTCTGGGAACTGGGGTGGAACAGGTTTAGTTCAAATTCAGGGCTCCCATCGCACAGAGCACGTATCCGTCCATCATGCTTTAATACTGTAAGTGGTTTAAAAAGTCTGATTATTAAGTTGATACTGTATGTCAAGATATCCCAGATGTCTCTCGGACATGAAGAGATACTAGGCTACAGGTGGAAGACGTGCATTTTAAATAGATACCTTTATTATCCTTTGGGGGAAATTCAGTCACACAGAGGCGGCACAGCAGTTTAGGGTAACTAGAGTTACAGGTAAAGAGTAAAGACAAAAAAAGTACTGTTGTGACCAACAGCACGGCCACCTGGCCGCCTGTTTTATTAAAAATTGAACACAATAACACTCATGTTCAACATGCTAGATTACATTTCTGATGGACTCTGCACTGACGTTCAAAAGATTATGAATGATCTGGGCCAGATTATCAATATATTATTGCATTGGGTGAGTGCTCATTTTCTTTGCATGGAGATGAGCAGTGAGGACAGAGGGAGGGAGCGAGAAAGGAAGAGAAATATATGTATTTATTTCAATTAGTTTTAATTACACACTTTATTGCCAATAGAATTAAATACTTCTCATCCTGTAACAATGATTTGTTTGAACCCATTGCCTCTTGGCTTTCTTAATCTCTGTTTAGTTTCTGCTTAGTCTCTGCTCAACGGATAGCAGTTAACAGTTGTCAGCATCCAAAAACCTGCAGTGTCTCTGTCATGCTTTAACCGGTGGTTTAAATAAAGAACATAGGTGGTTTAAATAAAGAAGAACCTAGCTGCGAATTAACGAGTGATTAAGTTGATACTGTTTTACTGAGGATAAGGTTTGAAATAAGTTTAGGCTTACGCATAGTTTTACTGAGGTTAAGTTTAGGAATAAAGTTAGGTTATGCATAGTTTTACTGAGGTTACGTTTAAGAATACCTGGTGGCTACCGTTCCGAGGTCGCCAGATTTGACCCGGGGCGAGTGTGTTTTGGGGCGAGCGTTCTTGTATTCATCTTAAAGTGAATGGGAGAAGACACTATAATTGGTCTAATTTATGTTATACCCAAAACACACCCATGACTAATTCAGAGACTTAATACAACCCCTTTGACCCTACCGGCAAGTTTTGCGCCAAATAGCTTTCTAACCAGCAGGTAAAAATGTTGCCAATGTGTAATAATGAGATATAAAAATAGATAAATGAACACTGATAATATTTGTATTTGAGTGTATTTCTATGTGAAAATGGCCATACCAGACATGGGGGGTGTCACTCAGCGTGGTCGAGAACATGCATAGGGATTTCAACCAGGACACACCTGTAATAAGATTATTGCCAAATAACCTGCAGCCAGTGTGTGTGTGTGATGATGACCAGTTGTCTCCATTTAATTTTGGCCGTCGTTAAAGCAAACTGGGCAAACTAAAGAGTCACGAAGCAGTTCTCCGCTGTAACCTGAAGTGCTGGCTGAAGATAAAGATAAATGGCTGGCTTTATCTTCATAAACTCATATCTCTAAAAGCTGGTATTAAAACACACAAAGGCTTATTTCCTACAAGACTCTGTTCTGGCTTGTTCTGTGTGTAGTGTAGTGTCCCTCCCTCGACCATAAACTTACTGACCCTCTCTCTCTTGCTGCAGTAGCTCTCAGAGCTGCACTGACTCCTCCGGAGGAAGAAAAATCAATGAGGCCACAGAAGGAGGCGGTATTGGTAACACTATAAAACTGTCAGTGCTGGATATATTATGAACGCCTTTACAGCCTCGACACAAAGCAGGCGCCTTGGGTTATTCTACGTGGCTCTGCTCCTGCTTGTGATTTCTTTGATTGATGGGTGTATAATCTACATAATTATCAGCAAAAGTAAATAGAGATCCACCATTATTCTATGATATCCTATTGCTAGTGCACTGTATATGTTCTCTTACACGTACAAATTGCCTTGTGGGAGGACGGACGGTGGGGGGGGGGCGTCACAAACAAAACATGCCCATGTTTGTGACGTGGGTACGTCACAAACAAAGCTTTGTGAAGATTTGAAAGTCGCATAGTGGCCTGAAAATCTACTGACAATGACGATGATAATTTTGTCTGTGTGATGAGGTACTGTAGGTAGGTAGGTAGGTAGGTAGGTAGGTAGATGTGTGTGCGTGTGTGCGTGTGTGCCTGTGTGCGTGCGTGCGTGCGTGCGTGCGTGCGTGCGTGCGTGCGTGCGTGCATGCGTATATAGGTTATATATGATAGCAGAGAGACAGGAAACCACAGACAGAGAGGGTGGTCATTCAACACTGGCCTCAAGCCTGAATTTAACTGAGGAAGTTGTAATTATATGGTCGACACACTATCCGGTCATCTGCTGGTGCTCCCTTTCAGATGACATTTTGAATTGAGTGAATTTGAAAATGTACCTCAAGTTCAGTCATGCATATTACTGTGCTCGTATGTTGTGCATACACACACACGCACACGCACACACACACACACACACACACACACACACACACACACACACACACACACACACACACACACACACACACACACACACACACCGTTTGTAGGAAAACCTCTGATAAGAGCTGATGTGAAGACATGGTTCTTTCACCACTCAAACTTCTCATCATGAAGGTGGCACCGTGGAGTACCATTGGCTCCGTGCCTGGCACTGCCCTGGCCTCCCGAGAGCTGCTTATCAGGTGTCACACAAGGGGCCTCTCTCCTGCTTTTTTCCTTCACATAGTGTTTTTTAAGCCACGCGGAGTCTTTACAGGAGCATAACTTAACGCCTAGTAGAGCTTCTACTGTCACTGGGGGATTTCTTCCATCTGATATCTCCACCCAAAGATGCTTTTTAGTCCAAGGATTAATTGGTTCTCTGGTTAAATGAACATATGTCCCAAACCAGCCATATTGGACCAACAATAGTCTCCAAGGTTTTGTATGTTAGCTTAACCAGAGGAAAACCTTTTTAAGAGTGTACTGAATTTATGGCATGGCGATAAAAGAGCACTATATGCTATTTGAGGCTAATGCTAATCTAGCCTATCTTTAACATGCCCTTGCGCAGAACGTCTGCAATTGCACGGCAGGCCTCTTCGCCCAAGCGTGGGAACAGGGGACATAAAAGGGTACAGGCTCAACACCAGGCTAAGTGAATCAGTCGCTCTGATGTAGCGAGTGTCTCTTCAACATTATTGGCAATTAGCCACTGATAACTGGACAGGAAAGGCAGCAGACAAGGGGGTTTGCCTAGAGTGTGAAGGTCACAGCCGAGATCTGAGGGTTGAACAATAATGCAACACTGGTCTCAGAAGAGCTAACGCTATCGCACGCTAACACCTCACCAGATCAGGGAGGCAGTGGAACACCATGGAGGGGGGGGGGTGGTTTTCCAAAGAGGCCAGTCTCCTTTCTTTCTTGCACTCACTCTCTTTATAGCCTAACTCCCTTTCTCTCTGTCTCTCTCTGTGTGTAGCTGACACTGACCTCCAAAAGGAGGCCTGAGTACTCATGGGGAAATATTATACATTGTAGGAATGCATTTTGAGTGAAGGGAGACATGAACAAAACACTGTGTTTCTAGGTTAGATTACCTTCTAGATTGGATTAGTTTCTAGATTTTCTTGATAGATGGATTTCTAGGTATATAGATAGATTGCTTCCTCCATGGTGACACTTTAGCGCATGGTGAGACTTTAACTTGCGCTGATTGGTCAGCTGATCTAAGCTCTAGGGCTATCAGTTAACACCCTCTTGGTCCTTTTATCACTCACCTCACCCAGTGCAAATAAAGGCTGCCTGGGTATCTTCTTATATTAAAACTATCGGGCCGCGTCACTTCTATGTCGCACCGGCAATCAGACTGATATGCCCATGTATGGAGATATATATCTGTCAGCCCTTGTCCCTTTTATGCCCATATATGGAGATCTCTGTATCTGTCACTCCTTGTCCCATATATGGGCATGCCCCATTTTGTGCCCATATATGGGGCTGACTGATTTATTTGCGTCTGATGTGAGGTTAGACAGCACACTCCATATTTGGGCGTAGCTGCATTGGGAACTCTTATATGGTTATGGCTGGTGACTTAAGCCAATTTTGATATAAGGATTGGTATATATACGGTTAATATACGTCACACAGGACCTTGTCGAACAGAACGTCACGATGGAGAAACAGGAGCTTCCTAATGTTATTAAATTGAGGGAGTTTGGCTGCGAGCAGAGCTTATTGTCCAGACCCGATGGCTCTGCCTCCTTCACACAAGGGGACACCAGTATATTGGCAGGAGCGTACGGCCCAGCCGAGGTCAAAGTCAGCAAGGAGATCTATGATCGTGCAACGTTGGAGGTCTTGATACAGCCCAAAGTAGGACCGCCAAGTGTCCGAGAGCGAGCACGAGAGCAGTGCGTGCGTGAGACATGCGAGGCAGCTCTGCTGTCTTCCCTCCACCCTCGCTCGTCCCTCACTCTCATCCTCCAGGTGGTGCACGATGACGGCTCACTTTTATCTTGCTGCTTGAACGCTGCTTGCATGGCTTTAATGGACGCAGGCATGGCCATGAGCTGTCTGTTCTGTGGAGTCACCTGTGCCATCGACACCGACGGTCAGATCATCACTGACCCCACTGCAGCTCAGGAAAAGGAAAGTCGAGCTCTGATGACGTTCGCCATCGACAGTACGGAACGCAGGGTGATGACGTCATCAACCAAAGGATCGTTTTCAGTCTGTGAGCTGCAGCAGTGTATAGCCGTCAGTCAGAACGCGTCGGAGAAGATCTTCCAGTTCTACAGAGAGTCCGTCAGGCGTCGATATTCCAAAACACTCTGAAGACGTATCTGACCTCTTATTCCCTGTTTGATTTGTGTTTTGTTTACAAACCATACAAGTCTTTTCATATTAATAAATGTTCATTTGGTTCATTTGGATTGCTTCGTGTGTGTGTGTGTGTGTGTGTGTGTGTGTGTGTGTGTGTGTGTGTGTGTGTGTGTGTGTGTGTGTGTGTGTGTGTGTGTGTGTGTGTGTGTGTGTGTGTGTGTGTGTGTGTGTGTGTGTGTGTGTGTGTGTGTGTGACAGAGGAAGCACAGAGTGTAAACTAATAATCTTTTGCTGAGTAAAAAAAATTACCTTATTTATAATTTTTTATAAGATGGCGTCACTCAACACTTGATGAAAATAAGTAATTGTAGTGCTGCAACACCATCATTACAACAAAGTGTAAATTAGACCAACAAGGGTACATGTGGGTAATCAGCTACACATGAACACAGCTTTGAATAGAAACAGCTGCACACTGACTCAGCTATGGTACCTACAGTATGATAAAAACAATATAGACATAAAGCTTTGAGCGTTTAAAGGTGAGTTGTGAGCCTTTCCTTTTTAAATGACTTCACTGCCCTTGCAGTGCACCAAATTAGGAGGATGTGAGTAAATTTTTTTCGGAGGAGTGGCCAAACCTGCCATTGTCTTGAATGTACAAACAACACAGGTAACAATACTGAGTTTTTTTGTCAGACAGGTCGTTTACAGCGACATATTTTCGTGTCCTATCGCAAACACATTAATCTGACGTAAATTCCCTTCCCCTATTTGCATGTAATAGGACATGACATCACTGTATCTAAAGAATCAATGTGTGTGTTTGTGTGGGTGTGCACGAGTGTGGGGACCTGTCATAGATTGTGGGATCGTTGTCAAGGATCTGGTGGACTGGTGACGGCCAGTTTCAGCAGCTCCGATGAAAGGAAAAGACAGCTGCGGCGCTGCCTGGTAAAGGAATGATTACACACAAGCATACATGTGAGGTCAAATTCCCAACTCACAGACAAACCTCAACACACGGCTTTCGTTTACTCTCCCCCCAAAATCCACTACTTCCGATCTACAAGCTCACAACAACATCGTGAGCTTGTAGATCGGCTATTTGAAATGTTCTGAAAATTCATGAAATATTTAGTCTACAGTGTATATGACGTGCCCAAAATAGGTACACCAGGTTAAAGTGTTTAAGCGTTAATGGGTTAAGGGTTAAGCTAATCTCACTTCAGTGTTCCTTGAGCAAGGCACTGCTACTCTACCATGTGCAATCATTGTAAGCGGCCTTGTGCAAGAGTGACAGTTATGTAAATTATGAATGTAAAACCTGTGTTAATCACATTCAATCATTTAAATCCTCAATGTTCATTTATCAATTTGTAACTCTGATAGGGTGTACAAATACGGTCCATTATATTTGTACAGACTAAGGTGTTAACAAGCACTTAACTTACCTTTTAAATCCTGGCACAACTCTGTTGATACAGAACATGAGGTGAATGCAGCGAGAGTGATAAATGATACAATAGATTCATCTCCAAAGTAGATTTGGCCACCTGGATGTTTGGGCATTAATATGTGTGTGTGTGTGTGTGTGTGTGTGTGTGTGTGTGTGTGTGTGTGTGTGTGTGTGTGTGTGTGTGTGTGTGTGTGTGTGTGTGTGTGTGTGTGTGTGTGTGTGTGTGTGTGTGTGTGTGTGTGTGTGTGTGTGTGTGTGTGTGTGTGTGTGTGTGTGTGTGTGCGCGCGTGCGTGTGTCGTATCAAGTGCTATATTTTATACCAGTATGCAAGTAAAAACATATAGAATGATACTAAAGAAATGTAATCTACAAACAGTTAAGCTGAATAGTGTGTTGACTCAGAGCCAGCCTGGCTGGCAGCGGCTAATCAAGGACACTGCATACGTGTGCGTGTGCGTGTGCGTGTGTGCGCACGCGCTTGCGTGTGTGTGTGCATGTGCATGTGCGTGTGCGTGTGCGTGTGCGTGTGCGTGTGCGTGTGCGTGTGCGTGTGTGTGTGTGTGTGCGTGCGTGCGTGTGTGGTACCATTGAGACCAGATACAGCATGCTACTATCCACCTGTTTCCTAGGCTTTTCACTGTGTTCCACTTCCTGTCTTTTGATCCAATGAAATCCAATGAAACCGGTCTGATGACTAATGATATCCAATGAAATCCGACAGGAAGTGGAAAACACACAGCCAAGAAACAGGTGAATAAAGAGAAGAGCATAAATGGACAATTGGAAACACCTGCCACTCTAAAAACACTAAAATTAACTCAAAACACCTGCCAGATCTATAGGTCTCCGTACAACAAAGTATAAATGTAGCTTGAGAGTGTACAA
>NC_139953.1:26310153-26700153 GCF_963454915.1 Gymnoscopelus microlampas
AGAAGGGGTTCTTGATATTTTCATTACATCTCCAGGTACTATATGACTGAATTGGCTAATGAGTGGGTGGGTCAAAACAATCCCAAATCAGGCCTTTAAAAAGCAGTCACCATTACATATCCAAAATAACTCAAAACGTTTGTGTTTGACGCAATCAATTTCTTCTTCATGGGAATTTGTTAAGGCTATCAACGGGTAAGCTTGCCCACAATTTAGCCTTCAAGGGAAGAAAGTAAAAAAACAACAACAGACAAATCATGTATGGCAGGTGTTGAAAAACTCATTAGCTTGTTAACATTAACTTTCATGTCATTCCCCCACGCGTTTGATTTTAACATGAAAACAACGCTGCAAAAATCAGCGTGCCCTCCTCACAGCCTGGAATCTCAAATGAGCACAGGCACAGCGCAAGGAGAGTGACAACATAGGTAGGCTACTCCCAGCCAGCGGGGCTCTCCTCCTCCTCCCTGTGCTGCTGGATACAGACTCACATCTCTCCCCTTCTCCCTTCCCCCTCCGGTCCTGGCAGAAAAGCATCCCAGTGGGATAGAACAGAGGCAGGAGCATCAGCCACATGTTCTGCTGCTGTGGGATGAAAGAAAGGCCCTCCTTATTAAGTCAGCTGTCATACTGAGTGGGCACCTTGCCAAACAGCGCATCCACATGTCAGTGGCAGCTGTGGTTCTACAGTATACTGTATATCGCTCCATGCCAACGCTCCGAGTCCCAATATGACCTCTTAAACCGTTCAGGATAGATGGTTCACCTCTGGCTAAGTAGACATGGTTTTTGTTTGTTCATAATGTACTTCCCAAAGAAATCAGGCTCTTATTGAAATTATTTTAAATGTTTGACTCAACATGACTCAATGTTTTTAAACTGGGACAGGCCCAAACATTGAATGTACATGTTGTCTGCCTCATATTGAAAATATGAGGGTTACAGGCTCAGGCTAATGAGATCATCTGGTCTAGCACGTCCTCAGTCTCCATTTTACACACATTTTCTTCCAGGTCAGGCCTGGCTGCCCCTCACCCCAAAACCATTTAGAAAATCCGATGACAATGCAAGCTTAAGTGCTGGATTCGCCAACCTTGACGGAAATTGAATTACTGTAAAGGCCTAGAGACCTATGTACCATGTCCTGGCATGATTGGATGACGAAAGCGTAACTTTGTTAAGTAAATGTCCATATAAACCCAATGAAAACATTTCAAAATGTGTCTTTGTGTTTAATTAAAAACAAATTCACTGTGTGGAAGAACAATGCAGTCATTTATAGTTTAGGTTAATTTAGGTGAAGTGCTGCGTGTAACTTTGCATTAGTTATGGTAATTGAATCGATGGGGATCAAATGGAGTTGACCTTTGATTAAGTATTGGAGGTCAAGCGTGTCAAGCTGAGACCATTGATTAATAATGGACTGTGCTGGGTGCTGATTAATTGATTTTTCTTCTGAAGGACAAGGGTGTCATCCTTTAAAGTCCATCCCACTTTTATAGGACAAGCTGGAGGGTGTGGGACAACATGTATCATATGTTAATAATAATAATAATAATACAAGTTATTTGTATTACACTTTTCATTCTCAAGGAATCCCAGAGTGCTACATGGTTAAAGTAAAACTTACAATCAATCATAGAAAGTTAAAAACAGGGTTTAAAAATGTCACGCACAAAAGGATATTGCTGACAGTGGTTACACAACAATTTCACACATAAAGGCCTTAGAAAAATAAAAAGGTTTTTAAGCCTGTTTTAAAAGAGTCCACGATCTGTGGCGCTCATAAATCGATAGGAAGGCTGTTCCACAGGCGTGGTGCTGCTGAGCAGAAGGCCCGGTCCCCCATGGTGCGTAGCTTGGGGGTTAGATTCTACATACTTCATATTCCATATATGGAATATATGGATTATGAGGAGTGACTCTGCAGGCGTCTAGCTGTCTATAAGATTGTGTGTGTTTGTGTCTGCCTGTTTCTGGAGCGAATTTCACAAACCGCTGGACGGATCAGCACCAAATGTCTTGTGCACACGTAAACCGGTACAGTTTCCCTTGAAATTCTAACTCCCATTTCCGTGGAAGTTTTTAAGGGAGGTTTTAGTACATCAAGGTAAATACAGGATTCTATTTGATGTATGATGACGCATCAATGTTGTCAATTACTTGGAAGTCGGAGTACATCAAGGTAAATACAGACTATTATTTGATGTATGATGACGCATCAATGTTGTCAGTTACTTGGAAGTCGGAGTACATCAAGGTAAATACAGACTATCATTTGATGTATGATGACGCATCAATGTTGTCAGTTACTTGGAAGTCGGATGTCTGACTTGGATGTCCGAGTCAAACTACCAGGAGGCCATAGTACCTACCCCTATTCTTTTCACATGTATTCATTTTTTTTTATTTAACTTACATTGTATAATGGAAGTCAATGGGACTCTGATTGAGCTCTGTTTCTGTGCCCTGTATATTTCATTTGGTTGGTTTCCTTATTTGTCATTTGTACTATGCAGGCACATAGAAATGTGGATGGCTCTGGTAACAAGTACAGAGACATAAAAAAACAAAAGTAGACAAGTTCAGATGTACTCAATCCATCGATGCAAGACACTTTCAGTTTAGCATTGACTGGCATTCAGTGCTCTCACTATTAAAGGAGTAAGCTGCCGCAAGACCTACTGGTGCATGGATGGGTGGAGCAGTAAGGCCTGGTACTGGGTAAAGCAGTAATGTACTGTAATGTTCCTGATGCTTCTCTCACAGTACAGTGAGTCAATACACTTCCTCTCTGCACACCCATGAATGCATGAGCACGCACAGCTCCAACTTGGTGATTAAGTTCACTGACGACACAACATTGATAGGCCTGATCACAGACAACGACAAGATGGCCTGCTGAACTATGTTCAGGACCATGGCATTCCAATTTTGGGTACAGTGGTACACTGTATGTCATTATAGGAGGTAAAAAAGAAGGAAAAAAGGGCAGATCGAGCTCACAATGCATTAAATCACGTTTTGAGCTTGAAATAATTTTGAATTCTTTTGTGGTTAATGTCTTTTGGTTAGATGTCACAGCACCAGATATCAAAGATAATTCCTTGTAAGATTCCGCTAAGTTCTGTGAGTGAAATGTGCAAATTAAGACATCAGTCATCAACCCTCAGGTGTGAAGATGCAATCCCAAAACATAATTGTGTAATTGCTGTTTTAATTGTGTAATTGCTGTTTTAAGCATAGCTCGTGATAAATAGAGAGAGCACGCTGAACTGTTCCTGTAAGTATGACTCACTTTTATAAGTCATGTTTATAAGGTCATGAATGTATAAGGAAAGGGTTTGGAGGTAGGTTGAGGAGAACGCAAGCTGAAACATGTAGCACATACATTACAGTAGTGTTACACACAGTATTTGTATTTGGGGATTTCGGTGGAGGTCTGCCTTCTACTTAGTGAATTCTAATGGCTCCCACATACTGTATAAGACACAAACTAATTAGACAAGTGTGTGATTGAAAAAGATGTGCACTCACACTTACAGTATTTACTTAAAACCAATAGTAGATACCTGCGCCTGAAGTTATTTTGAGTGACAAAGGGGATGCGCTTGCTCCAACATCACTTCTTTGCTGTAGGGAGCTATATCCGATGGCAAGGGGAAACCCAGGGTGACCGGCGCCTCCTCACAGCTGCAGGAGGCTGCCGGAACTCCAGTCTGTCGGAGGACCGACTGGAGCGGAGGACCGACCGGAGCACACATCTTTCAGGGTGTGCTCCCCTAGCCTTTTGTCCTCCCAGACTAACCCACAAGGCAGCGGGGCAGTGGTTGGCTGATGCCAGGGCATGTGGGCCTGCACATCACACCTCTGGGGACAACGGCAGCCCCGAGATTCCCTGTCATGTTCGCCTTGGGCCGCGGGGCCCCAGTTGTGGCCACGTGGAGGCCTGGCAGGAGTCTTGGTGATGAAGAGGCTGTGTTCTGGCAGGAGAAGGCTTACACCAGGGGTTGCTTCCCCGTTCACCACAAGGGCTAGCCAGCGGCAAGGTACATGGACAAACAGTGCTGTACACAGGAATGAGTTTTGTTGTTGCAATTCAAAGCATCCCATAAACAATAAAAGATAAAGACATGATAAGTCCAAATATTATCCTCTTTATCTGTGGCTTCTGTGCTCTTTGATCGAGGAACCAGAAGTAGCAGTTCCATTCAGTCATCGTATGGCGAAAGCTCTCTAAAAATAAAACTTTTAGCACATAAACAAACGCAAACAAAGGAGATTCTGCAAATACATAAAACACAAATCCTGTTTTTATTTGTATTATTATTCTTAATTGTTTTTACCTGTTTTGCCTACTGACAGCAGCAAACTTAGCTCAGATAACATGGGCTGTGTGTATATATTTTTAGAACTCCAGCCCTATTTTAGACTTCGTAGTCTGATTGCGACACATCACAACACCCTGCGGGCAAGCACCCCCCCCACACACACACACACACACACGCACGCCTATGTGCCAGCCAAACCCAGTGCCTCCCCCCCGCGCTCCCTCTCCCCCTCAGTGCACAGTATATCTGGCTTGCCAGTCAGTCAGCCAGCATACTGTGACTGGAAGTCCTGCCTCTCTCCAGCCCACATGTGCCAGCTTACTATCCCATAAAGGCTGCATGTGAGTGCGTACAGTGTGTGTGTGTGTGTGTGTGTGTGTGTGTGTGTGTGTGTGTGTGTGTGTGTGTGTGTTTGCAGGGACGAAGGGCTTAACCTAAAATACTGCCACCCAGCTGCCACCACTGTCAGATGGTCTCAAAGACCCACATTAACAGATGTACACAAAAAGAATGGTCATATAAAAGGAGAGTACAAACAAGCATGCGTGCAATGTGCACTGTGCACTATACTGTTTCATAACTCTGCATCTTCAAAATGCTGTACAGAGTGTGTGTGCGCGCGTGCGTGCGTATGTGCGTTTGTGTACATGCATATGATATGAATGTGCCTCTTAGCTGGTTCCTTCTCTGCTTTGTTGCAAAGATCTTATGTGATGATGATAGCTTTTCCTTCTGTATAAATACGTCCCCTTTTTAGGCCAAGTGTAGTGACTGCATGTTTACAAATCCACAGCATTGTGATGCCCTTGGCTGTCGTAAAGAGCCACTCCAGGAATCTGGTGTCAGCTTACCCACACTAGGGAGGGCGACAAGTGCAAGCCTACAGTAGGACATGTCAACGGGAACAGAAGGAACATGGCATTATACCTTGTAGAGAATTATTGGGAGTGAAATGTATTTCATCCGTGGAACCTCATGATTGATTGTTGTATGCTGGGGAGAGCTACAGCAGTTGTTCAGACTGTCCAGCTTGGTCTAATCTCTGTGACATTAAAACTAGGTCAAGTCATTTTTTACAAGGCCTTTGTTATTGGAGGTTAGTTTCTTTTTATCAACTGTTTTTTTTCTTCCTATTCTCTCCCTAATTAAGCCATTGCCCAAAGTGTCCTTGTGGTCCCTGTTGCTGCCAATCCCCACTGTTGTCCTGTGGAGGGTGTAGACAACCACATGCCTCCGCCCTCCTCTGAAACGTATGGAGTCGCCAGCCACTTCTTTTCACCTGACAGTGAGGAGTTTCACTTGGAGAGTGTAATGCATGTGGAGGGTCACGCGATCTTCTCGAGTTCCCCTCCTGAACAGGAGCGCCCGTTCGATTGCAGTGCCAAGCCGGAGATACCGCTGCCAGGAATTGAACCCTGGCCTCTGCGGTGGTGGATGAGGGTTTTATCGCTATGTCAACAGGACACCAATTTGTTATTGGTTGTAGATGGCAGTGAGTTTTGCCCATTTCCATGTTTAAAATATACCTTCTCAATCATCCTGGTGCAGTAAACAACTAATCAAGAATTAATAGCAGCTGCACAGCAAGGTATTTTGAGGAGGAAGAACGAAAAGGAGGAAAAACACGAACGGGAAGAGGAGGAATTTACAGGAGGGTCCATCAGCAGAACTGTCTGGATGAAAATTATTTTTAAAGGGATAGTTCCCCCTCAAAATGACTTTTTTTCTATCGATTAGTCACCCCATGGAGACTTGAATTAATGGATTTTTTTTTTTTTTGTCGCATTCCTAAGCCAAAAAATTGATGACCGGCAGCGGTTCCACCACTGCCTACCGGTCTGCTGGTCATCAAATTAATTAAATATCCATGAATTCAAATCTCCATGGGGTGACTAATAATCAATAGAAAAAAGTATTTTTTTTGGGTGAACTACCCTTTAAACTTTGAAGTCATGTGTCTCTAATCCACACAGCACAATGCTTGAGTAGACATTAGCATGTTTATCCTGCATGAAACAGGACTCAAACGCACAACCATGATACCATGGGAAAGTCATGAACTTCTTGAGCTACTTAGTAAGAGGCTTTACACTATGACATTCAGTTAAGACTAAATTCTAAGAATAATGTGTACGTAATCTTGCCTAGAGAGATTTCTGTAATGTTCTTTTTTTGTTTGCTCCAGAAGTGATCAAACTGATGTTGACTGTGATAGGTTATATGAATATATAATAATAAAACAAAATGTATGACACAATTCTGAAATTGGCCACAATACATCAGACATAAAACATTTAGTATTTGTTTCACTAGGCCGACGGTGTCCACTGGTAACGCATGCCAATAAGCAATACTTGTTGTCAGAGTACCCGTTGTAACGGTTGTCAGAGTACACGTTGTACCTGTTGTCTTTGTACTTAGTGCAGAACCTCTCAGCATAGTACTTGGAGGCCAGTTTATCATGTCAGTAGTACTATGACATCATATTGATGACATCAGGGATCTCCATACATGGGCATAAAAGGACACAGACAAACAGGTTCTGGACAATCGCTGGTCCAAACAAATTCCCAATAGACCATATTCACACGGCGTCCATTTTGGAATTTAGCATTGAAAGTGCCACACTTCATTGACTTAATAGCAACATGGCCGCCGTGTGAATATGGTCTATTGGCACATCACACCCCCGGTCCTCTGTGATATAAAAGCCAAGTTTGAAGTTGATCAGTCGGACAGTGCTCGACATATTGTATATGAGAGAGTCTCTCTCTCTCTCTCTCTCTCACACACACACACACACACACACACACACACACACACACACACACACACACACACACACACACACACACACACACACACACACACACACACACACACACACACACACACACACACACACACACACACACACACACACACACACACACACACACACACACACACACACACACACAGATTCCTTGCATTTATAGATATATGAACAATAGGGCGTTTGCGAGAATTGTGAATTGAGAAGTGATTACCGTTTCCAGTGAAACATATTGATGCCCTATGGACTACTGTTTTTGACCATTGCAAACTCTGGCTGGATCATTTGTAGAGGACAGTCTGATTATGCAGTGTAGCGAGTTTGGTGTCAATTGAGCAAAGAATGTGGGAGGAGATAGATTTAATTAGTTTTACAGATTTGGAGAAAAACAGAGTGATGGACTTAATGGACATAATTCCTCACAGCTCAAAGTATCTGAATATTTCTGCTCACGTGGGCCGACATTTTGCTTAAAGTTGCACGTACGACTGGTTTATTATGAATTGTTTTAAACTTTTGATGGTTGTTGTAGGGCCACCATCAGGACTATAAGCCCATAGTGCCAGTTGAGGAAGTTTGGCATAAGACTGGACTTATGTGCAACGTTGTTTGTTCTTTCATGCATAGGAAAGCACAGTTCCTGGCAGAAGCAGTAGCAGAAGAAGCAGAAGCAGACGAAGCAGAAGTAGAAGAAGAAGCAGAAGAAGAAGAATGGCAAATACAAGAGGAACCGGCAGCAGATCCGCCCGGCCGCTAATTATGTCCTAGCGGTTTGTAATTCAATTTTCTGGTTTAAAATTGCCAGGAAAACAGAGCAACAAATCCTGCCAAATTTCTCAGTAGTATAGATCCGGGCAGCTGGAAAACAGTGACACCCATAAACAAGGACTTTCATTGTTTTCCAAGAGATGCAATAAAAGTTAACTGGCATTACTCAAGCTAGTACAGTAGGTACTTACAGCAAGTTTCAGGTTTCTGTCTGTTGGAGGGTTGAACAGGGGCACAAATATAGACCCAAATGCTCAGGAATACTGCATGGGAATTTGGAAATTATCCAGTATGCCATTTAAATCTGTTGCGTGTCAGGTTGTCTTGCCCTTATCTATGTGCACTATCTGGGTTTTGCAGTAAGCTTTGTAAGAGCCTATCCTCCTGTATGCTGATGTGATTGGTGTATTATGTTACACGACTAGAGATCAAAGTGCTTTACCACTAAAATGTGCACGTTCTACTGCTCACACCGTCCAATTGTTAGTCCTTCGCAATGAAAAGTAAAAAAAAAGGACCAGTTTCGCTCCATTGTGCAATATTGAAAAAGTGCACTTCTTCACACCGTTTTAGCCTCAAATGATGCTTGGGCTGTGGCCAACAGTTTATGGTCTTTCTCCTTCCCTCCTGAACAAACACAGACCAGATCCGTTTATGATCACTGGCACACAAGCACTCATCCCATCAAGTAAATGACTATTTCCTATGATTATCTCCCAGATTTGTCATCAAAAGTGGTCACACACATAAATATTCAACAATATTTCCCAACACTGCACATCATCTCTCTTCTTGTTATCAGCTCCCTCTCTCTATCAGCTCCTCGCAGAGCACCATGACTCCACTACTTCCTCCAAGATGTGTAAGTCGATCCGGCCTTTCCGACCAGAGGAAGGTCCCATTAGCGCCAGCCAGGAGCACCCACGGGAGACGGGAAAGAAAAGTGCCCCCCCCCCACCCACCCACCGACATCATAACATTACTCATGAAACATTCACATCGCTATGAAGCCAAGATTGGGCACGCCAGCCTCCCATTGGCTGAGGGCTGATCGGCCCAGAACTGGAGACTGGGTTCCATTGGCGCGGCGCAGGGAAACGAGGGGAGGTGATCGAAGGCGGGGCGGGGGAGGCTGTTCAGATCGATGGACCCGGCGTGTCCTCAGCCCACACAAGCAAGGGCAAGTGTTGCAGGGTTTTCATTGCTCTCATTAATTCTGGGTCTGTGGAAGGGAGGAGCCGGAGCTCGCAAGTTTGATCTGGTGTTATGGCCAATTTCCACCACTGGACATGTCTCTGAAGTCTGAACCATACAGCCAGTTCATCACAAAGTGTACAAGTGTCAAACACTGACATATTTGTTACCTAAACTAAAGCAGTAGGTACTGTATTTGATCTCTACCGGGAAACCAAAGACCCCAACCAACCCATACCACCACAGTTGCCAGAGTGTTCACTTAACAGTACATTTTGCTACGGAAATGAATTTAGATGTTGGATTTTGCATAACAATTATTCATTATACTATTTTGTTATGGTTGCTTACTGTATATCTAACCTTTATATTTCACTATCACTTATAGTACTTATATAATACACTATGATATTTGGTAGCTGTCTCCACTAGGCCTGATAGCTATTGTTTTGGTACAGCCCATCTTGTGGTTCAGCTAAAGTATAACTATGGTCTTATCCCTGTGCTCCTTCGCAGAACTACCGTACCACCTACCTGAGTGTTTTACTTCTCCCCATGATAAAGCATAAACATCACCACCTAGAATATTGTCTCGACTCCCATTGCCTTATCAATTACTGATTGATCCAGAATTCCACAACAATTTGTACAATGTTTCAAATGTTTACATGGGTTTAAAGCTGATCTGGTGTGACATTACCTTTTCTACCATACAGTCATTAATATAGAACTCTGGGGAAATCTTTGAAACTGGGTTGAAAGTAAGGAAAAGTAGGCATGTACTGCTTATATGCAAAGCCACTTAACTCAAGAGTGACATTGTCCTAAATCATTTGCGGGTCTCATGTATACATCATTTTACCAAAATTTTACATGATTCATTTGAAATGCCTGTTTTGGGCCCTCCGATTTCGACTGCAACTTTGGTCATTTTACTTAAGTCAACCTTTTGTATTGTGCCATATTATTAACACGGCAGGCTGCTTCAATAAATATTTTTGATTTATTTACCTAAGTGTAAATCAGAACTTTGTTGAACAGGAAGATACTTAAGCAATTTAGCATAGAAATAAAAAATAAAAAATAACAAATAAAAAAAAATGAAACCAGTCTAACCCCTTTCTGAATAATATACATCATATGCATGTTCACCGTTTTATCTTTGACCACCACTTGTTAAGGGATGCTTTTAAATGTTTTTATTTTGCGATGTCCCACTTTGAGAAAACATGATTGGTATTGGAGGCAATTACACTGTTAAGAATAGTGGGGGAGGGTGCATCTGACAACTTCTGAGACAAGTCACTCATTTTGGATCGAGCTGGTACCTCGAAAATACAAAACTGCATGATCGCGAAAAAACAATTCGCTTCATTTAAAGCCTTCAACCAAAACATCAGGCTAAAAAGGTGAACGTGACAATGTATCATTTAACCCACATTTGACGTAATGGCATCCACATACATAACACCAAAAGAGCCATTGTGGATTTCCTAGGAATCAAATCTCCAATGAAAGCAATGTGAAACAGGGAGAGCACTTTACTGAGGCGAATAAAACACGCCACAATACACCACACAATGTTTTTAAAGAGTTACTTTCCTTAATAGTGAAAACAAACTAACAACATAAAAAGATGACTATTCATTACACAAATAATGCATACACGTTACATTAAGGCACCTGAAAGTAAAGGGTTTGTGATGGGTTTACAAATGGCTCAACTAGTCAGAGTTAAAAAATAAAAAGAATCTTAAGGCCATAATGTCGTGAGCTTTGCAATAGTTCCTGTCAAAAATCCTGTTCCATTTGCCATTAATTCAACACTCAAAACAAAATCACTGACAACTTTCATGGACAGCCATAACATTTGCGTCAAGTTAACAGTGAATGAACAGTTAAATATTGATGGTGATGAAACTGGAAGAGTACTGTTTTAGTATCATACCGACACTGACCAAATAATAACAACACTCTTTTCTAAATCACTCACAGGTCAAGCACAGCAGACAGTTTTCAAATGCACATTATGTCTAACCAATGCATACAAGTAAGTGCAATAATATTAAAGAAACAATGGCCTTATTTGTGTCCGAAATCTTGGTAGACAATTCTGCTTACGTCTTGCTAGCATGGACATTGTTAAATCATTTTTAATAGTTTGTGCAAGCTGGTAAAATATATATTATATATATATATATAATGTGAGGAGGGCATTAAGATAAAGGAATAACTGGTTTTGGGTCAGCATGTAATACTAAAATAATGCATTCATTCAAATCTATAGAACAAATTGAAGAGTTGCTCAACATTCACATTACATCAATGGAACTTGCCATAATAAACAGGTCCCCACAGATACAATGTGGTGAGCATTGGCCAAAAATACCCGTTTACTGTGCATAACCAAAAGTTACGAGAGCCAATAGTCACAGAGTTTGCTGAATGCATTTATCACCCAAACTGTATTCTTCTATCTATCAGGGGCAAGCCTGAAGCCTAATGTATGCTCCGTAGCACGATGGTGTCGCACGCCGAAAATAGCAGCTCTACAAGCTCACAACGTGTCACATCAAGAACACGTTGTGAGCTTGTAGGTCTACTATTTTTGACGTGCGACACCATTGTGCGGCAAAGTATGAATCTGGCTTGAGGTTCATTGACCATTTATAAACCCTTCAGAAAGTCCTTTATAGGTGGTACCTCATTGTAAAGCTTCTTGACTGTGGGAGGCTGGATATGATTCTGTTATAAAACCTGCCTATTTCGACTGGCATAAATAAAAGGAATGGCATTGTAAAAAACAAAAAAACAAACAAAAACAAAATAAAAATCATAATAACAATAATAATTATAATAACAATAATAAAAATGTGTGACTCCTTTTTAAGTTACTAAACTCAAATATACACAGCGACTCCTTTAGTATTTACAACATATGTACACATCTTTTTTTTTTCTTTTTCTTCTTTGATCAAATACCTTAAACGGCGTTGCTGTGAAACTGAACTCTCCAGGTGTACGATCGGTCTCTTTGTCGGAGACTTTCGAGAACGGGAAAAAGTCAAATTGGGCAGCGAGACTTGCAAGCCTCAAGAGTTGAGGCTCGTGGAAAAGGCACTTGCTACCAACTGAAATACTGCAAAACATCTTTAAAACGAGAGCTTTCAGCCGAGATGAACTGAGAGACGTGAGGAAGGGAGAAAAAAAAAAGTAAATGGAAGGCCACGTCTTAAGCCTAATTAATACTACACAGTACAGCAGTGCCAGCTGCCAATAATAACTTTTAGTTTCAAGCTAACGCCGCGCTGCAATGCGACCCATTGTTGGCTTGAAAATAAGTTCTTGTCGGCAAGCCACACTGTGGTGCGATGGAGTATGAATGAAGCTTTAGGCACTGGGGCGTCTCTCCCCTTTTCTCCTCTCCAGGCCATGTGTTTTTGGTAAGGCTGACGCAGGATGGCTGCAGGCGGATTGGCAGGCAATACCAGGAAGTTACAGAGCAAAAAAGGGAGGGTCACCACGGTTACGACAATCCCCTTGAACCCCTTCCACTGTCCGTTGAAAGGATATTAGCATCCTTTTCGAATCTGTGCCCCCCCTTCCCATGAACAGGAGCCCGATGACAAACAAAAATCACAATCATTGTAAACAAAAACTTCCTTTATACAGGTTCAGTTTGCTTCTCATTTAGACCAGTCATCATTGCTTGAATGGTAACGATTCCAGGAACGAAAAAAATTACTGAGGCCTTCTTTCACCTCTGCAGAAACATTTCTGCCTCATCTGTACATAATGAAAAAAATAAAAATAAAAAATATATAGACGTGAACGATAGCCCCAAAAAACAGGATGTTCACCTCGTCCTCGCACTCGGACGCAAAACAAATGTGTTCCCACAGATGACAGTGACAAAACGAAGGAACTTAAAATATGAAAAACTGAAAATGGCTTATTCAAACGCAGCCTTTTTTTCTCTCGCACTCTCTTGTAGTCAAAAACACGATGAGCAGTCACTGACTTGTGGCTCCTTGCTCGCTCTATCTTGCGAGTCCTTTTTTTTATACACAGTGATCTCTGAGGTCTGGACCGGCCAAGCTTGCGTTGACATTATTCCAGTGGTTGTATTTGGGGCTGAAGATGGGGGTCCGATGGGGGGCTTTGGGGGGTGAACTGGAACTCTGCGAGGTGCAGATCACGCCTCCTCTGTTGGACTGCCCCGCAGTCTTAGAGTACTTACAAACCGAACGCTTGCCCGCCTCCGCCCCGCCTTCCTCCAGTTCCAGCTCTCCTTCCGTCTCCACCTCTTCCTCCTCCTCCTCCTCCTCCTCCTCCTCCTCGTCCTCCTCTCCATCACACGTCCGATAGGAGGAGCCCATTAGCTTTTTGCGCTCCTGCTGCGCCTCCCTGTTGCTTTCTTTGAGCGACTGTGGCTGTGGCCGGCCGGCCACCAGCCGCAGCGGCTCCCACTGGTTGTTGACGGTGTCATCTGCCGCCGCTCGTGTCAGCCTCTCACGCTCTTTTCGCCTCTTACGTGTCCACCAAACGCACACGATGATGCAGAACAGACACAGCAAGCAGAAGACCACACACAGTACAGGTACCAGGTAGTCTGTCACCACCAACGCCACACAGGAAGACGGAAGATGGAAAAGGAAGAGAAATGGACATTGATAGAAAAAGAAAGGGAAGACGGGGGTTGAGATTATTCACTGAACCAAAACATAATTTTAACACATTGATTAAATTAAATGGTAAAGGAGTAAGCCATAAATAAAAACAGGTCCATCTCATGTAACTAACTCCAATGTAAAAACAGTATTTGACCTGTGAGGTAAAACCAAACTTTGCAGGCAGTGTGCCACATCAGTACGTTTTGCACTATTGTCTTGACGTTTCTTTAATGATCCGTTTTCCCTTAATGAATGTAATTGGTTCCAGCAGTTCACACACTGCCTTAAGTCTAATGAGCTGAATGCTTCTCATCAGGAGTTGGATGGGGCCGAAATACAATCCCTGTGGGACACCTTTTTAAATGATTACTCACCCACTGAGGGGGGCATGACCTGCGTTTCCACTTTGACCTCGATGATGGCTAGCATTATGGTGCTATTGTGGCGCTTCGACAAGGTGCCTATGATGGTGCTGGCTGCTTCCTGGATCAGACTGTGATCTGGTTGGTCCTCTGGCTGGAAGGACTAAGAACCGCCAAGGAAAGGAAAAACAGGGGAAAAAACAGGACGTAGAAAGGTAAATTTTATGTGTGTGCCGTTGAAATCTTTGTGGCTTTGCAATTTTAGTTGCAAGTTTAGTTTTTTTCAGCTACGAGGCGTGTTTTAGGGTGCGTGAATGTGTGTGTTGTAGTCATGTCTGGAGAGTCCAAGTAACCATTCTGAAGATGTAAGAGAAACGCACCACAAAGTGTGGTGATGACAGCACATTGTCTATTGAGGTGCCGTTTTCCACAAAAGTGTGATAGCCTACACCTTTATAAACTGCATGCAGCTGAAGGGTGTGAGGCATGAGATGTAAAGTTTAGGTGTTTGTCTACAATTCTAAAGGTTATAAATAGCAAAATAATGAGTGTACCAGTGAATCATTTTCATTTATTTGTTTTTAAATCAAAATTAAGCTGTCAGTTTAAGGATGTACAGTACGTTTTTAAACTTTTTAACCAAACTTAGAGCACTAGTTCATGTAATTTTTTTTGCTTGTTTAATGCACACTTTTAGGAAAGTTATTTTGGACCGTTTGGAAATGCCAAAGGGTCGAGGCAGGAAACAATGTTGAAGATCAGGTGAGTGCTGATTGGACAGTGACTTACTATGGCCACCTCTACCGCGTCCCGGTTAGAATGAGAGAGGTCACAGAGCAGCAGCAGGGCGCGGTCCTTAGCCACGGTCCGTGTGTCGGGTAGATACTTCAGCTCTGAGCAGATACTCTCCACTGTTGTTCCCTGAGAAGACACACACGCCACATACTGACTGACCCAACAGAACCACGAGCAGCTGGGCGATATGACTTCAAATCGATATCACGATTATTTCAAACATTTTGTGAAAAAATAGCAGATCCACAAGGCTATTTCCACAGGCCACCATTGTACAACAAAGTATAATACAGGGCTTATGTGGTACATCAGACTACGATTTAGTCGATTATAAAAGATCTCTTGTAATGTTTGTCAATGTATTGATAGGTAGGAAGATAAAACAAAAAATATTGATTATTTGGTTAACTTACATGAGTAACATTGAATATCGGTTTCAATATATTTTCAGTAAATTGAAATGCCTAATGAGGGGGCAAACGTGTTCCAAGTTTTGAATTATAATATATATAATATATATATATAATATATATATATATTTTTTAAAGACTTTATTTTATTTTTTTTTCTTTTGAATTATAATATTATAATAATTACAAATAATTAGTCAACATCCACCAGTACTCACTGCTGGTACTTTATCCTTGTTAAAAATGAGCGTTATGCGGGCACAGCTGTTGTCCAGGTGCCCACTGTTCGGCTGGCATTTGGTGGGCACTTGTGGAGGCGGGGGTCCCAGGACGGAGCACACGCCCCATTGGTGGCATGGTGGGGAAAAGCAGGTGAGGTAGCTGTGCTCCACACACTCCCGACCAGCCGGGCACAGCTGTCTACGCTCCTGGCCTGAACTCTGGAGCAGACAGGGACGGCGTCCACACACCACCTGACATGGTAAAGGGAACAGAGGCATTAGAGAGTTTGATATAGAGGGAAAAACGAGGGGGCCTAGTTAAGACCCCTGAGGGACTCCGGTTATTGAAGTAATAGGGTTTAAGGGGTTGTAAGTAGTCAAGAGTTGGCGCAAGTTTGTTCCAACACTATTTTATTATGACACTGTGTGTCATAATAACAAAAGGCTACCATATTTGGTTTTTCTCACCGAGACCTGTTAGTAGACTCGCCCCTGATGACCTGAGACTTCTTGTGTGTGTCATAATGTAAAAAAGAGAGTCAGAGATGCAATTTGACCCTAAACCTTGAAAGACAATCACCAACATTTTTAAATCAGTTCCATAACTCACTGGAAGCCAATGCACTGCAGACTGCAGAGATATGATAATTGGTGTAATGTGTTAATATTTCTTAGCTCTAGTTAGAACTCCAGTATCTGCTGTCTGAACCGTTTGTTTGGGGAAACCTGAGACCACCATTACAGCATGCTGGAGATAAAAGCATGGATAGATGTGGTCTTGTTTGGACATACGGTAAATCCTCAAAGATGATAATAACTTTTTGTGGCCATTATAATCCATAATTACACAAAGATTTCTGCTTGGCATTTATCGTTCAGAGACGGGAAACTGTGGGAAATCCAGTCATTGGTTCCATGCACTGACTGAATGTAGGGGACCATGATCATTGGGTGACAGAGCAAAGAGTGTCATCTGTGAGTGTCATCTTCTACAGTAGATATTGTTGCTTTCGGGTGGAAACCCTGTATCTCTATATTTCAACTTTGTATGTTTCTTCGTAAATTAATGCCATACTTTGTCATACTACAGTGTCACAAGAAAGTGGCAAAAAGAGCTGATCTACAGGCTCCCGACGCATTGTGAGCTTGTAGATCTGCAACTTCTGATTGTTTTTTGTTTAAGTCGGTCTTTAGGTTTTAAAAACACTGAACCAGTGAAAATTGTGACTAAATAATAACATTGGATCCATTGGAGCACAATCAATCAACCAGTCAATCAGTCAGGTTCTTTATCCCATTTTCTGAAAATTTACTGTTTTGGACAAACAAGGTTTCCGCATGACACCGACGATATGTAGATGGGAGTTTGATTGGGAGCAGCGTGATACCTTTGTACAGTTTACTTTGCCGTTGCCACAGTGACAGCTGTTGCATTCCTCCTCCCAGTGGCTCCCGTGGGGGAACTGCAGCCCAGTGTGGTAGCAGGGCTTCCCGATGCCTATGACTGCACAACAAGGAAAGACACACACGTTTACCACCCACCAACTCTTAACGTATGCATGTAATGAATGAATGAATGAATGAATGGCCGAACACATGCATGAATGAATCAATCGAATTAATGAGGCGGTGGTCACAGAAGACGGGATATTTACACTCTTGGCATCGGAGCCCTGTTCTTCCGAGTGGACACACGCAGTGGAAGCCGTTGATCTCGTCCACACAGGTGGCGCCGTAGGCGCATGGCGAAGACTGACACTCGTTGATGTCTAAACAGAAAAGAGGGTGTGTCACTCATTATACAGTGCCGCTATCATTATCAGATTAACACAGGTCACATGAGGAGGACTGTCATGATAAATAACAAGATCAGTGCCCTGAACTCTAAAATTAGAGCAAAAAAAAGGGGGAAAAACATAGATGACAGATTGTTAGGTCAATTCTTTGCAGTTCTACGTATGGCGTTAAGTCCACAGTGCACACGTGCCAGCACGTTAATATCTTTCACAAGCGTCTTGGCAGGGCCGTTTGTCGTTTTGAGCTCATGGCTCCTTGAGGGAAAGGTATCATTATGCCGTCCGTCAAGCGCGTGCATATAGATGTGGTCTCCTAGCCTTTGTCGCCTGGATTTCAAACGAGACGCAAACACAGTAGTGCCGTGTGTGAGAAAAAAAATAAAAGATATTCAAAGCCTGACAAAGGTGAACACTGGCCCCGGACAAAACAAAGAGTAGGAGAGGGAAGAATTTCAGGGTCAGTGGGTAATTTGTCTTCTTGTGTGTGCACTGTGTGCGAGTATGGAGGAGGAGGGACGACCTCTGACCCTTGGGGGTTAAAGGACTGGAAAGGGGGCGGGGAGGGCCGTCCTGGCCTGACATTTAGGTGTCGAGGTGTGCCACTCCCCTCTTCCTTCCGTCCTCCATTCTTCCCTCCCTCCATCCATCCCCCTGGACTTTGCCACGGTTATTCCAACGTCCAGATTGGAGAATCTTCATTTGCTGTTGTTTTGAGAGTCCCAGATGCAAATAAATTGCAATTTAACAATATCAGCTATGTTATGTCATCATCACTCACTGATGCGGCAGTCAGGTCCGGCGAATCCCGGCGCACACTCGCAGCGGAACCAGTTGATCCCGTCCACGCAGATGCCTCCGTTGTAGCTGGGAGGAAAAAAAGAAACAGGAAGGAAGGGGAAACGCAGAAAGAGAGAGAAACGATTAGATATAGGGCCGTATCCTTTCCAGCTGCAACAAAGCACGGTATGTATGTGCTGTGGGGTGGGGGGGGACGGGGGGTTTGGGTCACAAGGCTCAATTCAATTCATCAATACAGCCCCCCCACACCTTTCAGATGCTAATAGGCGTGTCCGGTCCCCTCCCCTCCCCTCATCATCCCTCCATCCCGTCCCTCCTCAAAAGGAGCTGGCTACCCCCCCCAGGTCGCAAGGGAAAGAAAGGACGAGTCCCCCCCCCCACTCCCTCCATGGGGGCAAGAGGGACTCTTGTGTCCAGGGGGATCTCATTGTCGTCCGTCTCCCTCCCTAACAACTCCCACCCTCCTGCCCCATTCACCGTCCCCCCCCCCCCCAACACACACCTCTCTTCCCAAGAGATGTCCCTTTGAGGCTTGATTTAACCACTTAAACCCCAGCATCGGTATTGTGGGGAAAGCTTTCACTGAAAATAGCAGATCGACTTGTGACGCAAATATCCCCCCCCCCTCCCCCCCAACTCTGGGCGGAAAAAAAGCTTGTCCGCACGCATTCTCATAGAAATAATTTGTATATAGAATGACCAGATGTGCCACTATGGCTGGGTTTGGCGAGAACAGTTGCGCATGAACCTGTGCGCGCAATAAAGCGCATGTGCGGACACTTTTTGGGTGGGTTCGGAGCGTGAGTGCATGCGTGTGTGCGTGCGAGAGAGAGTGATGCAATGGGGAAAAATTAATAGAAATGCTGGAGTGATTTTTATTTTGTGCGTTTATGTGAATGCTAAACATACATACCATGGGTGAGGGTTGCAGTCGTTGATATCTGTTGGAAAAATGGAGGGAAATGTAAATGATGCGTTGGCTTCACACAATATTACAACAGATATCTTATGGCACCATTACAATCCTATTGTATCCTTACAATATAATTGCTATGATCCCATTACAATATGAATTCCATTTTACCTGTACAATATCAATCCTATGATGTCATTAACTGTCAAAGCAGTCCTATTATTACAGTAGGACAGGAAAGGCGATAGTTTAAGTGAATGTTCATTTAGACTGTTGTGCTACTCTAATGTTATGAACTGGTCTGCTAACTACGTAGTCACCAGCAGCACTCATTATCCTTTAACTAGGCTGAAGCCCGTTGGGAACGGTGTCCGCTGGGAACATACGCCCCCCTCCGGTTATGCAATACCCGTTGTACCCATTGTCAGAGTGCCCATTGTACCCGGGAATTTTCACATCATTAACAAAATTCAGGCAATATTTTAAGGAACACCGTTCTCAACTGCTGAATAGCAAATCTGCTCTTGCTATGCATTCTCTATGAGTGTATCTGTTGCAAACTGCAAAATAGGACAGAGTGAGTTGAATCCAGGGGAAACATACTTTGGCTGCAGGTGGGGCCCTCCCAGCCTTCTTTGCAGATGCAGGTGAAGGTGTCTCCTCCGCCCACACACGTGCCACCGTTTGAACAAGGGCTGGAGGAGCATGTGCTATTCTTGGCTGCAGAGAGTGTGGTGAAGGAAATGAGTCAGATATTGAGAGATATTAAGGCGGGAACAAAAATACATTTTTTTATATGTTCTAATATGCTCTTCAAACAGCAAGTTGTGCATTTATTTATTTACACAACACATCCAAACTACATTAATTCACCAGAGCCAGCCTCACCTGTGTTGCAGGTGGAGCCTCCCCACCCTGGTGGGCAGGCGCAGCGGAAAGCATCACCGTGGTCATAGCAGGTACCTCCGTTACTGCACGTGGTGCTGTCACACTGGCTCTCACCTAGACATGTTACAGTACATAACACACTTACAACTATGAACACAGCTGGGTTTCTCTCTTACTAGGCCCCCCCAGTTGCTCCTGGTAGTCAGGTGCATTCACGTCCCGTTCTTGCAATGCTAGCTATCATGTAAATGCAGTATTTGTATTATTTACCTAATCTACAGTATAGAATGACATACGGTTACATACAGCAGCATGTTGACACACAGACACACACACACACACACACACACAGCTTGACAGAACTCACGGGAGTGGCAGGTCTTGCCCTTCCAGTTGTCGGCACACTCGCAGTAGAAGTCGTTGACCAGGTCCACACAGCGACCACCATTCTTACACGGGTTCCTCCTGCACTCGTTCACATCTGAGGAGGGAGGGAGGGGAAGGTTAGTGCTTTCCATTTCTTTGGTAGGCATTCCATATTCCATGAGTCAAACTCTCAAATGCCAACAATTATGTAAGCAAGTATCCTTGGGAACAAATGGGTCCTGAGCAACGTGGCCCCAAGGCTCCTGTTTCCGTAGCTTGAGGCAGCTTGATGTACAAGTACACCCCCTGGATATGATGTTAGTATGTCACAGGGATTTACCCCTAATCCAACCCTCAATGCTGAGTGCCATTAAGGGAGGCATTGGGTACCATTGGTATTACTCGGGCAGGGATTGAAACTATTTTCACTATTCGTCGTACAACAAAGTATAGAAATAGTTAAAGCTGCAGTCCATAAAATCTTTGTGTGAATAAAACATTATGTTGGAGTATGTTAACCCATTCAATCCAGGAACGCATCTGTGTCATTTCAGATTTGAGCCATTATTTAGCCATTGAGCCATTATTTAATTACCTGGGCTATTCAAAAATAGCAGATGTACAAGCTCATAGCGCGGCACCGAGTGCTGCACTATGAGCTTGTAGATCTGCTATTTCTTAAACATCTGGAACATTTGTGCATATCTTTGAATATATATATATTTTTTGAAACAACATTTTTAACTCAAATCAGAATTTTGCTGTAGAATCTACATTCATTTATCACCAACTAGCTAGCACCAGGTGAGCATTTGCTACTGTAGGGGTTCCCAAAGCTTTCCATGCCATGGAAAGGTTTGGCTAAAATAATGAATGGGAATGTATTCTCACGTTTGTGAGCATAGCGGAAAATTTCCCTTCCGTTATTTGGGGCGTGAGGGAAAAGGACAGAGGGTGGAGAGGAAGGAAATAAAAAGGAAAGGAGCTTACTGAGGTCGCAGAGTCTGCCCTCCCAGCCATCGGGACAGAAACACTGAAAGGAGTTGACTCCGTCGATGCAGGTTCCACCGTTCCTACATGGCTTACCGACACAATCGTTGATGTCTATAAAAATATTTGGTGAAGGTTAGATAAAGAGCATTGATTCCACTGTTTCTGACTGTAAAAATATTGACCTCTAGGACAGACCGGACAGTTTGCAATTGACGATTATTCTATTTTAGAACTTTGAAGATTTCTAGAAGGTATATACTACATCTGTCCTTCTATACATCTGTTCACGAAGTACCATTATATTTTACTTTATTAAACTCACACCTCCTACTTGAGTAGACGTAATTTCATAGTGGGTACTGTACTGTATGTAGAAATGAGTGGCAGAAAACCTTTTTCACACAACATACTTTAAGTTCTGAGGACCAGAAAGGAGCAGACGTGAGAGATCAGTGTATGGACTTACTCTCATGACAATAGGTGCCGCTGAACCCTGGATCGCACACACAGGTGAAGTTGCCCGCTGGTTGGCTTATGCAGCGACCTCGTGGACCACACACGTTGGAAGAGATGTGACGTACTTCGCCCGAGGCATTAGTTGCAATGGCGATGGTGCAGCTGTCAATCACTGTGTGGAGGAATTGAAACAGGAAAGGTTTCTTTTACCTGTACCATTTTGCCATCTCAAGGCGGGGCACTTGGGCTCATGCACAAGTAGCGCACAGGTTATTAAGGTCCAAATGGAGTTCTATACGGTTGCTTCTTTGGGCTAGGGCTCCGATGGACAAAATATCACAATATTCTTGCGCAAATACAGTACCTTGATATCAGTATTGGGACTACTATGTATTGTGAGGATATCGATGTTTTATTTTTTATATCAGATCTACAAGCTCACAAAGCATCGCCGACAGGCGACACGTTGTGACCTCAGCTATTTTCCGCTATTTCTGAAAGTACTGCATAAATGAAGGCTTAAGCGATTAGAAACAGGAAAAGACAACACTTATGCCATATCGCGATAAACAAACCCCCAGATGATATCTAGTCTTGCATCACAATATCAATACAATATGGATATATTGCCCAGCCCTACCTTGGCAGGGAGGGGTGCGACAATGGTCTTTGAGCTGGCCACAGTTCTTCCCTTCATAGCCTTCAGGACAGGCACAGTAGAAGTCCTGAGCCATGCTGTGGCATTTGGCCTCGTTCTCGCATGGGTTTGGATCACATGCATCTGAAGGAGACCAAGCTGGGACCTGTGAAAGGGAGGAGACAGCGATTTGGTGTTCAGTTCATGTTGAAACAGCTGTGTTTTTACTACATTGACAGAATTTTTCCAGCAAAATAATTTGCATAACTTGCTGGAATGGCATTGGGATAGACCGTTTTCACATGCCGTCCTTGGCAGCAAAAGTTCTAGCATTGCCTGATAAGCGGCCGTTCATTTGTTTATTTTCTAACTGCATAGAACTTTATACTCGCGCGAGAGGTGACTGTAAGCACGCAAGACTAACTTCAATGCACGAGAGGATAAGCGAACGGTTTTCAAAAAAAAAAATCTCTCTCTCTCGTAATCACTCATTATCACGGGGACGTATCGTTAACCGGTGGAGTTGGCAGATCTGTTTCTAGCCTAAAATCTCATGTCCAAGACTACATAAAATTATCTTGAATTGTCAACTTAGTCGCTTGTTCTTTTTGTTAAATCGCCCTAGCGATATTGCGAGAACGGAACGGACAACGGAGGGTGGAATGTTTGTGTGTGTGTTTTTTGTTCTGCGCCTCTGCCAGTAAGAAGAGGAAATATATGAACTCCAAAATAAAATCTACCATTGACTAGTCATCATGGGGAGTTTTATTCTGAAGTTCCACTCGCAGCTCCAGTAATCTAGTTGAGGCTATTAAGTTGATGCTTGTCATGCACTTTCTAATGAAAGTGAAAGTGTCCAGATTTTCCTTTTTCTCTCTCGCCTGTGGGTACATTATGTGACACTCTCTCTCCCTCTCCCTCATCCTATTATGATTTGAGCGGGCACACGGAGCCATGTCTGGCATTAAATTATGGTAATTGTTCGGGTACGTCCCAGTACTTTGATTTCTAGTGTTTTCACTGCAGGATTTTTTTTATTTATACTTCGCCATATGATGGTGTTACCCGCATAAATAGTCTTATCTACAAGCTCACAACGCATTGCAAAGTGAGCTTGTAGAGCTATTTTTGAACATTTTAGATGAATTTTGGCCCATAACGACATGCCCAGGTTGAAAGTGGTTAAAATGACAATATCTATTGACCAAAAGTGGAAATGTTGGATCATCACATTTTCTCCAACTTTCCTTATTGACAATTCCACAATATACCACCATGTCATCCAAACCAATAGCAAATACACTTTAACCAAATACAATGCGCCACCGTGAGTGACAAAGAGAAGTCAGAGGATGCCAAGCTCTGACATCTTTCACCATTTTCATATGCATTAGAGGTTGGTGCAGAAAAAGGCTGCAATTTGTGTAAACAGAAGTCTACTGTGCATAAACTGTGGGTTCCACCCGCTGCCATTTAAGGTACTAGACACGAGAGTGATGGTGGGCAACAAGATGGGTGAAGCCACTTCAGTCACTCACACACAAAGTTTATTTTACTCTAAGTGCCAGATCTATTTATTCTAGCCTGTTTAGCAGCTCGACTGGGCTCTGGTGAGGTGTAGAGAGGGTGTGTGTGTGTGTGTGTGTGTGTGTGTGTGTGTGTGTGTGTGCGCGCGCGCGCGCATGCATATGTGATGGAAACTCATGTGTCTCAACTTCTATAAATCTTGGTTCCATCAGATCAACAACACCATTACCAGAGCAGGAGACATCTTGCCTTGTAGGCTGGTCTTATGTTTGAACTTGCAGGTCTTTCAACATGCTTCACTACATAAAACCTTCAGTGGTACGATATCAAACATTAAGTGCTGAACAGACATGAGTCAGGTTAATCACAATAGCTTTGCTAAACAACAGGTCCTCTAGTGACCTTTCTTCCAGAACATCTATACGAAAATAACACTTTGGTAGAGGTTTGGGTTGAATCCATTCGGCAGAATTCACTTTGTTTGTATTCATTTATGTTCTAAAAGATTGACTTTGAGACTGTTTAACCGTGCAATTAAAGTCAATAAGGAGACTATTTTAAAATAGCAAAATTGATTTCTAATCAACAGAGAAACTATTGAAGATATCTCACCAATATTTGGAGTTACATCATGGCAAGGAAACTACACAACCCAAACCTCTACCAAAGTGCCATTTTGCTTTAAGTAGCAAAGACCTCATTTTAACCTAGAGGGAAATCTAGAAGAAATTCCTAAAAAAAAGAAAAAGAAAAAAAAAGGGAAAAAAGAAAAAGAGTAGCGCAGAGATAAACAAAAATTGTCAAAGCGTAGTGGTTTTGTCACTACGATGGAGGAATGTGCACCATGCCATAGTAGGCATCAGTGGCCTGTAGTGTACTATGCAGGCAGCCTTCCAACATCGTCTCATTCAAGGCAGCTCATATTTATAGTTGAGATGCTAAATCAGGATTGGCCGCCTACCAGCAATGTCCTCCATTCAGGGCCCCAGAGAAGTGCTGAAGTGTCAGTTTCCTGACTGCTAACCCACATTAGCGTCAAATGTCTACTTCAAAAAGGAATGAAAAAAAAAAGAAAGAATTGAAGCCAGTGCGGTCAATTCTCAATCATCTCTTGACAAGATAAAAATGTGTTTGTGTCCTCTTAACCATGAACCTTTTCAAAACCTCTATCTACAACTTAAAGATTTTTTTGCTTTTTGTGTGCTTACAGATTTCCTACAATTTACAATAACTGCAAGGAGTATCAGATAGGGACATTTCTGTCTGGGTTTCTTTAGGTCAGCAGTTTTTGCTCTGATGCTTTAAATTAGACCAGTAGTTCTCAAACCTTTAAAAAGGACTTCCATAACTCTCAGAGTTACAGGCCTGTAAGGGTCCATTTGGAACCCCCCCAAAAGGACCACAATTTGAGAACCACTGAATTAGACAACCATCCCCGTCACATGATTGGACCATGATTATCCAATTATTGGATAATTGAACGTTACACTGACCTCACACAGTTCCCCAGAGAACTCCGGCCCGCATTCACACACAAAACCGCCCAGCACGGCGTGGCAGCGGCCGCCGTTCTGGCACGGCCCGGTGTCACACTTGTTCCGCTGGATCTCGCAGCGGGTGCCTATGAAGCCGGCAGGACAGTGGCAATGGTGGCCCCTTGGCCCCTCCTGGTGGGAGAAAAACAGAGCGAGATATAGGGGTAGGGAGAGTGAGAGAGAGGGGAAAGGGAGTGAGAGAGGGAACCCAAACACCACTCAACTTCTCCTGTCAAATCAGAAAGTATGGAATCACCATATTCATATTATGCATATAATATACACATAATTATGTGATCATACCTTACATGTGCCTCCATTCTGACACTGGCCGCGGCAACTGTTGATATCTGAAATGAAAGAGGAGCGGTCAAATAAAGAATGACCATACCAAGCACGGTGACGGAGCAGCTTTAAGCCATTTCCCAATGACTCCGTATGCTGACCAGTATATGCTGTGTGACATGCAGGTCAAGTTAAGGATGGGGTTAATATTTTTAAGCCTAGGAAGGCTCAGCTAAACTCCAGAGAGAGGAGAGCCTTGCATGCATGTTAGCCCGCATGGCAGAGTGCAGAGGTCAGACTGGAAACCGTTACGAGGCCTGGTGTCAGGGAGGAGAGTGTGACGGCTAGAAGCCAGGGAACCAACAGAGAGAGAGGTTTGGGGTGGGGGGCGGGGGGGTGAAAAGTTGGAAAGTCGTAAGTGACATCGAGTAGGAGGAAATACTGACTGATGTCACAGTTTTGTCCGGCCCATCCTCGAAAACAGTCGCAGTGATATCCGCCAATCAGATTTTTGCATGAGTACGCATTCACACAGGGCTTCCCAGCGCACTCATTCGCATCTGTGAAGGCAGGAGGCAAAAAAGTACACCCAGTCCATCAAATGAGGAATAGTGGAAAGACAGAGCAGGGAATTTAAGGCTCACATCTTTTGACGACCGACCACCAAAATGCCACTGTAAAACAGACATCGTTAGCCACGTTTGTCCCGAAGCACATCATCTCATTGCCAGTAATGTTATGGACCCAACTTCCCGATTCTGTCTGTGATCTCTTATTTTGTGTTTCAATTAAGATTGCTTGCGCAACTCTAAATAGTGAGGAAACACACCTAGGACTCACAAAAAACTAGGTGTTTCACCCGGATGGGCGTGGTTTAGCAGGACGCATGCTTATCAACTTGTGAGGCGTGCCCAAGCGAGCTACCAGGTGAGAAAGTGCTTTGCTGAGCAGCCGATGGCCTCCCGCGCACTGATAGGGTGGAAATCACCAGTTCCATTTCCAGAAATCTCAGAAACATCGACATTCAACATATTGTAGCAATCTTAGCTTGACAAGACAATCCAATGTGAGCTGACGAGAATTGTGTCGTCAGTGTCACAAATCAAATGGCTGATCCTCAGTTTCTGTGTGGGATATGCAGTGTACCCAGAAACGACCCTGCATGATGTTCATCACTTGTCACTGTGCTCATTCAAGTGATCCACACACGCGCGCACACACACACACACACACACACACACACACACACACACACACACACACACACACACACACACACACACACACACACACACACACACACACACACACACACACACACACACACACACACACACACACACACACACACACACACTCTCTCTCTCTCTCTGTCTCAATGTTTGCACTTTGATATTTGTTGAAATGTTTTAATTTTTTATTGTAAGCCATGACTAATTAAGAGTTTACTTTCAAACACTTTTATTTATTCTAATAATGTTGCCAATTATGCAGCCACTACATCCACTGTGTTATCGGTCAATCCGTTCAAGAAACAACAGGTGACACACGGCCCCTTTCATGTCTCCAAAATACATCCCCATCCTCTATCCTCACAACACCCCGCCCCAAAAAAGCAAGAGGAAAAGAAAGCACTGCCAATCATCAAATATTCAACAGGGGGGCGTCCCCAGGGAGCCATGCTCCCCTCACACACCTGTCTTCTCTCCGAAACCTGAAACTCCCGCGAGCGCACTCACAAACGTGTGCACGTACGCACGCACAGTGCACACCCACGGCGCTCTGCAGGTAAGCTAGGTCAGCAATTGGTGGCTGAAAGCGGAGAGCTGTACTGGTAAGATGACACTGAATTCTTGGGTTCCCTTTTCCTCCACCGAGCCCCCACCCACGCACCCCAACTTTGTTTACTGGTCGTAATCCATTTCCTGGCAGCACGCCTCCCGCTGCGTCCTCCCTACCGGGACGGGAGAGATACGTAAACAGTGAAAACAGACACCGCCGTTGCCACCGACCAAAACAGTCCGATATAGCATATTGGTAACGCTCGTCACCCATAGGAAAGGCTCATTGAGAAAAGCGGAATGCAGAGCGCTGTGGGCTGCTGCCAGGTTGTCCAGAATTATTGACTGCTTGTATTCTAGCCAAGGAAGGCTCAGGTTCCACGCGTAGTAGCCAGGTTTATCCAGAAATAAAGCTATCCAAAGAGCTGAGAACACAATATTTAAACAATATTTTGTGTGTTCAGTCTTATTAGAAGCCATGTACATGTTTCAACTTCTAAAGCCAAAGGTTTGTTTGGATTTCAACTACACATGGACTTACGTGATGCAGAACACAAAGTGCGGGAATAGAGCAGAATAAAACACACACACACTTTTAAATCAAAGTGTCAAATCTCACAAAAAAACAAACAAACACAGAGCTAGTAAATGTTCAATCAAGTGAGGGTGAAAAAGAAATGCCAACCCTAAATATGATTGATGATAGAAAACCCAACCACATATGATACCCCAAGGAATACTGCTGGCATCATTGCTCAATCAAATTCAAATTGCTGGTATGAATGCTACAAACGAGTAATAAAATCAAGTATTGCATGCATAGGAAGCCTTCTTCAATGCATGCATGCGTGCGACTGCGGGTCGAACTCACCTATTTGACAGGTTTTGCCTTCCCACTGCGGAGGGCATAGACATTCAAAGCCATTTTCCAAGTCGATACACGTCCCACCCTGAGCACAAGGACTGGAGGCGCATTCGTCCATGTCTGAGAAGGCAAAGGCATGAAGTCAGAAATCCTGAGTCGTCTGTGTAAACGTGATGCCCCCGAGACGAACAGGGAAAGAAGCAGAGATTGAATTCTTACTGCGCCATATAGTTTGCCGTGGCATTACAGATGTAGCTAATTTGACAGTGTAGAAGTTAACCCTGACTTGTCCTTTTTTACATTCTCAAAGTTAAACACTGAGGTTTTGCTGGGTCGTTTGTTTTGGTGTTGAGTATGTGTTTCTCCTCTATGTCCTTGATTCATGGTGACACAAATGCAAGTGAGGCCAAGATTATGTAAATCCAATCTAAGCGAGTCTCTCTTTCTTACTGGGGTAACTAATCCCAGTGGGGCCCTATGGGACCGGGCCCCCTGCAATCACACACGTGCACATAAGGCAATGAATAAGACTAAGAAAAGAGATGGAAGTTAATGTGTGTGTGAGTGTGAGTGTGAGTGTGAGTGTGTGTGTGTGAGTGTGAGTGTGAGTGTGAGTGTGAGTGTGAGTGTGAGTGTGTGTGTGTGTGTGTGTGTGTGTGTGTGTGTGGGAGAATGATTAAGAAGAGCATCCATTACCACTCTTCTATGGTTTATTAGCAACAGTAAATAGAATTAGTGAATAGAACTGAACTCAGTGTTATACATTAATCAGGAGAGAGCACACTCAACAAGGAAGGAAAGAAAAACAAACACTAAAATTAGGAGGAAACATGGAAAGCTACAACTGGAGAGGAAGGGATGCTATGTCAAAGGTCAACATGCAACACAAGTCCATACTGCGAGCAATGCAGGGAAGAGAGGTGAGCAGGGGCAAGGGGGAGGCTCTCACCGCTGGCACAGGTCGGGCCCTCCCAGCCAGGGGGACACTGGCACTCAAAGCCTGAGGTAACCTCATGGCACGTGCCACCGTTGGCACAGGGGTTGGACACACAGGCGTGCTCCGCTAGCAAGGGAACAGAAAGGAAACAATTTCAAAGAAAAATACAAAAAGATACATTTTTCATCTTACTGTAAAATAAGAAAGATTTCAGGACAATTCAACCCTGAAACATGTTATACATACTGCAGGAAACTGTTTAGGGCTACCGTTTTAGAGCAGATGTTAGATTTAAATTCCATCCAAGAATAACATTTCAGAAGGTCACCTGGGTACAATACAAGCCATGGTGAAACATGCACTGCAGAGTGGTGTTATGTAGTTTTGCTCTCACCTATCTGGCAGGTCTTGCCAGAGTATCCCTGTGGACAGGCGCACTGGTACTCATCTGGCTCTGTGTTCATGCAGGTGCCTCCATTGACGCAGGGCTGGTGGCGACCGCAGTAGTTGAGATCTGGAGCAGACGGACATGTGCAACATTTTTTATCAGTTATCAGTTACTCACATAAGCCTTAGCAGGTACTCACATAACCTTTGAGGTTAATCAACTGGCAGCAAGGTTAGGGTAACTTAATGCAAGTAGCTAAGGCAACACAACATAATTGTTTTTTTTTGTTAACAAAGAAAAATGACACCAAACTCCATCAATTTTAGAACAACATGTTACCAGTACCAAAACATGAATTACAAATATCCTTCAAGCAGACAGACAGATGGACAAGGGCGAAAACATTACCACTTTGCTGAGGCAAAATTGCTCTGTTGCCATTAACAATTGTCTCATCTGTTGCTATGAACAACTGGCTCCAAGGTACCATAATAGAATGACTGCAAATTTTGAATTCTTATATTTCCTAACCTCCTCCTAGATGGCCATCGATTAGCCCAAAAGAGAGAAATACAGTGATTTTAGCGACATTACGTTTTATCCAATGATTAAACATATATAATGAAAGCTGACAATCTGATAAACCATGTCGCCCAGCGTTATCCTTTAATGTAATATCAATATTGAATGAGCCAAGATTTAAAAGAGACAAGACAATTTTTGGAAGGATTTTTAAGGTGCACAATTAACTAAATTGTGCCCTACTTGATCCTTGAGCAACATCCGCAGACTGCTTAAGGCTAGGTGAGTTAGCCCTAAAGGCTGGTAAATAAATGAGCAGGGATCTGTCTCCACCAGGGATCTGAGGACCCATTCTCATCCCCCAAAAAGCCCTCCGTGACGAAGGGACACGGGCAGATCGAGTGTCCCTCCTGCCGCTCAGATCACACAGGCAGAAAAGGCAGTATCCAGTCACCAATCCCCACCACAGACACAGAGGACAGTCAATCAGGGAAGTGATTCAAAACCAGATTTTAACAAATTAAATTGCTTTTCTATTCTAAATTGAACAGAATTTTCTGAAATGTTTCTGGAAAAAGCCACAATAATATTTGCTAACTGAATGTTCTGTCTTGTAATTGAAATTTGATAAACAAAATGAAACCTAAAGCTATGTGCATGTGAAAGTGAGATTTCCCATACCTTTATCACAGAGCAGACCCCCCCAGTTCCTCTCACAGCTGCACTGCCAGGGCACGACACAGGTCCCGTGGACACAGCCTGGGTACGGCACGCAGTCATCACAGAACTGACCCTGCCAGCCATAGTTACACCTGTCCAAAACAACACGTTACCACGGTTACCATCATCTCCCATCAGAAAGAACTGTGAAGAGGCATTTAAGAATTGACTGTTTTGTATATTTTGTAAGAGCTTTTTTTGTTAAGATGCCAGGAAGAAAGAAAGGGACAAAGTAAAACATGAATGATAATGGTCACAGCAGGATTTTATCCCGTGGCCGAAGATAGGTGAGAGTGCCATAGCTGGTAGAAGCCACTACAAATCAGCAGGTCCTTTTGAGCATGGAACCATTTCTACAGAACCTGACCAGTGCCACAGGTAAATAAAATAAACTTAAGGTAGAGCCCACTGACTGTCCCCTCAATCACCTGCTCTGTCTATCGAGTACTTTTACATCTACAGAAATAAGTGCAACCCTAGTAACAAGGGTTACAGTTACCCTCCGTTGCTGTACACAATAGTACCTGTTGGTGTTTGCACACTTGCTTTGTCTGCAATCCAACTATATCATGTTCTGCTGCTCTAATGTACTGTACTGCTGCACTGTCACGGGGGCTATAACCTGCCAAATGCTTGTTGCCTAATTGTGCATAGCAATAGAATACTGTACATAAAAGATACATAGTATCTAATGGGCTGGCCACACCAAGCACATTAATTGAATTATAGTGATATTGCTTTAAAAGAAAAACTAACTCAAGTGGATGGCAGAGTGCACGCCACAACTATAACAACTATACTGTATGAACAATACAGTTAGAGTTAAAGTGATCGGTGTGGATGGCCCTTTAATGCTATGCTCCACTGTCCCACTGCATTAAATGGTAATAATAATAATAATCATGGGTCAGTATAATAAAATAACAAAACAACTTACAAAATGAAACAAAACTCCACACATCTACCCTTACATCACTCATCTGTCTGCTTGTCTATCCATGTATATCCATCCATCCTTCCCAAGGCCTTGTGCATACTAATCTTAGTCAAGAGTGACATTCCAGGGCATGAGGGGTTAAGAATACTTCCAGTGGCTCCTGTGTGAAGGGGTAGGAGGGTGGCATGCCGGTTCCGACAGTGTACGGCCAGGACCACTGTGGCATTATGTGTGTGTGTGTGTGTGTGTGTGTACATGTGTCCATGTATCTGACAGCACTCTTGCTATTCAAAGGCTGTGGTGTCGTTGGACCAGCTGTCTTGTCAATTGGCTATTTTGAGCCTGTGCTCTCTCGGAGACGGCACCGTCAGGCATGACGGGTGGCCCGACAGCACTACTTCGTTCTCCATGAGACGAGGCCTTCAAAACGATCCGTGTAAATTCTGTTGGTTGCAGGAGTGAGGGGTGCATTGGGGATGGGGGGGGGGTTTGGGACATAGTTGACATACCCTTCCCACCATAGGCTATATGATTAGCTTGGAACAGCTTGATGGTGATGTTAGCGAAAGCGCTAATGGAACTTTAGCCATCATCACTGCATTTATTACTGGCTTGGCTAGAGGGTTGTTTGGAAACCTAAATGTAGAACTTGGTTCGCACTTCACATATGCTGCCCACATTTTTTTTGGCAAATTTTGGCGATGTCTGAATATACAAATCAGATCTAATCACCTGCAAAATAACTGTGAGGACAGTCAGTCCTAAATCAGCCGGAGCTCTTAATTAATCTCTTTGAACTTCAAAAGGTTGTGCACTGAGTTGATTGATTGGGCCATAAAAGTGTCAAACTCGTTATGTGCTCGTTAGTGCTCTCTCTAATCAATTAATGTTCACTCTTGCATTTTATTTTCCATTTTGCTTCCGAGGATGACGCTGACAACTCCTAAGGACTAAAGCTGCTTCCCACTGTCCCAGGAGCACAATGTGTTGTGTGTGTAACTTAAGGCATTACTTAGGCATGCCTTGATTGGGGGAGGGGGGGGGGGGTGTTTGCCGGTGATGAAGAGGTGCATCATATCCCATATGTGGCCATTCAACAATCGCTTTAACCATCTGTTGTCATTTCCTTTTTAGGGCAAATGTACATCACACTGGGATATTCATTTCCTTTCCAATGCGCTGCCATTCAAAGGGAGGTGGGGGGACTGCAATGCGGAAGATGTGAGAGGGGGGGATGGGGAAGGGACGTGACGATTCCCGGCACGTTTTTGGTGGTGAAATTTACACACCGACACCTCCCTTTCCTCTGACCCAGACGCAGCAAGTGGGATGAGATGCTTGGTATTCCGGAGGATTTTTCGGTGGGTAAAAATACGAGCAGGCATTGCCTTTTTCTCCTGAAGTGTCACGGAGATGTCCTCGCAGGAAGCGGAAGGCAGACACAACAACGCGTTTTGCTTTGACAACGGAGGGTGCCTCCATTAGCACCCAGTGTCCCTTGTTAACTCGCAATCATTCAGCACTTCACTCACTTCCTTCCTTGGTTCTATCTCCCTATTACATTTTGCATATATTTCAAACTAGTATTACTGTAAGTACTATGTATTTAAAAGGCTCCAGCTCTCATTGTCATGAAAACCTAGTACAATTAAGTGGGGAAAGTGATAAAGAATACAAATGCAAATATAAAAGTATTTCTTGGAACATCTCAAAAGCTTGCTGAAGATTAATCTGCTACTTTAAAGGGATCTTACTTGCATTCCCCGGGGACGGAGCATCCTCCGTGCAACAGGTTACAGCCTTGCTTGCATATCGCTGAGAGAGAGAGAAAGAAAGAGAGAGATTAAATTTCCCTCATAAGAGAGAGAGGAGAGGATAAATGCAGGAGAGGGGAGAGGTTACGAGGTGGTGGTGGTTGTAGGGGGTGCAAGAGGAGGAGAAGCTTGTTTGTTTGCTATAACTCTAACAAGTGTAACAAGACGTGAGAATTGATGGCCCCCCCTGTGACAGGGGGGCTGGGGGTGGGACAACTTTATGGCCAGCGTGTACTACATGACCCCCCCTCCTAAAAACAACCCAGCCTCTCTGCACTCTGCTCCTCTGTTCACCCCCAGTCCTCTAAGGTCAGCCAGGATGATTTATGAAAGGCCTCCCTCCATCCCCCATCCCACTCACAGTCATGCACTCACTAGCTGTCCCCAAGACATTGTCACTCACTAGCTGTCCCCGAGACATTCTCACACACAACACACACTTTATTTAAGCCATTTTAAATCCCCAATTTAACTCATTGTGTTCAAGGAGGTATTTGAAATTGGGTAATGTAATATCAAGTAAACTCAAGGGCTAAATGTTAATAACTTAAATAATAATAATGAACTCGGGGGCAAAATGTAATGGTAGGTATTCAATATTATTAATTGAAGTCATTTAGAGCGCATAAGCATCCTACTCTGTGTAGAGTGAGGTAGAAATGTAATTTCTAGAAAATGACTAACAAATATGTACAAGATAATTTAAACGTATGTTTTAGCAAGTCAATGACACTCAACATTTTGAGCGATAGTCAATCACTATACGTAGCTACAAACCCCAACATCGTCCATTAGCTTACCTGTTGTGCAGTCTTGGCCCATCCATCCTTCCAGACACACCCGGTTGCCCGACTGCTCGCAGCGATAGTGCCCAAAGTAGTCGTCTCGCGGCACGCACAGCTTGTTGCACTTGTTGCCGTAGTAGTTCTCATTGCATCGCACGCGAATGCGGTAGATGAGCCGCGCGACCGGCCCATCATGTGGGATGGTCTGCCAATGGTCTCCAGGATTTATCATACCCGTGTGGATGCTGCGTTCAATCAACAGCTCCCCATCAGCTGAAAAAAAGGGCGGGAAAAGTAAAAAGATTATTACTGTAATTTCTGCCAATGTACTTAGTCATTTGTAACATTCACAGAACCCAACTAGTTCAACGCTGTTCAGGAAAAAGCTGGTGCTGGGTTGCATCTTAACAGAAATGTCTGCCTAAAAACCTCCCTTGCCACATTTTAATCTCTGACCACTGAATAACAATACCCACCAACCTCTAAAAACAGCCCAAGACTGAGGACGGTGTCCAACAAAAAGACCACCATGAATACAAACCGAGGGGGATGATCAGGCCAAGGTCCCATAGTATAAAGCATGTGTTTACCTTGGTTCCTTGCAACTCCTCCTGACTTAACAAACAAAAGGATGCTGCACTGCATCTGCAAGCCAAATACCCAATCGCCCTTCAACTTTAAAAAAGGTACAATGAAACGAGTAATAAAAACACACACCAAAATCCTCCCTTGCAGCTTCCGGTTTCATTTCCATCACCGGGATGTGGTATATGACAATTATTTCTGTATATTTTAGTTGCATAATCTTACAATACAATATTATTATTTTTAATTTAAAGAAGTTTGGGAAAGAGGAACTGGGCACTAAACAGCGGCTGTTTTCTTATCAGCCCTGGCAGACACTGATCATGCTGTCATCAAGCACATAATTGAAGGCTTGTGCAACTATCGATATCTGATACTTTGAGGCTAGAAGTAGGCCCCATAACCAAGCATTTTGGACAATAAGGAGTCCAAGGTAAGGTAACCCTGTACCCATACATTTCTTTCGATTAATAAACATTTTACAAATATATATACAAATTAATTTAGATCCAAACATTGCCATCTGACGGTAAAATGGAATCTAGCTCCATCTCAGTATTTTGACACAGGAAATCAGTACATGTAAATTGCTGCCATGGGAATAATAGCAGGGTGTTCTGCCTTTGAGAGCAGGTGCATCTGATATCATGGGTGGGTACTGGAAGGACTGGGTTAAACATGGTGCATCTGCATGTCACAGGGCATAGGCTGCACATGGGTACTGGGAGGACTGGGATAAACGATATCTCGTAATGTGAACTATGCATTTAGAATTCAGCATTTGCAAAACGAGGCCCTTCATGTTGATGGTTACCACTCCAGCCACGGTCACCACCCCGCCACACCACAATCTGTTCACGCCACTACTTCGACAACAGCTGGGCAAGTGTCTGAAAACCAGATTTTTTAACCGATTCTACGCAGCTAACATCACACTGTTGAACAAGGCATGAACGCCACCTGCCGCCAGGCTGTAATACTTCCCTCATGTTTGTCTAGTCTCCCTATGCTGGATTACCTTCCCTCATGTAGATTACTTTTTCATGAAGATTCTACTCGGCGTGGTTTCACCTGAGGTTTTTAACCATGTGAGATCTGCGTTTTTTACCTTTCCTGTTGCACAAACTGGTCTATTCAACCGCACCTTAAGAACATTGTACCTTTTTTTTAATATGATGCTAATGTTTCTAAAAGAACATGTACACACCTGCATATGCAAATGTTCTAAACATTTCCAAACACACTTTTTTCTCTCTACACCAAACCTCTTCGCCCAAATAGGCAATCTACAACAATATGCCGTGTTGCAATGCTTTGAGCTTGTAGATATTTTTGCCAAATGTTTGTCAATTATGACATGCCCGGAATAGGCACGCATAGGGTTCATGTGGTTAAGCCTCTCTGTGTCAGCAGCGCTGCTTGGTTTCTATGGGGCAGGAGGACGCAGGTAACTACCGTCTAGCCTCTCGTGCACCAACACTCACATTAGACATTCAGGTTTTCCTCGGTGAGGCCAATGGTCAACGCCAGCCTCCACAAAGAAAGCAATCTTTATCACAGTGGGATCAGAGCCGTCAAACAATCTCTGTGGAAATGGGGGGCCCGCGATTTCCTTTACCCTGCCGCTTTTGGGCTGCAATGTGCCGTGCGCGCGCCAACACACACAAGCACACACGCACCTTCCTCTGCAGAGCACCGACACAATGTCAGACAGAATTAAGCAACAATAACAGAAATAACTCCCGGCAGTTTCCAGATAGAGAACAATGGGCTCCGGGCCCGAGGCGGGCCCTGCTGCCGTGGTGTCTAAACACGGAGCCCGGCCGTACAGTCCTCCCCACTTCCTGCTCGATAAACACAAGGCAAACAGCCGGCTGGTTTTCCTGAGGACATGGGGGGGCCATACTGGAGGACATGACGCTGGAAGGGAGGGAATTGCACTGAAACACTAATAACTGCTTGTGAATGCTGAGACACAGGTGACAGTTGGACTTATGACTTTTTGTTCTTCTGTATGGTGCATCAGCTGTGGAACAAGCCAAATAGCTTCTTTAGTTAATTGACACCATGTTTCAGTCAAGGACCTTCTTCAGACATGCCTGCAGAATAAGGTCCTTGACACGTTGCCATTACATAAATTCTGTATTGAGAAAGTGAAGACAGTGTCAGGTGTTTTTGGATAGACGGAGATCTACGTCAATGGCGGTGAACGATTGGATTTGAAATGACGGAGATAATAAAATAAAATATTTTTTCAAAAATAGCAGATCTACAAGCTCACTGGGTGTTGCGATGCAATGTGTTGTGAGCATGTAGATCTGCTATTTCTGAATCCGGACACATTGGCCAAACCGATATAGTCGGTTTGGCCAACTAAAAAAGTAACCCAGTTCATTAAAACTCTGCCAATTTCACTTGTTTATCCAAACCTTGGAGGTAACAATTAAATACAGGCCTGCCTTGGAGATAAAACCTTTTAAGTCATGTCCTAAATACTGCGTAGAGCCCACAGAGCACATGGCTCTAAACAGTAAAATCCAGGGTGTTAATTTAACTCTGAGAGTGTACAAATGGACTGTTTGTACACTCTGAGTTAAATGAACACTCACTAAACAGGATTTTACTGTGTAGTGATGAGCGAGGGGGTTAACCTCCAGCCCTGTGTCAAGCCTTGTTTCACTGTCTGCCAACAACACTGACAACTGTTTCAGACTTGAATTGTTTGAATAGCTGGTCCATCCCATGTTAACATAATAGTCACAGTTGTTGTCACTTAATGATGTAGCTCTTTGAGCAGATTTGCAAATTAATGACAGACGTCCTACTGGTAACGTGTTGAGACAGGGACAACACATTTATTTGCATAGATTTGCATAGCACTTTTCTATAAACAAAAATGTACACAGTGCACTACACAGCAAATGTATGTATTAGTAGTAGTAGTAGTAGTAGTAATAATAGTAGTAAAATACCACAATTAACATTGATAACATAATATTATGATATGGCACATACTGTAAAAGGAAGTGCTCATGGGAAGATCATTTTATTCTTCCATGTTGCCACCCAAAAGCAAGCAAGCGGTAAATTAACACGTTTTAACTGGGGTGACAGTGGCTCAGGAGGTAGAGAGGCAGCTTGGGGATCAGAAGGTTCCTGGTTCAATCCCCGGCTAACCCTGCGTTAGTGTGAAAGTGTCCTTGAGCAAAACACCCTAACTGCTCCTGAGCAGGTTGGTGCCTTGGCATGGTTTCCTCTGCCTTTGGTGCGTGAATGTGTGTGAATGGGTGAAATGAATGCACGCTTTGGATAAAGGCGATGTCATGGAATTTTACATTTTGGGGGCATTAGTCAAAATAAGTCACTATATTAAATACCATTTTGATTTCTTTGTACTTTCTTGTACCGCATTCAGAAATAAAGTCAAGTATTTGAAGTGAGGGAAATTGTAGTATTTTGTGTACCACATTACTACACATTTTGTTCCATGACACTACACTGTTGTAGATGACAGGACAGACGTACATTACAACTCAGACATTATATAATGTACAAGTATAAGCAGATCAAGGATTGGCCAGTATTTTGCCATGAGCCACACTGGAATATAAAAAATATAGTGCCTAATTCACAAGACATGCGTATGATCAGATTTGATACATTTTTTTATTGATGAGAAATGACAAATAACATATCACCATGTCTTTTAAGACAATGACAGAACATAAACGGATTATAGATTTGATACTAAAGCGTTCATGCGTTTCCTGAAGCATAGATTAGTCTGATTCATAATTATTCTTTCAGCTGAATTTGTCCGATTATGTGGATCACACCAGATGTAAACATCGACTGAAGAGCTCTTCTTGTGTGGAAATGATCTCAGCCATGCTTCTAGCAAGAGGTTGTCTGTAGGTCTATTTCCACATCAAAAATATGTATTACTCCATTCATTGACTTATCACTTGGTATGTTCATTAAACAAAACTGTTGATAGCCAACATCTCACACAAACACGTTATGACTTTGATGCCAGTTCTTCTGACCTATGACCACTATGACCTTTTGTGTTAACCATTTAAACCCAAGGCAACTCTCCCACGGGATCAAGTTCATCAGGAGAAGGCGCGCAACTCAAGGGGAGTCTTGAGGTGTAGTCTCTTACAATTTAACTGGGTGCAAATTCTTGACGATACACAGTGAAAGGATTATCCGCACGCTCTCTCTCTCTCCCTTTAGTTTATGTTCTTTTTATTGGAGATTTGCACAGCAGCAGCAGTCTACCTAGAGAAACGGACAGGTTTTGGCACGTCGGCCTTCCTTGGCGTTTCAAACCATTTAAACCATTCATTACTTGGTCCCTTCCTTTACTACAAACTCATAATCACTGAATTCTCTGGCCTATTACAACATGCTCAGAGCAGGGATGCTACGGTGTGGTAAATAAAACATTTATGCAAGATAAACATAGCATGCCTCCAAATCTCCATAAAGAAGACAAGACGGAACCTGAGAGAAACACTTGGAGACCGTCTGTTTTAGTGAGAATAATTTGCATAAAGAAGAATAAAGTATTTCTCAGATCTTAAAATAAAAATCGAATCATGTGGATCTTCAGATAGACGTGGGAATGGTGTGGCTCCATTGTGGCTCTCAGACTTCCAGTGGCTAGCCTGTGACTTTAATTGTCTTTGACGCACCTACTGTATGACTTACTCCATGACTTCGAACCTCATTCAGTTTGTGAGATTATCTTGAAAATAAACACAGAGACACAGAGACCGACCCTCTTATAGACGGCAAGCATCCTGCAGAGCCACGGTGTAAAAACCTTGCGCCCAAAGTCAAGGTATGAAACTTGCAACACACTTGATGGCTCTGAGGACGTATGGGATTCTACCCCAGAGTGCCATGAATTCCCCACTTGTCAGTCGTAGGGTCGTCAGCTTAAACTACGACCTGACAGGACACTCACAAAGTCAAACATGTTCCCTTGTCATCCTCCACAGGAGTTGAAAGGAGTCTTTGTTTCACAAGATTATGTCCCTTGAACCCATGACATCAAGGCTGAAGTCAGCTGATGGTTGTGACATAATGCTAGTCTTCTCTAGTCTTTGAACGAGGTGCAATACTGAAAGTAACCTGCCTGAGCTTCAAAGTATTTCCAACTTTCTTGTGCAATCTGGTAAAACATATATTTAACTTTTCCCTATTCTCACTCATAACCAAAAATGTTATCCAGCTGCTATGGTGAAAAGGTACCTGCTGAATACTCACGTCAAGAAGGGAATTACAACCAAAGCTAAGCTGGCAAACAATATCAATAATTCCAAAAGACAATTGATGGAACGGTTCAATGCAGACTTGGGTAGATTTGGGCTACAGAGTTCATTCAAAAACCCCTGTGATGTCATGTCTAGCTCACTTCCATTGTCCATATTAGTGGAAGTGCTTTTGATGTTATGGACAAAACAGGACATGATGAGCTCAAACAAGCAGTGAGTTTGCATTATGAAGGACACTTGACATGAGTTGAGTTTGCACACACACAGACACAGACACAGACACACACACACACACACACACACACACACACACATCAACCGTGCCCCAATATCCACAGATCAAAGTAAAATGCACACATTGAGACACCATTATCCTACATTCCACACCAGGCCTCTCTTCCTCACAGACTAGGTGATTGCTCTAACGGGAAGAAAGGGTTCTACAGGAGTCCGCCCAAGGGACATAGCTAAAGGAAAACAGGATACAGCTGGGGAGCGTTGACGGTCGGAGACGACACCGGCTCAGAATTAAGTCTATCATCATATAAGGAGTCTTGGTCCAGTCAGTGGGTTATAACATCTACCAAATCATGCCTTGGAATCCCGCTCGTGCAACGGTTTAATTTGCATTTCAAATTTGCAATGTTTTCCCGAACATTCTATGGGTGTGGTGGCGACGTGGCGTAATCCCAATCTCTGAAAGATTGTTTTGAAAAAATAAACTAACAGTAATGATAAACAATAACACAACCATCTGAGTTTTACAAAATGGATACAGTGACTAATGCCTCATTTACTTGACACACTATTACGACCAATATTGACACAAAAATAATGTTGTGTCTACAGTATGTGAAACTTTTAATAGCACTGATGGTAGCTGAACTAAAGTGTGCTTGTACTCACTGTTGCGTGTGGTGTTGTCCCAATCCCAGGCCTCTACGATCAGTGTGTATGCCCTCTAGAGAGAGAGAAAAAGAAAAGGGAAGAATAAGTCAGGTGTACACAGCGCACACACGCACGATAATACATTTACTAACAAAGACACAAAACGAATGCAGAATTTATCCTATGGTCACCACTGCATGTACCTAGGCCAGGGGTTCCCATACTATTCCATGGCAAAGACCCCCAAATAAACAATCGCAATAGTGCAATGCACATCTAATCTCACCCAGGCGCTGGACAAACAGCGATTCAACAGAAAACAATATAATAATAATGCAATAATGGAAATATATCAGTGTTGCAGACTTTATTGTTTTCCCAAATAGCCATCGCCTCTGGCTGTTTTTATAGTGAAATGGCTTAGAAAAAACAAAATGTGAAAATCTGTACTCCTGTGCTCCAGGATTTCACTTTCTGCTATGGCAAGCACCTTGCAAGAACAGGGTTGTTCACCCTGCATCTTTCTTTTCTAGGATGAAATCCTAACAGGACATTTTTTTCCCCTCTTACCTACAGTAGCTACCGTCACTCTTAAGTCAAACGGCAAGCAGTGGACTTCCCCAATTTCCTTTAGGAAAAAGGCACCTCAGGTGCTATGACATAATGCCCTTTAAAGATGGTCGCTTCACCCCTAAGCACACAGCCACCTCACACAACTAATATCAGCAATCACTGAGGTACGTCAGATGGAAGAGAGGGATCACCTCGCTTTTACACTTCACTGGAGGATTCATTCATGTTGGTCTGACCGCCATTCAGCCCTTCAACTTCTGCTTACACTCCTTGGGATATTTGTGGAACACAAATAAGAAATGGACAGGAAAGGATGAAGAGGAAGGAAGTGAGAGATGGTCAAAGGAAGGAAGGACAGAAGGTTTAGAGGAGACAAAGTTGGCCTTTGATCGTTTCCTCAAGCAACTGTGTTATGTCTCTGCTCTCGAGTCACTGGTGGCCATTGAAAAACAGCTTTATAAGTTATAAATAAAATATAGTTATCTGGATTAGTTAATTCAACACCTTAATAATAATAAAAGTGTATAGGATGAAACGATTAGCCTAATTGAATATTCTCCTTATTGATCGACTGCTAAAAAAAAATGTATCATTTATTTTATTATTTACAGTACTGACAATTTATGGTCTAAGACAAGTAATCGCATAGATGAATCGAATGATGGGAAAAAATGAACAGATTCAATCAATTACGACGTTAGTTGCAGCCCTAATCCTTGGTTTTATTTCCAGGTATTGATAAATTGTAGTTATTGTGGAACCAAACCTATAGCTGCATGCATACTTTAGATGTACAGGGTCAAAGTTTTATGGTCGTCACGTACACTGGTGGTTTGGGTTTGCGACACCCATTTTTTAAAACCAACCATCTATTCTGGGAGGAAATCACAACCATGAGGTAAGTATTCTAATCCCATATTGTTAAAGAGCAACTTCGCCGATTTTTTAATCCTATTAAAAATTATTATGAGAATTGAATGGCAAAACGTGATTTTTGTCCAGTAATTCAGCATTTGTTGTCTCACATCACCACTTGTGCCGATTCATTGAAGGATCAGTAATCAAAAGAGAATTCAAAGCCTTTCAGGTGGGGATCCCCTTCTTTTGTCCATGTTTGCGATGATGCAACAAAATTTAGTAAGTAGTGTGCAGCGCACATCTGACACCAGTTTGACCACACACAGCTGAGGCTTGACGACCAAGCTAACCAGAGGCGCAGGGGTAATCTAGCTGGCCTGCTGCTGGGCAACCAGCTGACCTAAATAGCACTCATTACGTCACCAGTGTTTCAGTGGCAGCCACGCTGTGACTGCATATGACCTCTAATGTAGTGTCATTGATATGACATTGACACAGGACCGGTTGTAGAAAAAGCTTAAGACGAGTGTTTGGGATATGGATAGCTTTGACAGAAAGGGAGGGAGAATCTCTGATTGCAGCACGGGGGACTGTAATACATCGGTGTGTTGTTGATCTGGGCGAGCTAGTTGGTTGGTTGGGTGGCCGGCCACTGCTGGGCTGTGGGATTAAGTGGGCTTGTCTGGCAGTGGGTGGTGGTGGGAGGGAGGGAGGGAGGGCGGGCAGGCGGGATGGGGTGTTGTTGTGGAAGACCAGGTTAGAGAAGAGAACAGGAGAGAACGGTAGGCACCGTGTTAGACGAACCATTTCAGGGAAGCCAAGAAGAGACTGGCCATTGCCCGCGCTGGAGAGAAGTGATGGTTAAGACTGGGAAGAAAAGAGGAGAAGAAGTGAGGAAGGAAACAGAGGGACAGGGCTAGATGTGCATAGGAAACAACAGACAAACAGCCTTTTGGCTTCACGACACAAGGTTGTGTGGCCATTTCTTGCTGCTGACAGTGTGAAAACTGCATTCCGCCCACCCGTCCCATCAGACGCACAACAGATGCAGCATCACCAAAGATGGATTATTTGACATGAACGCGGATCATCCAACGACATGCATTGCGGCTTCTGACCTTTCCACCCCCCCCCCCCTTACCCTCCCTCCCCTCCTGTTGTAGGGCGGGCACCCCCGTCTGATCGTGTGAGTGGGTGGGTGTGTATGTTTCTGTGTGGTCACACGTGAAAGAGAAGCCAGTGGTGTGCGTGCGCGCACAGGCGGTGGGTGTCTTGCCATGAAACTATTATTTGCCATCCTGTTGTCAGCCAGCTTTTTAATTCCTGTGACAGCATGTTATGTATGAGTGCAATGCAGAATCTTCTGCACCTAAATCTGTGTGTGTCTGATAGAGCCCGACCGATATATGGGTTTGGCCAATATTAGCCATTGTTTGACGTCATCGGCAATTATGCAGCTGGTGTGTCCCGATTTTTTAACCACTTTCAAACTGATGCCCCAATTTTGGGCATGTCATTAAAGGCAAACTTTTTCAAAACAAATAGGAATTAAATGTTTTAATTGTACAAAATATCAGTAAAAACAACGGTATTCGGTGGTCTAGGACTCTAAAATCGGACCCAAAAATATGGCATCGATCAGGCTCTAGTGTCTGATGGGTTTGACTGAGGCCACAGGCCAGTCTGGTTTCCCACCGACCAGCACAGTCTGTGATTAGCTGGATTAAGTGACAGCTGCCCAAATGACTGGAGCTAGATAGATGGATAAATGGGGGGAGGGAAGAGAAGAGGCTACCAAACAAAGACCCTTGTCTCCCACACCATAACATACACCCCCCCCCCCCTTCATTCAATAAGCAGTGCAGGGTTGAGTTAGTTTGAGCAAGCAGGCATACATGCGCACAATCACCGTTGCAGGCTAGACCAGCTAAAAAGCCAGTTCATGTCTATATGCTATACTGATTAATTTATAATTCAGACATTCAGCAGACTGCAGTTAAAGATATTGTAATGAAAGTTAAATACAAGCAAATCAATCCAACACCCACGCATCCCTTGATGGAATGCACCAATCAAAACTGTGACCCAGGGTCCTTGGGGATGTACGCTGTCAGAGTCAAATCTCCCAAACTCTGGCAAGCCCTTCCCCTAATGGATTACAGGATTTACTCAAAGAAATCCCTGTCAAGCTGCGACGAGGGGACTGGCTATAGCCTATGTTTACATATCACATGTGACTTTGTGTAATTGCGTATGTGTGTCTGTTTTATGATGCAATCATGCACCATGTGGCCATCAGAATTTACACCAGCCCAGAACACAAGGACAAGAATGTTGTCTTGGGTAAAAAGAAAAGAAAAGACTGGTTTGATTGGAACAGAGATTTGTCACTCAGGACTGTACTGGTGAAGGAGGCTGGTGGGATGGTGGGGAGTGGACAGTGGGCTGGGCGTCTGGGGAGAGCCACAGGTGCAGGTTCCCACGCCAGATGAAGGGGCGGTGGTGGGGAGAGGGGTGGGGGCTACTGGTTGTAGAGAGGGGGATTGGAAGGTAGCCATTTAAATTAAAGGACTGGGAACTGAGTGAGGTTGCAATGGGAAGTGGAAGCTGGGGTGGCCTGGGGTCAGTAGGGCTACTAATCTACACTTCTTTTCAGAGGTTTCGAATGTGCTTGTGTGTGCGTGTGTGTGTGTGCATTTACTTTCTAAGAAATAAGGCAGATATGCGTTCCAAGCCTACATTTAAGTGAGTCAGCATAAAGCTGTCATACTTGACTTTTAAAATGCCTCATAAGTCATTGATAAGCCCCATCAATCCAGCTTATTAGGAGACTACAATACACCATTATTTTGTTGCCATTCATTATGGTGATATTTAATACAATTTCAATACTTATATTCGGAGTCACAGAAACATAGAAAATGACTGTACAAGACTTCCTCAGTCATTACGCTTGGAAACATCACAATAAATCTTTTTGTTTTGGCCATGTGCCAGTTAAAGGACATGGGGAATTACTACTGAATTACTGAACAACTGAAAGCAAATTATGTACATGATACACCCATTTATAAATGTTGTCCTGGGCAACAGCACCTCCGGGCACACCAGTCACCCAACACGAGGTGGACCGAGCTCAGGACATTGAACCCCCAACAACCTTCCGGAAGATGGAGGCGAGTCGGTTATCCAGAGTAGCAACTTGTCTGCCAGGCACACCTTTCCATTTGGTTTTGACAGCCCCTGAGGGGCTGAAGAAGCCCTCAGAAAACTAGAGACAAAAAAGGCGGAGCACAGAGGAGACACCAACTGAGTCACCAAGCAATGTCCTGCCAGGTTGCAGACAAAAAATAAAACAACTATTCGTATTCTATTACTAGGCTGAATACATTTCGTTCCTTCAAGCTATGAGCCACTCTGTCATCTTGTGGTGACCCAGAGTTCCTTCTCGTGGACTTTGTTAATCTGGCTGTGCATGCAACTCAACGACACTGAGTTTTATGCAGCTCAAAATGTATGAGTTTTAGGTTACGTGTGGATAGTTTACTTCCTACATTGCAATTTAGGCAAAAGGGCAGCTTCCCAAAGGAGGGATATTTTCTATGGTCTGTACTAGGCAGATGGGTGATACACGATAAGATGTCCAGGGGGCGCTGTGGGGGGGTGTGATATATAATAAAGATTTACAGTGTTTCCTCTAGGTTTACCACTTGGGGTGTTGTAAAGCAATAACGAGGCCAGAAATGTATTAGGGTGGGCCTTGACAATACAGGGTGGGCACTAGTTCAACAATAGACGTAGGCTACATAGTTTGAGGGACACTAACAACATTCATTAAGATAAATAATAATCTCATGTTTCTTCACCTTAAATGATTGATTTGAGATCTTAACGCCATGGTATTCTAATTGGACCTTCAATACGAATTGTCCTTTCAACAAATGATGCATTATTCAACTTGTTCTCTGTTAATTGATTCAATTGTCCCTCTACCCTCAGATGTATGGCCGTCTGTACTGTATGGAAACAGTCTCTGTGTGTGAGTATTTTGATGGTCAAACAGGCTTGGCTTAGATCTTTCCATTCTCTATATCCATTCTTAATACATTTTTGCTCATTTAAATTCTTTGGGACTTTTCATGTGGTTGCTTTTTGGTGCCAACGCATCTGTGTGATTATGAGCTATATGGAGTGTGGTGACTTGTGTCTTAGGTGACTGGCTGTGTTCTTTTTTTTATGATGGTGTTGATGAACTATGGAACTCAAGGAACCCCCCCCCTTGTATGTCTATGACAGTTGCCATCTGTGAAAACAAAAATAATAATCAATAGCGGTGGTACGCTTATGTGTTATTTGCAGTCATTGGGCTAAAACACCAGCATGTTCCTTGAATCACTTTCAACTTGGCATCCCTACATTGGGAATGTTGTATTAGGCAAAAACATTGACTTTCAAAAACTTTCACTGTGAAAATAGCAGATCTACAAGCTCACAACACGCCACATCACACATTGTGAGCATGTACTGTAGTTTGGCTCTTTTCTCTGTTCATCGTACAACAGTATATAGGGCATATATGTGGTTAAGATGTCTTTCACACAATGATACCACTAGCCAACTCTTTCCCCCTTGTCAATGGGAAACGCACTGAATGTCCTCTATCCTCCACCCCTTACCACACTCAGCTCCATGGGGAGTTCCAGTGACAGCTCCTGATTTATTGCCCTCTGCAGGACATAAGGTCGTCTCGATTCATCCCATGGCCAGTAATCGCTGCATGTAATCTTCATTAATCTGGGATGTCAATCCCAGCTTTTGGTTTTACTGGGGTTAGATCTATAGAGTACCGAAATCTGACGTCAAAAAACACGCCTCCAGGTTGATGAAGATTCTTTTCCCATTCAACATCCCATGACTTTTCTTTTTATAATCATGTAATATAACAACTGTGTTGAGGGAAAAAATGGGGGAAAAATTAGTCTGGTCATTTTACTCATGTGCTTATGAAGAATCAACTTATCAAGTACAAATGTATCCAAAGTAAGAAAATAAAAGGCTGCCTACAAATCAACTACAATTCTCAAGCTTAGAAACTACTACATCTCCCATTACACACACGGTCACTGCACAGTGCCACCAGCACATGTAATCAGCGTCACGTCATGCTGCATTGGATATCTTTCTTTAATGTAGAAAATGTAGCATTGACGCTTGCAGAGATTTTCATCTCCATGTATGCTCATATATGGGCATATCGGTCGGATCGGCAGTTCTGGACAACAGAGTATCCGACAGACTTGACTCGAGTTCTCTGCGATATGTGCACAAAGTTTGAAGTTGATCGGTCAGACAGTTCCCTACTGAGATAAGTAAAGGACAGATAGATGCACTCGCATACACTCACATACGCAGAGATATCATGCATTGTACACACATACGCAGAGATATCATAGCATTTAGAGTAGGAGAAGCACAGTGTGCAAATCCATCCATATGGGCATACTGATGACATCCTGGCATAAGGGACGAGGACAGACAGATACAGAGATCTACATACAGTAGGGGCATACAAGAGACAGACGGATACAGAAATCTCCATATATGGGATAAAAGGGATACAGACAGACGGGTACTATGACAATGGGTACAACGGGTATTGCATAATTGGGTGGGGGAATGCATTCCCAACTTGCACCCTTCCCGAGGAGTAGAGCTAAACATCATCAACGATACAGAGCCAACAGAACTGCCGAAATCTCCATCATGACCCAGTCTCCAGGCCCTACTGTGACTAGTGATAAAGTCTCACTTACATAGTACAAGGGCTATCGCCTGACGTCTGGTACATCTCGCCCGGCCCCCACACACACACATGCCCCCATACCAACCTCCCATCTTCCATATACCAAGCAATTCCTAGCTGAAAGCCCCCATACACAGTTCGTCCCACCACAGTATACTGTGTTATTAACCAACCAGCCAAATGAATGATAAAAACAATTGCCAAGCTGCCAAAATTTGCTCACATGTGATGCACTGTGAGCTTGTAGATCAGCTATTTTGCCGTTACTAAATGTAACCGAATGGACCCTTTTTGTGAACTGTAAAAAAGCAGTTCTTGGAGAAACTGTGTGGGCTCGCTGAAAGCAAATATCAGTCTTTAACCTTGTTTCATAGCTAATGTTAGCTCACTAGCAAGCTGTTGTTTGCACAGCATACATTGTCACAGGTGAACACAGCTGAAGATAATAATGCAACTGTAATTATGGGCTCGAGCTGTCCATGCTGCAACACATGAAACACTCAAAATTGTTATTAGCTTCAGCTGCGTTTACCAATCAAATTGGCAGCAATATTTCTTTCTTCTTTTTACCACTTAAGATAGATGGAAGAAGTAGCCTACTCTTTTTTACTTTTACTTAGCAATAAGACAAAATAGAAATACTAAAGTGAAAGGCCCGTTTTCAAAACCTTTACTGGAGTACAAGGTATTTGCATCAAAATATACAGTAAAAGTACAAAGTGCCTTCAAATCTGTCAAACCTTTTCAAAAATAGCAGATCTACAATCTCACACTGCATACCATTATGACATTTACAAAATTGTATTATTATTTTTTGTCTACGCCAGGCCGAAGGTGATTTTTGCAAAACACATTTTTGATATTACTCCTACAGATTTTGTTTAAACATCACCCAAATCGGCCTTTTTGGCTAAGATTGGCATCTAAAGTTTGCAGGAGTGGCTCGTTTTGCACAAAATGCCTAGAATCATGTCTGATTGCCGTGAAACTTTGCATGCACATCCCACCAATCAACATATTGTGTCTGTGCAATAACTTAATCAACATTAATCCCTCAACTTCTACAGATCTCCTCTATAATTCCTAACATTGCTGGCCCACGATAACTATAGGTAGGTTACGAACGTAACCCTGGTTATTTGAAAAATACTCACTCAATGTCTCGCTATGGGAGAGCGCCCGTGATCACGCCAGGGGGCACTCTCCCATAGCTAGACATTGAGTGAGTATTTTGAATAAATATAAACCAACCTGATCGTGGTCCAATAGAGTCAATGTGGGGGTCTGTGTCATGAAGTACTACTGAAGCATAGAGTTACTGAGTAATGTAAATCAAGAGAAGCAAGCGCATGCAATGCTTGGTTCATCAAGCTTTGCAGAACCATACACTACAAACATTAGGTTGGAAAACAATGTTAGCCCCTTGCTGTGGCATTTGTCACCTAGCATGCTAAGTAACAATGACAGATTGTCTGATTCAAAGGTTGCTGCACCACATTAGAGCAGAACGCCCCACTCATCTCATCTGAAGCTAGGCCCCCTCAGGGATAGATCTATGGTCTTCTGTCTAATGGCTAATGGGAGAATGGCTTCACCCTGTGCACTCTTTAGGAAGAATGACCCAGTGGTCTGCTGCATCAGTTAGGCCAGTGGTTACATCAAGCATTTCCATATCAAGGACCCCCAAATTGATATGCATTTGACCATGGTCACATTTGAAAAGATTTTGTGCCAGGGACCCCCATAAGAGAGGTTTTGTGAACATTTTCTTATACACAAAAAAAAAAACTTTCAACTATTTCACATTTTGCCGGGGACCCCCTTGAACTCCCTCTAGAACCCCTGGACCCCACTTTGAGAACCAGTGAGTTAACCATCAATTGAGTGCCATTGGTATTATATTGCAGAGGGCTCTCTTCACATGGTGAACGAAATAGTAGACCCAAGAGAAGGTCTCCTCTTCACTTGGTGAACAAACGTCTTTTGATGTTAGATACGGATGTCTACCACCCCACACTGCAGCAGCAGCAGCAGACTGCAGGTCAGGGCTCCCTTAAATCAGTGCAGTCTGAGCTCCTCTATTTAACCAGGATTTTCTGCAGCACTTTTAAACTTCAACAGTTGTTGGTCACCTTGACTGAAATATTCCTGCAAATATGTATATCTAATTTGGATCAAACTGTCCCCAGAGTTTCAAGGTTGGATACAGTGATTTAAACAACATCCATAGCCAAAAAGAGTCACTACAGCAGTAGAGAGGTGATGCATGGACCTGCGAGGTGCATTTTAGTTTACACTGTACTCTTTTTGACTATTTAGAATGGATGAATGTCTGTGACTCAATCAGGGTCCCAAATTAACAGCCGCTAGTAGAGATCATGTGACAGTAAATAGATTTTCAATTACATTTTTGCTTAGTGCTCTAATTGAATTTAAAAATCATACCCAGTGTGAAGTGGGCGGTGTGTGGTCATCACAACATGACTCACTTTAAAAAAAGGATAAATTACTTTTTTTAAAGTCCATACTGCTATTCATAGGGCTGCACATGTGTCATGTGTTTCGCTAGCCAATCACAGTCCTGAATTTGAAAGTCAGCCAATCACATTACAGTTAGTGGTGATGACACTAGCTGTAATGTGATTGGCTGACTTTGCAAAAGTATCGATTTGCTTTAACAATGGAAGGGCTAGGGGGTATACAAATCTTTTGGTCGGTGTCCAAAACTCACTTATACGGCTACACCGCCCCAAAAATAGAATACTATTATACTTTTAATAGCCTAATCAAAGCTCTTTACTGTTTTCCAAAATAGCCAATTCAAATGTTCAAAAATAAATAAATAAAATACAGTGGCTCCCGTTTTCCAAACATGAGAGTTCTGTACTTCTGTGTGAGTGCACGCCTTCTGGTCGTATGCGCACTTACAGGAGTTTCGTTTTCCTCAAGTTGCTGCTGCTGGCATCATGTGAGTATGTGATGTGGGATAATTTTAACAAGCTAGATAAAAGAACAGTGAAGTGCGAAATATGCAGCGTAAACCGTAAAAACCCTACTCGGTCACATCCATAGCCACTTTGACTGCATTTGCAGCCGTGAAACTGCAAAAGGAACCCAGTACAATCAAATGCAGGTAAATGTAATCTTTAGTGAGTAAAGTATGGAGACCATCCACACTCTGGCCGATAGGAAAAATGTATTTCCTAAACTACTACTGTAGATCTGCCGTGCTGTGTGTCATTGTGCATACTGCTACTATATGAGCTATGCTGATTTGCCTCAGTCATCAAACTGCACAATTCTTGATCGACGCAAAGCAAGGTTATAATATTGATCCAGATCATAATTCTATTGGAAAATACGATGTTATTCAATGAAAATATTTGTTTTTTACATGAAAACCCCACAGTTGTCAGGGCTGTTTTAGCTTCTCAACTGGAAGTTTGCAAGGTACTTTATTTCCCTGTGTTTAACTTGTATAAAGGGGCATTCACACTGAGCACTATAACTATAACTATATCATTCACCATTGTATTTTTTTTTTTATAGTTGGTGTGAACTCTGCCATCCACTTGAATTAGAACAATTTTTAAAACTGTATTTTTATAGTGATAGTTACAGTACTCAGCGTGAATGGCCCTTAAAGCAGCACCATGGACAGCAATCATGAAGAATTTGCAGCTTACGTGGCGGTTGCCTCTACTACGAATCACTGTTGGGGGGGGGGACCATTGCACCAAAAAAACGAAATAAATATAAATTGCATTAACCGTGTAACTGTTAGTATTAGCGGTTACTATTTCTTAACAGTTACCTGAACAGCCGTAATACATAGCTAGTGTAAATACATGTGTACTTAATATAATCCCAACAAAATAATAACAATAAGTCATTCTGTCATTTGTCAGAATGGTATTACTTGACAACAAGATACCGTGTCTAGATATCACATGGCCACTCTTCTACCTTGAGTTAGGTCCAACCTCCACACACACACACACACACACAAGGAATTACTCCAGCAATAGAACCGCCATGGCCTGTGTCAGATGTCACCGGACAGCGGTGTGCCGTTATCGGACACTCTCCTGAGACTTATCCCCACCTCCAACCACCATGCTAGTGACCCCTCTTGTTAACAAGCTGCTCTTGTTGGGGCTCGATTTTCAACAGCCACTATACAGTAGCTGGTTTAATGCTGTGCTGCAGTGAGACAATAAGACACAAGACAGACACATTTCCACCTGGTGGAAAGCATCTTCGCATACACTTAGGGCCCATAAAACATTACAAGAGAAAATTAATTCACCTCCTGGCATGGTGAGAGGAAATGGGTTCTGAGAGCAGTTGGAGACAAGAGGACAGTGCAATAACTTGACTGTGCTGTGTTGTGGAGGTGTGGCTCTGGACACAGTAGCTTACTGGGGGCCCTGTGCCAAAGAGATGTCGCGCTGAACGCAAGGCACTTGGCTGGTATGCACTCCAACTGTGTGTACACACACATGGCCCATTGAGCATGCTGCTGCTATGCCAACAGGGTCATTAAGCATGCATTTGCAATACAACAAACTCCTCCCCTCCAGGAGCCAATTAACCAGCATGAGCCGAGTTTGCAATCTGATATGCAAAACAAACACCTTACCATGCACACGCACAAACAAACAAACGACATAAATGCCATTGCAAGTGACTCATTATGCCCATCACAACCAAATCATGAACCAACAGGAGTCTTTTAATAGAAGACAGGAGATAGTGAGTCATATGTATATGCTAACCTTAAACCTACCAAACAACTACAATGATAATAATGGGAGCAGACCACAGTAAAAAATATTAATATGGATTCAAATAGAGCATTTATACTAGATATTTCTTAAGGATTAAATATAACAACATAAAACAAGTTAAAATATTTGGATCACGTGTCCATCATAATCTGAGAATATTCAAATGGAACTGCAGGTTTAAAAAAAAAAAAAGAACAAAAAATAAGAGCAATATTATTATTTTTGCATCCAACTACGATCAGAGTTATACAAGTAGTGTAACTCCTCAGTACATTGCGTGCATAGGGGGTGGGCAACAGAGAGAGAGCTGTGACCTGAGCAGAGAATTAACTTACCTGCTCTGCAAGCCATTAATCGTTTATTTTCACCCTGAATACTTATTTTATCATCCCCAAACGCCTAGTCTTATGTGCTTTAGACATGTTACTTTTAGGGCATGGCTCCGCAAGGTGATTATGTAGGCTGCTAGCCTACGTAAGTACATAATCAACTGTTCATGCATCTCGTTTAGTTGAACGAGATGCATGGTTTGGTTGGTTTATTTATTCTCTGTAATATTACACCACACAATGCGGTGTAAGCTTGTAGCTCTATCGATAGCTTGTCACCTTCCGTCCTGACTAGCACTTTCTACTTTCTGTTCTTTTTGGCAAGTAACACCTCTGCATGATGGAGCAGATAAATTATGCTTTAGGCTCCGACTCCGTATGCACACACACAACCTAGCTGTCACACAATCTCTCACCAGTAAAATGTTTTTCCAGCAAATCTCTTAAACTAACATTTTTATGAAGAATTTTGTTGACTAAATTAGAAATACCAGTAGATCACTGGCTTTACATGCAAGTGGGGAAGTGGTTTAGCTAGTGCAGCAATTGTCCTTCAACATGAATGGATTAGCCTTACTCCTGATGTAAAGCAGCAGGTAACCTGGCTGTTAACTCTTTAACTGCCAGAGTGTTTACATTAAAAAACTCACCCACTGCCAGAGATTTTGCTATTTTCTTACCTTTTCAAGTGGTCACAGAATATTTATCACTATATGAATAATTGGACTTCCAGTAAAGTCCCATTATTACATTAGTATTACAAACAAATTCAAGAGTACTAGTGACAATTTGACTGGTCATGTAACAGCACCTGCACAGTGCGCACAATTAATTAATTAATTAACAGAATGCCATGGGCCACAAAACACATGCGGGTTTAACAAACACATCATTAAAAAAAAAACAAGATCCCATTGGTGAAATAACTTTCCCCCTTGAACCGAATGGAACATATTCCACACACACACAACTATATATCATGAACAAAACATCAAATCGCTTCCAAATTGGAATCGCATGAGGGGCCTCTATAGAGCGTACCTCCAAAAGCTATTTCATGTCTGCCCTGAGCTGTTCTAAAGTCCAGCACAGTGACACAGTTATTTCCTTCCCATTTAGAGAGTGCTGCACGCCTAGTAGTCGCCTACGTACTGTACCTGTAGGCAGGTTCACAACATGTGCATCTGTGCCAGATTATCTACATGCATTGGGCGAGTGCCCATTGACACCAGACAATTTGCAGAGCTGAAAATGTAAATTGTTTGTGTGCTCAGAATGAAACGATAACCACCAGATAAACCATTTTTTAAGAACTTGATTTTCATTATTCCCATGAATAAGAAGAAAACAAACTAACTGCTGTCTTTGCACGGAGACAAGCCGTGAGGATTGATAGATTGCCAAGGCGGCTGTAGCTTAGTATGGTAATCAGGTGGTCCCCAGTTTGCCTCCTGGCACCAGTCTGTGTCAAAGTGTCCCTGAGCATTGAGACACTTAACCCCTAACTGCATTACAGCACATTACAACTGTGCTGCCTATAATATACAAAAATGAGATTTTCACATAGCTGTGCAAGTACTGAGTACACAGTAAAAACCTCAGTGTCAATTTTACTCAGAGAGTCTACAAATGTAACCAAATGCACCCATGAGCTTCCTCGGGTATGGGACATGAGGTGAAATATGACACTTTTGGCTTTCCATAGCAGACCTTCAGCTAAAAGCTCTCATTGCGGCATCTTGTATGCGTGTAGATTGGTTGGACTTCGGCGTTAACATAAGATATGATTTGACTCAGAAAACTGCCCAGGTTGTCTGCTGTGAAAACATTTCCACACCTCTAAAATATGTTTAATATACCTCTCGGCATGCAAGAATGTTGTGAACCCATTATTGGCTTGCTTTAACCCTCTCTGTTCAACGGACAGCTTTAACAGTCATCAATATCAATTTTGGAGCTCCAATGCACAGATGCATGGGAAGAGGCATCTGTCATGCTTTAGGTGGTGTGTAAATAAAGAACATTACTGAGAATTAGCATGTAATTATTAATTCCATGCGTGTCTGTCTACAATACATGTCTCCTCCAACCGAATTTATCATTTACATATATTTGAGCCATGGCTGATGCACACCTGCACAAGGGAATGGGAGAAGACAATGATTGGTCTAATTTATGTTATGCCCAAAACACACCCATGACTTAATTCAGACTAAATACAACCTCTTTGCACCTCGTGTCGAGATTTGCGCTGAGAAAACATGCAGTTTAACTAACAAAATTGGAGGTGGATGGATACTCATTTGCCCCTTGTTTCAGACCACGCGTCACCTTGTGCCATAGATCATCTAAATAGGGTCCTTACTATTTATAAACTGATATTTTATATTGCTCTAAAGCCAATGTCTTAATAATTCCTTCAGGATTGTCCACCTGCAGGGAAGGCTTTTAGAGACCTAAAAACAAATAGTGGATATACTGTCACAGAGTTAACCCTTTGTTCTATAATTTAAACAGTTATGTGGCAATATAGGGCAATCAAGATTCATTCTTTTTTTTATGCGACGTGACAATCAAGATTAATTCATTTTTTTATGCGACGTGACAATCAAGATTCATTCTTTTTTTTATGCGACATGACAATCAAGATTCATTCTTTTTTTCATGTGACGTGAGACTTGCTTCTATCATGGCACTTTAAGTAGATGCAACTCGTATACATGCCTGATCATTCTGAGACAGTCGATGGAAACCTAGTTAGCATTGCACTTTGGTTCGGAAATAACCACAGCAAGCTGAGGATGAAAACCTCAACCATTTCCTCATCGTGTGGAAGGAGCTTTATCTTATAGCTACAGCCAACTGCAGGCCACCCTGTAACTGCATGACAATACTATAAAGCACAATTACCAGTCACTGTAGAGAACATTCATTTCAATGTGCAACACTGTCCTGTGACAAAGTATAATTGGGCTTAAATGGTTTCTGCTTGCAAATCTTTGTATGAACTAGGCTTAAGACATGTTAACATCCCACCTCCACCTGAGAGCTCAAACATCAAGCACCAATTAACACACAGCCAGAGACGCAGCACATTAGAAAGTGCAAGCTTGTTATGACTCATTACCTTGGGGAGTTCTGGCTGTTGATTTGCCTAGATCAACTAATTGCAAAATCAATAGTGAGGACAGCTGAGTAGTATGTGAAGCTTGAGTACATTTTGCCTTAAATATTCCTTACAGGCGTCTTTTGATGGGCCTCATTCACAAAATATTAAGTGGTGGTAAAGTACCTGCCCACCACCGCGGAGACTACGCAGACAACCAGGCTTTTACTCAGCAAGTCATCCTGGGAAGCAGTAGAAGAGGGCCTCTCTGAGGACATGAACATATTTATACCTGAAGAACTGGCGCATCAAGCTCAGTGTTGAGAAGACCATAGCAACAACGTTCCACCTCTACAACAAGGAAGCAACCAGCAAAATTAACATAATGGTTGACAATGCCCGGCTACAGTCCCAGGCTCCCAGCCTTCCCTGACATATCTCGTGTGAAGCTCGATAGAACAGGTCCTTTAAACAACACCTGGACAATGTGTCAAGGCAAAGAGTAAGATACACTGTCTGTCCGGTACTACATGGGGAGCCACCACAAAGACACTGCACATCTCCACGAGGCCCTGGTGTTCCCCCGCCAAGTACTGTGCCACAGTCTGGAGCCATAGCCCACATGTCAAGAAGCTGGATACTGCCTCAATACTGCACTTACGGACTGTCTCTGGATGTGTACGAGACACTCCAACTAACCAACTGCTTCTCGCTGGAATCACTCCAGCAGGGGTCAGACGAGAAGCAGACACACTGGCCCTCGCTCAGAAGGCACAGATGAGTGAACCCCATCTCCTCCACAAGGTCATCACGGAAACACCACAGCGCACGCGCCTCAAGTCCCTCCACCCGTTTGTCACACAGGCCCAAGAACTGCTCCGCACAACACCAGTTGACACCTCCATGGCTTCCTGGGTGAAGGCAAGATGGAGGGACCAGTGGAAGGCAGCGGAACGTTTCGGTGCAGCAATGCAAAAGAGGGATCTCACAGACAGTGCCCAATGTGAATGCGGGGATCCACTACAGACTGTGAAACATGTGATGACCAGCTGCCCCAAACACCGGCCACCGAATGGTGATCTTGGTTTAATTGACCTAGACGATGACACACTGGACTGGCTTTCTGCAACGGAGCTGAAGGTCTAAGGACACATGACAGAACAAGATGATCACAGAAAACATGATTGCAAGGGTGACATTCATAGGCTACTGATTTCAGGTCTAGGCCTAAAACCCAGTCATGTGTATACTATATATGAGTGTTTCTCACACTCATACACATTCATGTCAAGGACCCCTAAAACCACCTCAAGTGAAGCTTGTTGTTGTCGTTGGGTTTGATTTGTATGTGGGAGATAACAGTGGAGAGAGTGTAACCTATGATCTGAATTGTCAGTCTTATACATTCTCTCATCTAGCCAGTGAAATAATAGTGAAATGTAACCGTTTACCCTTTTCTAGGGACACCCTAGCACTCCCTTAAGGACCCCATGGGGTCCCCAGACCCCACTTTGAGAACCCTTGCTACCATTGCTTCATACATTATCAGGTGTACAGGAGATTTCCACCAAACATGTACATTTTAATTGTACCTGATAATAAAATCGAATAAGAAATCAAATGATGAATGCCACTGTGTTCATGGAAACATTTGTACACTTGCCATACAAGCGCATTTCAAAGCCATCTGTATGTTTAAAAGAATAGTAACTAAACAAGAGCTTATGTAGACTATGATAAACTAATAATAAAAAGGCAAATAAACGTACTCTGTGCCCCGCGAGTGGCTCGGCACAGAAACCCCCAGGGCACAAAGTGAGGGAGGAAGGAGGGGGGAGGAACCACGACAACGGAACATAATTGTTTACTAGAGGCCTATCAAACTGTCTCCTAGCAACTGCCCCGGCAAGCTCCCCAATCAGGTGTGTCTAACCGTGGCAGTTCTGGTTAGCCTTGGGTTGTGTGAGTGTGTGTGTGTGTGTGTGTGTGTGTGTGTGTGTGTGTGTGTGTGTGTGTGTGTGTGTGTGTGTGTGTGTGTGTGTGTGTGTGTGTGTGTGTGTGTGTGTGTGTGTGTAAAACATTGCTTTTTAACCCCTTGCCACAGAAGAAAAAAAAGGGAGTTAAAAATGATAGAAATAACAGAATCACTAGTACAGGATAGCAGAGTTAGGCTCATACACAGCAGTGTGAAGCAGTGGCACAATGCACAGCGAGAAGAAATAGTAACCACTGCCTGCCAATTCATGTACACACAGCTACCGCGATCAAGCCAACAATATTCAAATTATTTTGGCCATGTTCCATACTACAGCGAGTATGCACAGAATGCCACATCATTCTCAAATGAATGAGAATCTCAACGATACCGCCATTTCTTCAAAACATCCACTTTGCCAGAGCAGTTCTGCTGGCATCCTGTGCAAAAATACTCGAGACTTCACTTCAACAGATGATGGTCGAGTTCAGAAGAGAACTGCTGCAGTTATAAAGGAGTTGACAAGCACAGATCGCAATTTAGGCATTTACTGTAGCACGCTCTTAATCCAGAGCAATTACAGTAAACAAGGAAAACACGAGGTAATACACCAAATTCATAGAACTAGTAATCTAGGATCATAGGTAAACCAAGAACCTATCATCAGTTACTCTAAACAGTACAAACAGATCAAAAATTACTTTCAGATTTACTGTACCAAATTTGTTTTGGGTCAAATATGCAGCCTACTATTACGCATCGCCATACGCTCTGTGAGCATGTCTGGCATACAAGCATCCCTTTGCCAGCCCACTCTGTCCCAATACAAAGCAGATAGATTTACATACACGTCTCACTTCAATTGGATGTCCAGTTGATCCAGCTGGGACAGAGAGAGACTGAGAGCAAGAGAGCGTGAGAGTGACAGAGAGATTCCACCAGCAATTTCATTAGCCACCGAAAGGAAGGAAGACTGTCGCTCTCCGGAACTGCAGACACGGTATGGGCAAACAAGATGGAAACACAATCAAGCCATCCATAAAGTCTGATTTATACTTAATTGCAGGTTGGGTATTGCACACCAATAAACGCCGATCTACAAGCTCACAGCGCGTTATGAATGATGCGACGAGTTGTTAGCTTGTAGATCTGCTATTTTTGGAGCACAAATATCTATACATTAGGCTTAAGAATGAAAAGGGACACAACATGAGCTACTGCTCATGTAATCTGATATTGCTTTACACTGTCCCTTGTACCTGCATCTAGATAACTATAGAGGAAATACACTCAATAATAGGGTTCTACTTCTAGCCTAGAGCAAACTCGAGCTTCTCCAGTCAAGTCTAGGTTTGCTTCTAAGATACCCCCGCCCCCATTTCTACTACGGTATGTTAAATCAATGAAACAGGATCAGATTCATTATCATGGAAGAGCACACCTCATATAAATGTAGCCATTATTTTATTCTTAGCTATCATGAGGTATACACACACAGTATGTCAGTGACTTGAATTTACTCATTTTCAATTACAATCAAAAAAGAATTTGGCTAAACACAATTCTATACCTGCCAAACACCCATAAAGCAACTAATACAATAGATATAATCTTATGACGGCCTCTATGGTACATACTACATAAAAAGCACTTTAGAGGGTGTCTCCCATAAATTCAAAACCATAAAACCAATTGCAGGGTGTACAGGGCAACAGCAAGCCAACTGTGGTTCATCTGGCTGACAAAACAAGCCAGAGCTGGAAATGCCTCTAGGAGCATTATTAAGGAAGCGTTTCTTAAGCACAGATAAGCATCACACAGCACGAGTATCGTATGCCTGGCAGCAATACATACACATACAATAAGCCATTTGCGATTGCATCGCGCCAGTGTGCCAATGACCGGAATGAGAGGGGGGCTACCATGTCCCCGCTCCCTCTGGGTATGGAAGTGGCCTAGCCAAGTGAGAAAATAGCAAAATGACAGAAAAGAGAATCTGCACGAGCAAAGACAGCATTCCTATGACTACAATATAGAGTCGTGACAGACAGCAGAGTCCAGTCCATGCTGGCTTCCACAGGGCTCGAACCGGGCAGCTGGCCAGCAGAAGACAGTCAACTACACTGCATCTTTGTTTCTTCAGTGAGGAGCAACAATGCCACAGCCAGTAGCCCTGTAGGCTTGTTGTGACATCTGGCACTGGAGCATAGTGCACTGTTATCAGCCACGAGCCACTTAGCAGGATGACAGCAGACCAGAATAGGTCTCTCCACCTCTGTCTGGAGGTGCTATAGTCAATATGTCAAAATAAAATTAAGGACAAGGAGTTTATCCCGAGTTCATATCATGACAAGTTGGTCATTGGATGTGATAAAACGTGACACAAATATGGCTTGTGTGGATGAGCACCAAACACAAGAGACAACCCCTACCGTGTAGTACAAAAAAAACACGATAAAAGCTAAAAGGTGTTTATGATTGCTTTTAGGGTATGATTTCAGACACATAGGTATGAGCGTACCGCTAAGACCAACAGACCTACACTGGACTGCTTGTTTCAAGTTCACAATCCGTATAGTGACGCACAGCCAAAAGTGTAATTTTCATTATGAATTGCACTGCAGTGGAGATGATAAAGCTTTTCATTCAAGTGTTATCATTATTGTCGGCCATCAAAGCATCAATAAGAATAAGTGAAATTACTTTTAAAAAATTGCTCCGAGTTGTATTCGATTAAAAAAAGCAGACAGATCTGGTCATCCTCAGTACTCTAGTAACTGCCAAATAATCATCATTATAATAATACATTAACTGACATCCAGTTTTAGAAATAGACACCATTAGTGACAGCCTTACAAGATCACAGAAATGTTCAGTGCAAAAACTGGGTTAAGAGCACCATCTTGCACTTTTAATAGCCTAGGACATTAAATAGCCTACTATCTGACAAAAATAAATTTCACTTTTGCTTTCAGAAAAGGGACTAGCAGTAGCCCAGCCTACTTTCTGTTCTGCAGGACTTGCAGCATGCACTTCACCTAATTTCTTTAGCCTACCCCACCACCCGTCATAGAAAATTCTAACGTTCTAGTGTCATAGGACATCTGAAAACATAAAAATAGTCAACTCGTAGGCCAACATGGCGGTCTATCCATCTTGCACATAGACTTCTTAACAGTACAACAGCCATCCATCACTCATCCGCGGTGAGATGCTTAATTGTGCCGTAGGGGCCACCTGGCACCCTGACAGAGGCTGTGCTGCTGTGTGAGAAGAAGTGAGGTGTCAAAACCAGCCAAGAGCCAACCAACTATACGATAAAACACACTGCCTGGAGGCACCAATCATTCTGTCTTATTAACACCGCGTCTTTCAGACTGCTTCGAAGGCTCACAAGAAAACGAGACTCATTTATTGTTGTTACAGAGGATAAATAACAGGCCAAAAATACTCCTTGTACACACACAACACAATCCATAACAGAGACGTCCCTTTCAACTCAAACACCCCCACCCATAGGAAACAGGAAAGGTGGGCACCAAGGAAGAGTGGGCACCTCAGTGTTAAATTGGCATTTTTTCCCCAAAATGTAAAAAAATAAAATATTTGGAAAATGTTTAAGTAAAGTAAAGTATACATGATTAAAACATGCTTTAACATTCGACAATTAAGGTCTAATATTTCTGAAATTGCCACAAACCTGTATACAGTCATTTTGGGGCATAAACAATAAGTTGAAGGATAAACTTAAGTCTGATAATGATGTACCGTGCATGTAGACATCATGTATACTTTACATATACTTAAGACCATTTTTCAAATATTTAATCTTTCAATATTTTGGACAAAATAGCTAATTTTACATCGAGGTGCCCAGATGTCCCTAGTGCCCAGACTGCCCACCTATCCTGTATCCCACTCAAACACCCCTCACCCACACACCACCAATCTAATTAGCCTATCGTGGCCTTGGCAGGTGCAGGTTTGTGGACTGGAACAAAGCCAACCTCATGCATCAAGGCAACTTTAAAATAGGAGCCAGATAACATTCGGAAGCGCTGTGTGGCTTTGCAACTGGATCCGTATGGAACATGCAATCACTCTTCTTAATGGCTTAATTGGAACAACAGGGCAACACACACACTCACCGGCCACGCGAACTGGAACGGAATCAAAACCTTGCCGGCGTCGTCGATTTTATTGGGATTTTTTGTGTTGGTGTTCTTAAAAGAAAACATATTTCCACCGAGAACGTCCGTAGATCCGTCCCCGTACGTGCAGTGTCCCGTGGCGGTGACCTCCGTCTGGTATTCCTTTAGGCAGATCTTGAAGTAAGTGTCGCATTCGTCGCGGCCGCAGCGCAGGTCCTGCTGGGAGTTCCTGGTCGCGTCGCAGCATTCCCCGTCGGCCAGCTCGCCGTTCACGTTCTCTACCGTGATAAGCTGGAGCTCGAAATAGCCGGTTGAGTGGGACATCTAGTAAAAAAACATTTAGAAAGGTGGAGAGAAAAATTAAGACTGCACAGTGCACACAAGCATAGAAATAATCTGGTAAACGCAAGACTCGCCCCAAAACACGCTCGCCTCAGCGGTTCCCCAGGGGTTCTTGTATTCTTGTATTGTATTTGTTTAACTGAGGATAAGGTTAGAAACAAATAAGTTTAGGATTAGGCATAGTTTTACTAGGGTCAAGTTTAGGAATACGGTTAGGTTTTGGCATTGTTTTTACTGAGGTTACGTTTGGGAATAAGGTTAAATTTAGGCATAGTTTAACTGAGGTTACGTTTAGGAATACCAGGTGGCGACCGTTCCTAGGTCGCCGGATTTGCCCTGGGGCAACTGTTTTGGGGCGAGCGTTTTAGTATTCAATCCAGCATGTCTTCTATGGAAGCATGTTGCGCACCGAAAATAGCCTATTCTACAAGCTCTCAATGAGAGCTTGTAGATCTACTATTTTCGGTTATTATATTAAGATTATCGCATTTGAAGTGGTCAAACTTGCAATATGTTCAGAAGCATCTTCCATAACCTAATGGTCTCGGATATTCCATTAAAAAACAGGTTAAAGCCTGAATCTCTTGATTTCTTCACCTGGTTGGCAGTATGTAGAACATCAGGACAATATTACTAAAACATAATTGTACATATTGTGTTAATTGTTTAGAAAATAGGATAGTGTGGGGGGATTCCTTTCATGCTGTTTCACAAATCGCACATTAGGATTGAAAATGTTCAGTCGTGAGATTTTATTTTTGCTTTAATCCATGCATTTAGAAAAGTGGAAGAAAATTAAGACTGCACAAGCATAGAAATAATATTAGGTGTGTAAAATCGGTTAAGTAGGCTATAAGGTTGATGCATGATTCATTCTACACCAGTAAATTAGATTAGATATACACGGATATGATCATTAATTCCAAAATATTGGGTTAGATCTTGAGCATTTATTTTAAACCCATATAGCGGTAGCCTAGTCAACAAATTTAAGACAATTAAAACGCTTGAGATAGAGGTGGTGGAAATTAATCGTTGCAGCAGGCAATTGATGCAATGCAACTTAGAACTTGTGCGTGTGTGTGTAGGCCTATAATTCTAAAACATGTAAGGCACACAGCTTGACAAAATGGAGAGTAGCCCTACATTAATTCCGCAAGACTTCAATCTTGTCATGGTAACATGATCACATGTAAACTGACGGCCAATTATCGATTAATATGATGCGAATATACGCAATATTGGACGTCCACGCCCACCAACTTTTGACATTGCCCGTTTTTAAGGTGCATCCCTAATTATTTGACAACATAATTGTGCAAAACAGTCGCCCAGCTCTTCTTACCTCCGTCCATAACGTCAACAGCAGGCATACTCTTGGGAGGCAATTCCTAATCCTGGTACGATCCCACATGCCTCCGATTAATTAGAGTGACATTAGGGGGAAAACAAGCGATCAAAAACGACAGAAGAAGGCCGTTTACCGGCGACTAGTTCCTCCACTCCTGACATGCAAAAAAAAATCATACGCGTTATTTTCTCCCAACATGTACGTCCAGATTTCACCGAAACATTACATGCGTGTTGTGTGCGAGCCGAGCGATCAGCCCGATTGCAAGCGTTGTTGAGTCTCCCTCCGTCAAATCTCTCCACACACACAGCAACTGTCTCACAGCCACAGCACGCCTGAGGAGAGGATGTCTGCGCTGATTGGCAGCTCTACAAACCACTTACAGATCCGCCTGCGGCCGGTCTTTGAGCCAACCGGATTATAGGGGGGCGGACGATAGCTCCCAAAACTTGAATTGGTAACCGGAAAACTCGCCCCAAAACACGCTCACCCCCATTTTCTTCGCGGACCAGTGGTTCTTGTATTTATTTTACTGAGGATAAGGTTAGATTTATGGTTAGGTATAGTCTTACTGAGGTTAAGTTTGGGAATAAGGTTAGGGTTTGGCACCGTTTTACTGAGGCTACGTTTAGGAATAAGATTAGGTTAACCGTTTAGGCATAGTTTACTAAGGTTACGTTTAGGAATACCAGGTGAATACCGCCGGATTTGCCCCGGGGTGAATGTGTTTTGGGGCGAGTGTTTTGGTATTCCTTGAATTGCATAGTTTTTTTTTATATGTATTATTATTATTAATGCGGGGCTTGATGTTGACAAGCCCGCATCACACAGGCACAGCATGGTATTAACTCGATAGAATTTCAATTAATTTAATTTAGACGATCACTGCAGATCATCATTACCACGTTCAAATTACTTCACTTAATTACAGCAGTCAATTAAATCGACTGTCTGTGCCTACAGTCTCATCATTACCTACTACACCAATCCGTTACTCCGTTTTTCGTCTCCCTCTCCCCACCTATTAATAATATATATTTTAAATAATTTATACTATTTTACACATTTCATTTCAAGGTAAGACTTGTACGTAATTCCCATGACTTGGGACAGTTTTTTGTGAGCAGTCTCTATACAGGTCTGGAATCAGATGCCAGCCGCACACCATTCAATTGCCTCTATTGCAGTAGTTCATAGCGCCCTCTTCTGTGGACGCACAACCAACAATGCAATAATATGTTTATTTGATTCTCTGTCCCAGACAGTAGTGGTGAAACGTAGCCTATAATGTCCTGCATAATATTATTTCCAACATAAAAAAACAAGTGATAATTTCAGTCACATCTATAACTGTGTATTTCTTTCCGTTCACTTTCTCAACCCACATTCGCTCTTGAATGAAACTAAGACGTATCTTGGTGTGTCCTCCATAGCAGTAACCTACTGTAGGCATATGTGAGTACAATTAAGAATATCCAAATAAAAGTAAAAATGATTAACTGAAAACATTAAGCCCCTCAAACAAAAATAAGAATTGTAACTGTTGTATTATTGATTGGTTAAAGGGCAAGACCACTTTGGTAGAGGTTTGGGTTGTGTAGTTACCTTGCCATGATGTAACTCCAAAGGTGGACAAGAAATCAAAAATAATTGCTCCAGTGATTAGAAATTGATAATTCAAAATATGCTCTTCATTGACTTACATTGTACAGTAAAACAGCTCTCAAAGTCACTCTTTTAGCACGTAAATGAACACAAATAAAGCTGATTCAGACAATATAGAGCATCACCGAGCCCAGTACTGTTTGTTTTTGTAATAAAAATGTTAACTTCCTACTTATTTTACTATTTGAAGATCCGGATCCGGATCCGCGAATCCAGTCCGGGTTTTCTTCTTAATAAAAATAGCAAAATCAACAGGAAGTTTACATTTTTATTAAAAAAAAGAAACAGTACTGGGTTTGGTGATGCTCTATATTGTCTGAATCAGCTGTGTTTGGGTTCATTTATGTGCTAAAAGAGTGACTTTGAGAGCTGTTTTACCGTACAATGTAAGTCAATGAGGAGCATATTTTCAATTATCAATTTCTAATCAATGGAGCAATTATTTTTGATTTCTTGCCCACCTTTGGAGTTACATCATGGCAAGGTAACTACACAACCCAAACCTCTACCAAAGTGGTCTTACCCTTTAAGCATTGGGAGAGAGATGATAAAATAATCCCAGTGTAGGGCCATGCATAAAAAGATATGTGCCCAGATTGTTGCAGGACAGCCACAATCAGCATGCTGTCCCCTGCCTGTATGAAGCTGCTCCTAGTGCTCTCACAAAGAGAAGAAAAGTTGACCAGTGTCTTTATGAACCAGTGGTTTTCAAACGTTTTCATGTCAAGGATCCCCAAATTATGTTGCCTATTTGGCTGCGGACCCCCATCTGAAAATATTTTGTGCCAAAGGCCCCACATGCAAGATTTGTGTTGTTAAACTGTTTCAAACATATGCAAAAATTGTCATTTTGTTTTCAAGATTATTATTTTTTAAATTGCAGATCGGTTATTTCCAAATAGCCAGTGTATATAGGTTTAAAGTGGTTAAAATGATTTTGATGCTATATTAACTCCTTTAGCTGGGGACCCCCTGAAACCTCCCCAAGATCCCCTGGGGGTCCCTGGACCCCACTTAAAGAACCACTGTGTTGGACAGTCCCCCCCCATCCCTAAGCCCCCCCTCCCCCCTCCCCCCTATCTCCCTGTGTCTGTCTCATCAGCCGACTGCCATGTCATCAGATAGGCCTGAAAGGAGTGTGATAGCCCGAGCCGCCACGCTCACTCTGGCTGGAACGTTTCGCACGCTGTCACAAGTGGCTGTGTGTGTGCCTTAAGTTCCATCACACCTACTAAAGGGCCCGAGGTGCTGAAGGGGCTGTGCGTGTGTCTTGTGTGCGTTACAGTATATATAGTATTGTGGGTGTGTGTGTGTGTGTGTGTGTGTGTGTGTGTGTGTGTGTGTGTGTGTGTGTGTGTGTGTGTGTGTGTGTGTGTGTGTGTGTGTGTGTGTGTGTGTGTGTGTGTGTGTGTGTGTGTTAGTCTATACTCTGTCTCTCTGTCTTTCTATATATATAGTATAAGCTGCATGTGCGTGTGCGTGTGCACACAGAGAGACTGGAGTGTGTGCAGGAGGTTGGGTGAGGAGAGGAGGGAGGAGAAGGGGAGGATTAGGAGAGGGTGTAGAGCTGGGGCTCTGTGGGGGGCTTGCAGCCTCCGGGAGGGAGGGGGTGAAGAACATTTCTTCTTCTCATCCATTTTTCATGGCTTTTCTCCTTTCAGATCTCCTTCTGTGTGTGTGTGTGTGTGTGTGTGTGTGTGTGTGTGTGTGTGTGTGTGTGTGTGTGTGTGTGTGTGTGTGTGTGTGTGTGTGTGTGTGTGTGTGTGCGTGTGCGTGCGTGTGTGTGTGTGTGTGTGTGTGCGGCGCGCGCTAGATTCCCTTTTATCTTTTACTGATCTTTTGGGGACTGTGTGTGTGTGTGTGTGTGTGTGTGTGTGTGTGTGTGTGTGCGTGTGCGTGTGCGCGCGTGTGTGTGTGTGTGTGTGTGTGTGTGTGTGTGTGTGTGTGCACGTGTGCGTGTGCGTGTGTGTGTGTGTGTGTGTGTGTGTGCGTGTGTGTGTGTGTCAGGGCCTGAGACATTACTGTTGTTTTTCACCATGTCTCTAGCAACACCTGGTATTAAATGGATGATCACTTTTGATCATCGAAATGTACAGTACATCAGTTTCACTGCACATACATGATGTTAACCACGTTCACTCTGGTGTCCCTATTTTGGGCATGTCGATAAAGGCTAACATTTTACAAAGATCTTTGACATATTTAGATTGGCTATTATTCAAGATTTTTGAATAGGGGTTTAATGCTGCGCTTACTGGATGACATGTTCAAGAATTATTAATCATCATCAGTTAGCTATCTACCTTCAGAGGTACACATGAATGGATGACCCACTAGAAACAGGATATTAAATTGTTTCCAGGGGTTCAACATAATGACGTTAACATGTTACATTGTTACAAAGGGATTAAAGGGATATTTCACTTTCAAATAAAATAAACATAAAAAATAAATAAATACAATAACTGAAAAAAGTAATGGAAAAACATTAGAATGTCCTTGTAATGCATTAGGGGGGCGTACATTTTCCATTATGTTTTTAATTTATTTATTTATTTCTCTCTATCTTTTTTTATGTTTATTGTATTTGAAAGTAAAATATCCCTAAAGTTATTAAACAACTCATCCAAGACAGACAGTGTATTCCTATATTGCATTAATTTAATCCAAACACACAAATGAGCCTTTTTAAGCTGAACATCACATCAAATGTTGGCTAAATGGCCATTTTCCATAGAAACCGACAGATCAACCTCTAATGTAGGATGCAGAAGGAGAATTGGGAAACAGTGACCCTAATCTCACTTTGACCCAATGTGACCTAAGTGCTTCCTCTTAAATACTTGATTAAGAGTCAGTCCAGAAAAGGTTGCTCTGTTAAACATCAATGAATACATCATATGTCATTTTCTCTGATCTGACAGGTAGAGGCTGAATTGTATGATTGATCATACAGAAAGGTTTCTTGAGTAGGATTCTTCTATGTATTGTAAGATATGTAATCTAAATTTGTAATAACATTTGTAAACGCATCGTGATGCAACCTGTTGTGAGCGTGTAGATCAGAGTATAGGGCTCATTTGCACAGTCCAACACACAGTTTTGAGGTACCGTCACTGCAGGTAACGTAGAGCATGAGTATGTTCTGTTCTCCCTACAGGAAGCAGGTGTACATGCCTCACACTCTCCTCACTGTTCAACAGCATGCGGGAGAAATGCCCTGTAGCTGCACTTTTTAGTGTGTGAACAAACCAATAAAAACACCCCGCCGCCACCCATACAGTAGTTTGAACGTTGGAGGTAAGAATGGGAAAATGCAAAGGCTGGCAGAGGGATCAAATTCTTCGAGCACACTACCTGCCAACACAGTAAAACATGGGGCGTTAATTTAGCTATTTACAGTTAAATACAATTAGTTTATTAGGACTCATAAACCTCATCACTATTCTTTTTGTTTGTTTGTTTTTGTTGAAATGAAATTTGAGGCCTCTGACCAAATCCAATGCCAAAGTTGTAAATTGTGAAAATGAATATATAAATAATGCTGTGTGATACATGTATATCTAGGATCACATGCGCATTGTCCTCTGCTTATAATGCTTGGAGACTATTAAGAGTTGAAGCTTTCTCTGCCGTTACACACAGTAAAATCCTAACTGTTAAATTCCTGAGTATTTACTGAACAGCTAAAAGCCCATTTATTTTACATTTCATCATCTATAAATGTTTGAAATAATGGCATAAAAAAATACTTTAACGGGTTGTTTCCATTTGTTTCATGGTTGACTGAGCTATTGAGTGGCCCGAAAGAGTAGTTCCGCTGCTGACAAGGAGAGACGTGAGGGTTTGTCTAGTCCAGTCTGAGCCATCAGATGTCTCATACCCTCATGCTCCGCTCTGCTGCAGGTAATGTTTCTTCTTTTGCAAACATTTCAGATTCCATTCATGCCGATCCACATGACACATAACTGCTGGGACAGGGAGGTACTAGAAGAAGCTACATACACCTTGAAATATATTTTTCAAGTGAAGCTTTTTAACAAAACATTGTCATCATGGTCAATGTAGTCAATGACGTTTGTGGTGGCAGAAGACACATTTGAACAACAATCTGACTCAGGCTTAATATGCATGTGTTGATAACTTCTTACAATGTTGGTCATATAAAACACAGTATACATACAGAGTAAAGATGGCACTCACTTTATACGTGTTACTCAGTTTACGCACATATAGTACACTCGAAGGGCAATGGAAATAAGCACCGAAGCTTTTTAGTATTTTATCCTTTTGACAAGTATGTACAATATTATGTTCATATATATGCATTTTTGTCTGAAACAAATAAATATTCATCAATCAAACAAACAAAACAAATAAACAAACAACTAAGCACATCCTAACAGTACTAACAAAATGAACATCTCTCCATCCATGATTGACATTCTTTTCAACATGCACAGTCTGTGGGTCGCAGATCAATGATGTTATAATGAGGTGCATCTACTGTATGTTCACATTTATTTCCTGCCAGTTGTAACAAACCAGATAGCAGAGTGGTAGACAGAACAAAAGCAAAATGTAGAGAGAGAGATAGTTTATTTATCCCTCAAGCCATCCCTTTCCGCAGAGCCTCGTAAATATACTTAAAGGTCAACTGATAAGACCCAGTAGACACTTGAGCATAAGGTCACACAGTGTTGACCAACGCTAAATCAAGTGGAGTGAAAGCGGAGTGATTAGCTTGATATTGGGCTATATGAGGGAAAACAAAGTCTTAGGTTTCATCTGGTTTCTATCTGGGGCCATGCGCACTTTATCAGTTCAGACCAATCGGATCAGTTTACCCTTCTGCTCTTCTTAAAGCCTTAAAGAGAGTTGACCCAGGTGATACTAGGGTACGACCAAATCAGTGGAACTTTGCTTAGACTTTGGCCCAATGACATGTCATCGCTCGGGAGGTGGGGGCAGAAAAGAAAAGTCAATCTTCAGGTATAATTTCAAGCGCAGGTTAGTAGAATGAGTGGCTGAGTAAAGCAAGAAAGGATTAGCTTATCTGATGAAGAGATACAATTTAATTGACTAATCTTTCCAGGAATTTTGATTTTGCCTGTGCTGAAAGTCACTCTACAATTCCTTACATAGTCCACTAACGCGTTGTGGGTGTGAGACTTCGCCAGTGGCTGGTATACCATAAGGCTATAATACTTCCCACAGCCAGCCCTATAGTTTGAATCCGACACAAGGCTCTTTTGCTGCATGTCAAAATCATAGGCTACTAAACGGGGCATTACAGGATAACATGAGAAAGGTTGTAATATTTCCTTCTGCCATGGACCAAGGGTAGGCTTGTACCTCACATAGGCTCACACAGAAAACCTAGGATTAACACCAGATATTAACCACAGGTTCGACCCGTTGGACACATTCCACTATAGTCCTGGGTAAGTCCCGGTTTGTCGCCATTAAACCCAGATCCAGGTCCACAAGTTTATTTCATTAAGTGTCATTGCGGAATAGGGCTGTCGCACATCAGCATCATTAAAGTGAACATTTGTTATCCTTGGAGAATATAAGAAAGGTTTATCCACGTCTTTGCATAATGTCTACACTCCTACTAGATCGAGAAAAGCCCAACTGTGCCTTTCCATTGTTGACTCACAAATGTATTTGCGGCTTGTAAAAGCTGCTTTTGGGGTGTCTTGTTGCTCAGCCAGCTAGTACACAGACCAGATGCTCCTTGTGAGTTGTGAAGAACGGAGTTAAAATCCTACTCTCACGTCTCGCATGTCTCTCCCTAAAGCATAAAATGCCAAAAAGTATCTTTGAAAAAAAAAGAAAAAAGAATGGAGGTTTGCTTAAATGGTAGCGTTAGCCCTCCGACTTGCCTGCAATCAGTCATTCCTGTCTCAATGAATATCTATAATAAGGTCCTTTACGTCTGTACTGGAAACTAATTCCACCAGCCTATCTGTGTGGTGATTAAAGGAATGTGAACTTGAATTGACTATTGGGGGTCATGATGTGATGGAGCACTGAATTCCATTGCTCCCTTACCAGAAGATCACTGGTTAGCCTGCCCAGCTGGGAACATTTGGGCAGGGAAAATAAATGAGGAGCTTTTTCTCCTCCCTCAGCAAACCAACTTCAAGGTGCCCCCGAACAAAACGCCTAACCTCTGTGGCCAGTAGCAGAACACCATGGTGGTACAGTACATGAGCAGGGTGCTGCTGCAAACATGCAAAGATACTCTGAATACAGTGATGATAGTAATGCACATACTTTCTGTGTTGACCATCTGTGTGTGTGTGTGTGTGTGTGTGTATGTGTGTGTGTGTGTGTGTGTGTGTGTGTGTGTGTGTGTGTGTGTGTGTGTGTGTGTGTGTGTGTGTGCGTGCGTGCGTGCGTGCGTGCGTGCGAGACTTGTGAAATGGAGTGAACCATGGCGGCAGCGGGCAAACGCACAGAGTGGAACGCACACTCTCACTTTAGTAGTCCCTCACAAAGCCACTGCGGGATGTTTACTAGCCATCTCCAGTTTCCCTCCCCCCTCTGCACTGGACTCCTCATTAGCATACAGATGGACAGTGTGCCAGTGTGCTGGAATCATATTGAATGTCGCCGCTGCCTTTTGTCCCACGACTCGCCCCATAACTCCAGAGGTGGCTCCCCTCTCCTCTTCAAAGAGCAGCTGGTTGCTCACACCTGGGAATGGACCCGAGCCTGAGAAGAGAGACGGCAATCTGCCTGCTCTGGTAAACACACACACACACACACACACACACACACACACACACACACACACACACACACACACACACACACACACACACACACACACACACACACACACACACACACACACACACACACACACACACACACACACAGATGGTCTCTGGAGGAGAGGGACGCTCTAATCCCATGTGTCCAATTACAACATGAAAGCCAGGTCACAATGTAGGCATCTTTCCAGACTGTCACACAGACAGAACACAGGCGGAAGGGGGTAAGAATGTGTGAGTGTGTGTGTGTGTGTGTGTGTGTGTGTGTGTGTGTGTGTGTGTGTGTGTGTGTGTGTGTGTGTGTGTGTGTGTGTGTGTGTGTGTGTGTGTGTGTGTGTGTGTGTGTGTGTGTGTGTGTGTGTGTTTGTTTGTTTTGGGATGGTGGGAGGAAGCATTCATGTAATTTTTAAGAGAAGTCAGGTTAAGCATAATGTAAACCACCTGGATTTGAACCTGGGTCTTCTCCCCATGGGAAGTCAAACATCTATTGCTCACCCAAAGGGGAATCTTCTGGGCGGGCAATTCTGCTGCATTTAATGACCTCCATCCCACCCCCCAATCAAGAAACCTGGTTAATGACATCACAGGTGGTTTAACATCTTAACTGCCCCAATTCAAAACCGTTCCGAGTTGAAACAGTATAACAATATACTAAGTTATCCTATTACAGAGCCTACAGCAAAACCTGTTGTAGGATGTTGCTACAAACATGAACATGATCTCAACATGCATGATCAAACTGAGGGGGAACATAACATTGCAGGCTGTTGAATGAAGTTTGTGAATTTAAAGAGAATGTAGGGAGAATCTACAGTACCATGCAGGTCGATTCTCCATGTGGGTACTGTGGGTCAGTGGTTCTTGAAGCTGACAGGTGAAAAAATGGCATCAAAAGTGATCAAGAAAGTCAACCAAAGAACAATATGTTTTTGGGCAGGATCTCCTCTTTTGTCAACAAGAGTGCACTAAAGACTCTAGCTAGTACCCTCATTCAATGCCATTTTGATTATCTAAGCAGACTGATTCGACGACTACTCGGCCTAAACCCCTTGACCCACCTAAATTCAACACACTTTGCTAGTTTGGGATGGCTTAGGGTAGAAGACAGGGTTAAGCAAATATCAATGGGACTGGTATAAGGTACAGTGCCCTCATATCTGTCTAAAAAAAGTGAGTGACACCCACAGCCACAACACCAGAGGGAGCGACCATGATCTGGTTCTCCCCAAATTTAGAACAAACATGGGAAAATTCTCATTCTACTACTCTGCCACCACACAATGTGGAATGCCCTGACACCATCCGTTAAAGGATGTGTATCACTGGTTTCTTTCAAATTTGGCCTGAAAAAACATTGGAAGGTCACAAGGGGAGCTAGTTTTATTTCCCTTTAAAAGGAGGTGTCTTACTACTGCCGTTTTTCCTTTTCCCTTCTTCTCCTTTGTATATATAGCTGTTTATATTTGTATTAATGTGTAATATTTGATGCTCTGTTGATGAATTGAATACACAATGGAAACAAGTCCCCAGGATATTTTTGTGTTTATCCTTTTAACCTAAATGTCTTACTGTACCACCGTGCTGTTTACATTTCTGTCTAATAAAGTATTCAATCAATCAATCAATGTCTCTAGCATAACATGACATCTCTCATGTGTCTCAACAGTAATTAAGGATGTCACTGTCTGTAATGTTGTGGCATAAGGTTACCATGGCAAATGCAGGGCAGAACTGTGGTGAGTTAATATTTTCAATGCCGCCTCAACCTCCCTCCATTAGCTTTGTCTAATGATTAGTCGTTCCTGTCTGAGAGAATGTAATTACCATCAGATTGTAATTCTCTAGTCTAGGGTGATGGGAAATACCTGGATGACTCAATCAATGGCCCCCAGTTAAAGGTAGGGTAAGTGATATTTTTTTGTTAAAACAAAAAGTATTTTGTTAAACGGTAAAATGTCTATATTGTGATATCATTGCTAATGTGTTTGTTCAGTAACAGGTCTCCCTGACTCTCCAGCTCTTTAATAATCAGAAAATACATTTTGAGATGGGTTGCCAATTTCCCAACACAAAAAAATATTTTCTGTTTACTAAAGAGCTGGAGAGACAGGGAGACTCTGAAAATTTAAGAGGCGGCAATGAGATGCATTCAAGGACCTTGGTGCAACTATAAGGATATCTCTATCCCAGTAATGTGAAAGACCGTTGCATTTAAATATCATGTACTGTATCTATTAAAGAGGCTAGCTACTGAAAGACAAGCTATACATTGTCCATGGTCAATAAATACATAGATTGTAAATTACAGTAGTTGCTTATACTGTAAATGTATTATGCATTGCACTGGTCCCAGACAATCTAATACTCACTACTTGGGTTGCGACAACAACGTGAGTGCTGTTCAGTACAATACCTTGTCTGTCTCTAAATTGTCAAATGCATTTTTATTCGTTTATCAACACATGCTGAGTATGTACTTTGAATATAAGAAATCATTCTTTCTCCAAATCCACTATTTTCTACCAAATTATTTTTCATAATTCATGAGTTGGGGCAAATAAAATCACTGTTAACAAAATAAATGACATCAGGTATTAAACCTCTTTTATTTAAACATAATGCAGTTCAATGAAACACAATTAGTGCACATGCAAAGTATCATCTTTAAATATATATATTTGTAACAAGTGCCATATGATTCAAAAGTTAAATATTCAAACAGATATGAAATCAAGTTAGAAAATATAAAAAACAGAAATATTACATAACACTGCCCACAATGAGGTTTCACCCAAAATAAAAGCATAATTATGACAAAGTATTGCCTATGCTAATACTTACAGATAATAGTTTCTAAATCCAGTGTAAGACATGGACAAACAAACCAATTGGCATAAGAACAAATTGAAATAGTATTACTTAGCAAGTAATAATTCATGAGGAGGAAAATAAAACAAACACCTTTCTGTTTTAAGGTGTTATGTGAAACAGATTTTCACAAAATCCATCACAAACAAACCAATTATCATGTGTGCTACAATATAGCCCCAATGAACTTCTCTCTGTCTCTGGACAGTATTTTGTTCCTGCCACATTTCAACAGTTATCATTCTACCATTTACAATAGGAGGTGAAGTGAATTGCTTGCAAACCTGACACAAAACCCACAACCTGCCGTATCTGTATTTCTTTCTTTCTTTTTTCGTTTCTTTAAATTCTCCAAATAATACTTCTGGTCCAAAATTAGAGTAAAAGACCATTGGGGATAAGGTTCATAATTGCAAAGAACAACAGTAGCCACTACTGATGAGACAGCAATATACTGTACCTGTGATTTAGAAAATTACAACACATAATACCTTTAAAAACATTAACTGATATTTTCAAAATATAACCTAGTTCATGGTCACTGAAATTAGAGCAATATAAAAGCAAAATAAAACAGTGCACAAATCATAAAAAAAAGAAAATCACACTGAAAAAGCAACTACAGCATAGCGATGGGTAACATGTATAGAAAAGAACGACTCAAGTGAGGAGAATTATAAGAATTAGCCACTGTCACAGAGAACTCCACTGATACTGTATTTGACAAATCTGACTTGTAGCTGAAAAGTCAATGCCTTGCCTTGAAGGCAAGCGAATGCAAAATGTAGTTGCTGGTATAGCGATGACAAAGTTTTGAGTCTGATGCCTATCCAGATTTTTGAGAGTCCTAGACCGCTTATTTCCGATGTATTGATCGATATTTTGTAAACATTTTTTAAATAAGTCCTATTCAAAAATTCAAATTTCAAAAATAGACGCAGATGATGCGTCACCTTGTGAGCTTGAAGATCGACAATGTTTGAACATTGTCGATCTATTGACATGTTTTGCCTATGACATGCCCAAAATAAGGACACCAGGTTGAAAGTGGTTAAAAATCGGGACACATCGGCTGCATGATTGCCGATACCAATGTTGTCAAAAAAAGTCAAATAATGGCCCGTTCATCAGTCAGGCTCTAGTTGCTGGGCCTGCTTGCCTGAGTGATAGAGGTAGAAATGTTGCTTGCTGGGATAAATTGTGAAATCCAGCCTGGGCAACACACACATTACCATTAAAGCTGCGCTGAGAGTAAGAGCTAGAGTTTACACACGAGGTGGCAGCGAGAGGTAACTGTTTTGGTACTCCTGCCACTGGTCATACCGGACCGCTGAAGCTCATTTCAATAAATGTACAGCATCTTTAAATCTGGGATGATGGGCTGGTCTTATGGGTTTTCAATCCCTTTTGTGATTTAGGTTATTCTAACTCTTAGTATTGTTGCTCTAAAAATTTGCATAGTGCAGCTTTAATAAATCTTGTAGTTATTTTATAAAACCGGGTATGGCTTTCCAGTGTCAGTCTGCAACCTCAATTTCCTGTCAAAAGGGCCTCAAGTTTTGCCATAGAAGGGAAGACAACTGTTGAGTTACAAAATTACACAACAGCTCCATGTTTGTTCATAATGGCATGGGTATGCATGGAGACGTGGGAATCACAATTCAAAGAGATGGCTGTGGGGGACATTACCAACACTTGACAGGAGCCTAAAGTCACAGACTGGTCTAACTTCAATGGCTTTTTGTCCCATCTGCAGAAGGTTTCACAATGGCATTATGTTGTAGCACGATTAGACCAGCCCAAGTCTGAGACAATGGACCAACTTCCAGATAATGCAGAGATGCTGAGTCAACACTAACAAAAAATGTTTTCAATAACATTCATTATTCTCACAAATTACATTAACATGAGTATATCCACACTGTAGACGCCTTCATTCATTTAACTCTAAAAGTGTAAAAAAAAAAATACTTTCAGAGTTAAATCATCAGTGGATTTCACTGTGTAGACGGCGTGAGCGTCAGAGGAAAGCTTTCAGTGGAGTTCTCTTTTTTTTTTTTTTTTACACCATTGTGTGCAGTCAAATGATCCCAGCTCACAGTTCATTCAACCCAGATAGTTTGTCAAGATTTGTCAAGATGTAAAAGATTGTCATACATAAGACACAGGTTCAGGAAACAAAACGGATAAAGCAACTGGGATCACAGATCCAGTGAGAAGAAGACTCCAATAATTCCCTGATATCACCCTACAGTATATGAGCCAAAGAAATCACTCTGATATGACCTACAGTAGTAGGCTATTTGCTATTACATTTTGTAAAGTGTTTGACAGCAAAGTGTAAAACTACCACTTTCAGTGCTATTCACAAGGCTAGTATTACATGGGGACATTGTGAATTTAACAAGAATCCAACCCAGAATGCTAGGATGTGCAACTGAACTTGCCACACTTGTCATATTTGTGTGCATATATGTATATACTGTATATTTATTTGAAGCTGTTACGCAACCTAAAAATAAGGTTTCAACTTTCAACAAAAACATTGATTACCATTGTCATAAAAATGTTTTGCATGAGATTATGCTTAGTGGTCCATTGACTTCATCAAAAAAGTGAGGTGAAGTGTATATGTACTTCAATACAACTTAGGGACCTACTGTATACCATGAAAATCAATGATGTCCTAAGCAGTTATTACAAGCCACTGGATGTCTCCGGGTAATATGTATCCTATGATGAATAGGATTTAATTAATTCATTACCCACTCTATAAAAAGTCAGGGGAAAGTTTTAAGCCGTTAAAAACTCACTTGTTTCGTAAACACTTTGTTTTGTGATGATTTTGCCTTCTGTGCAGTTTTAATGTTTTTATATTGTTTTTAACTTTTTTATTTGTATTTCTCTTGATGTAATATTTTTCTATCGTACAGCACCTTGTACCACTTGTTTCCACTGGATAAGACATTTACTTCCTTCTCATCTATTCTTAAAAACGTGTGTCAAACACTTTACCTTTCACTCAAGACATTGCACTGAAAAAGTTTCATTACTTAACCTAACTCAACCTAATATCAATATACAGCATACTATATTTCTACTAGCAGTACGTAAACCAAGCTACTGTACTGTATGTAGGAGGGTTATGTATTTTGTACAGCTTAAGACGCAACTCACTCAATATCTCTATCGTACACTTGATTTGGCTGATTATGAAGGGGCCATGATAAAATCAATAAATGCACTGGACTGTTTTGTTGTTATTGTGGTTTGTTTTGTCTTACTAGTGTTTGGACTGTCTTTGAATACTGTAGATTGACTCTTATTAGAAGCACATTTTAGATGTTTTTATGTCTATTCTTTGTTTCTGATAAGGGCTGCTGCAACATCTTGGGGATGAATAAAGTACCTACCTACCTATCTAAATTATGTCACACCTTAGTTTCCCAAACTTATAGATGCACCAAATAGTTTCAAGAATATTTAACCACTTAAACCCTAAATTCTTGTTGACCGGGATACCCCAGGGGTCTATACTTGGTCCCCTCCTTTTTTCCCCCTACCGATCTACAAGCTCACACGATATATTTTCAACAAGTGTTCGCCTAATAGGGTCACTAGGGTTCATGTGGTTATTTTGACATCCAATTTGCAATTATTTACCACAAAACTACGTTGGAATTGTTACAAAAGCCAACAGTGTAGTTGTGAAGTATGGGTAGGCCTAGTCTGTATAAGATACTGTGCTACTACTGTGTCTCTCGCTAGTGGTAATTGTTTTTAAATAGCTCCAGGCATTGGCTTTGTTCCACTGCTTGCATTATGTTTAAGTAAACATGACTGTCTACATTGAACACCCTCCTCTTGTCTCTTCAGTGATAAATGGAGTATCAGCCCTTTTATGGATTAAAACACCTGGAGATTTGCCAGTATAATAAAAACTTCTTAGTAAACTTGAATGAAGCAAACTTGAAATACAACTACGGTACAAGATGTATTAATTGAATGGCTCAGTACCTAAGGATCACCATGATTTGGACCTGAGTTTTTGGCAAACTGCGTTTGTGGTTCATGTTTTCTTTTTGTTATTCCGTTAGCTCTTGATGTTCATGATCAACCAAGACTTGAACAGCTACTCAATGTCAAGTTCAGTCACACAATTTGTACATGGTAGTGCTACCTTGTGAGGGCAATGTGTTCAGTAATGCGTTCAAAATGTTCTAAGAGAGAACATCTAAAAAGTAAAATAGTATGAGCAACTTCAACTTGCCATCAGGCCTCATACATTTAATGTCATTGAATCAACATCAAAAGTCACTGTTTGGACAAATGAGGAAAATATTGTACATAAATAAATCATAAAATATATAACAGGGAGAAAAAGCATAACAATATTGCAATGAATAAAACTGGCATATGTTTGTATGCTAGTGATCTTTATGGTTCAGTTAGCACACACCTGAACAACTCCCATAACTAATAGTATTTCAAATGCCCTCGTGCAATCACATGAGTGGACTGGCACATAGAACGACAGTCAGCCAATCACATGAGTGGACTGGCACACAGAACGCTGCTCATGGAGTGGATTGGTCACAGACTGGAGCCGACTTTGGTGATTGATAGTTTTAGCAGTCGGAAGTGGTGAGGTTACTTTTAATTCTTCACCTCTTTATGTGGTCAACTGTTATGTGTCATGTTTTACTAAACCAAACGGTTTCAGGAATAATTGCTAACAATAAACCTTGCGACACCCATCTCCCTCTCTAGCTGGACACCCTGGGGCAAGCCAGTTTTCCTACCAGCAAATTCAGTTAAGTGATGAAGGCTAATCTAGGCAGCCATTTCTTTACCAATAGTGAAATTTGATTATGAGAATAACACTTTTTGTTGAAAACAATTGACTAAATCGGAGAGTGAGTCCTTGTTCAAATTCTGGTAAGAGTACGGACATTACCAAACAGCAATGCTGCCAATTACTTTAGTACATTACCGCAGCTCTCATGAGCAAAGTGAACAGCTCCTGCATCTCATGAGTCGTGAGTAGCCTATTCTAGTCATGTTCAACTTTCCTAAAATATTCAAGGTGTAGACGAGTCCAAAACATAGGAGGGCATCAGAGCAGCTTTATTAACGGTCCTTACACACCAGGCGCGTGACGAATACATGATCAGAAAATGCATAAATATTTCACATCAAACCATCAAATCATACAGGTTGATGCTTTTATTTGCGGTGCAAAATCTGTCTCATGTTTTCAGATCCAGCTGACGAGAGGAAAAGATGACCGATAAAGATAACTTTCCTTCCAAGAGAAAGTGGAGAAACGCAGAGAAGCGAACAGAGACAGAAAGGGCATGAGGGATGCTCAATAAGCGACGGAATGGGAGCGAAAAGGGATAGCCATGGATTAAGAGACCGCTGCTGTCTACCTCGTCCAAAAAGCGGAGGACGCAGATGCAGTTTGAGATTAGACAGGGGAATAAAGATGATGGTAGGGATGCTTCACCGCCCCAGTCTGTGTGCAGTGGGGGTACTTTTGTAGAGAAGTGGGACAAGTAGGACGAGAAGGCGATCGCGAAGGCCAAGAAGACTTATCGAAGACGGTCTTTTTAACCAGACAACCCATCCAGGCTGTGAGCTTTTAGATAACCAGAGTGTAATTTGCACTATATGTTAAATTTTAATTTGTTCATTAACCAGCCAGAATGTTATTTTATAATATTATTTACATTAAATGTTCCATTAGAATTTGTTCATTCATTAACCAGCCCAAATGTTAAGCGTGAACGTTATTTTATTTACATTATGTTGCATTTGTTGCATCATGATACAAAGGGCAGTTCATACAAAGGGCAGTTTAAATTAATGGGAATTAATTGCACGAAATAAACGCTCCCAGTGTAAGGACCTTAAACCCTCTATACTTGGTAAACTAATACTTAGTTGATTGGGGTCAGATCTTTTGGCCCTCTATACCAAACTCCTTGTCGAAAATAGCTGATCTATAAGCTCACAACGCAACACGTTCTGAGCTTGTTGGTCAGCTATTATCGGCGGAAGTTACCTCCAGAATAGGGAATGGATGCTAGGTTTCGAGTGGTTAAACTAAATGAATGGAAACTGGTGTACGCCTGTTTTGAGCTGTGTTTTGTGTGTACGCAGCATTTACACATGAAACCCCTGTTCATACTTTTGTTTTTTGCATAATCTGTTTTATCTTCATTTCCCATCTCATTTAAATGGAAAGTTCCTTCTTAGACCATGGTATCAAGAAACTCACATAAATGTGAGTCATGAGTGAGATTTCCCCATTGACTTCTATGCCAGTGCCATGTCGTAGAAACCAATAACAACCTACAGCAGCTTCTAATCTCCCTACTGAAATGTAACAACCTATGAAACCTATGAAAATGGATTCCTGTCATATATGACAACACTGTTCCTGTTAGCAAGACTCCCTATTTCCGCAGACAATTAGGATTGTTCAAACTGTTGACTGTAGTCTACTGCAGTGGTTTTCAAACTTTTTGTGCCCAGGGCACACAAATGGGCAATTCAAAATCTCAAGGCACACCTGAAGTCATAGTGAAAATAGCCCATATGCAAGCTACCGACTGTTTTTGCTACTTTTGAATTAAAAATTAAACATTTCAACTTCGGCCTATAATTACATGCCCAAAAATATGTCTGCCAGATTTAAAGTGTTTAAAATATATATATTTATATGGTGTAGAATCTTCCTTGTTTTGAGAAATGACACAAAGTACTGATATAATAAATGTTGGGTTGACACAAAATTCCAAGGCACACCTGGACTTGTCTCACAGCACACCAGTGTGCCTCGGCACATCGTTTGTCAACCACTGCTTACTGTCCTCAGTCAATAGCCTGAACACTGCAAATTAACCCATTAAGACCTTCTACAAATGTCTTCTGAATCCCAACAGTTTAAAAAAAAACGTATGTTGCTATATCAGTGGTTCTCAAACTTTTTGAAGGACCCCCAAAATTATATGTATTTGGCCGCAGACCATTATTTTTTTCACAGATTTGCACACATTTTCATAAAAAAAAAAAAAATAGCATATCTACAAGCTCGTAGTGCGGCACTTGGTGCCGCGCTATGAGCTTGTATATCTGCTGTTTTTGAATAGCCAAAGTGTAAAATAATGTTTTTTTTTTTTAGCTCAAGGCTAAAAATGACACAGATGCGTTTCCGGTCTTAATGGATTAACTACTCAGTGCAGAGGTAAATGAACCTTCCTGCTATGTGATGCGTTTAACAAAACGCAATCACACTTTGCAGTTTCTTGCAGTTGTAGTGTGAACTCTTGACATTATCTGAGCTCAAAATTCAAGATGTACTTCTAAAAACACTTTGTGTGACCAACATGTCAGTGACAGTGAATGTCTAATTCTCTTATTGTGCTGTTGTATGTATTGCTTAAAGGCAAAGGACGGGAGAAATTGGCCTTTAAGGAATACTTCACCCAAAGAAAATATTTTTTTTCGTATCAATTACTCACCCTATGAAGCCTTGAATTCATGGAGATTTGTTTTAGTTTTTGTCACATTCGTGAGCCAATAATCCAAGATAGGCGGTGGTATAGGTAGGAGACCAATGCAAAACTATATAAAAGAATATAAACTTCAAAACAACTCTCACAGTGTCATCACTGAGAGGCCTACTGAGAAGCCTCCGGATTCAAAGAGAATGTTTTAAATATAGTATTGCGCTTGAAAGATTTGGTCTCCTATTAACTTCAATTAGTCAAATATTGGGTTATTGACTCAGGAATGTGACAAAAACTAAAAATCTCCATGTACAGTATTCAAGGCTTAATGGGGTGAGTAATTGATACAAAATAAGTAATTTTTTGGTATTCCTTTAACGCCTTAACCGGTGGTGGCAAATCAAAAGGCCCTGCCTTTGACCAAGCATTGTTTTTGCATTCCTGGAACCTTATAAAAAGGAAGGCCAAACAAGGCCAAAGAAAAATAATACGCACTGCCATGGCAGTGCATATTATGGCAACATAAGGATCAACTTAATAACATTAAGAGCAAATAATGAAGTGAAAAAAGCACTGGTGAGCACCAGCATCTGGCAATTATGTTTTTTGTCTAGGAAGAGTAGTTGAGACCACATAAAAATCAGAAAGATGATCTGACGAAACTAAATGATACAGGTTGATAAAGCCAATGCTTTATCGTGTACTGATGAAGAGGCGATTACGGAACGACCAGAGGGGAAGGGGTGGATTGGGTCGGACCAGTGTTAAGTTTCAACTGATTACAGGGAGGGGCGCCGTAAGAGGGGGAAACCCTGAACGATTCAGAGGGCCCAGAGCTGGACAGGGGCCCGGCAACACGCCAGAGATACCAGGCTAATATACCCACATTTACTTTTTTCTTGAATGCCTGCCTTTAACCCGTTCCTTGTCCAAATTGTCTGCAATTTCAGTATTTTAAAAGTGTACAATTTCGCCGCTTGTCACCTGTAAATGCGACTTGCAAAGAGCTGTGTTTACAAGTGGCATTGCTCCCATAACCCGATGGGATGGCTGTGTGTTTCTAAGGGACATCTTTCCCATAACCTGGAGGGACACGTTGGGACAGGCACATTGTAATTGGCTGTTTGGTTGTTAAAACAACAGCTAGGCCATAGGTAATGATTAAGTCGTTTTTGCAAGTTCCAAGGGGAAAATTCTGCTCATTATACATTTAACGAATAAAATGCAAAAACATTGTTGCATTTTTAAAACTGCTATATTATTGAAAATGCTTGCACTCGTATGTAATCAGTGATTACACAAAATAAATCACTTGTTCTTGGTCATTAAAAAGTGGTATCAGCACACCCCTAATTTTGTATGTGTCAGTTTTAATTAATATTATTAGGGGGACGGGAGCCCGGGTGTCAAGGGGGACCAGGATTTCTAGCCGCGCCCCTGCAGGGGGGGGTTTTAACGGAGAACAGGTTTAATGTTGGTTACACGTTGGTGGAGATCTTGTACTTTGGCGACATGTTGTTATGGAACCAGATGAAACTAAAGATGACGCCCATGGTCTTGGGGATGCTCTCGTCATAGGCGAACGTCATGGCCTCGTGGAGGGGCACCTTGACCACCTCGATGAGCTCACCCTCCTGCGGCGCACCACCACCCTCGCTCACGCGGTTGTCCTCCGACACCTCGGCATAGAACATGGTCTGCTTGGATCCTGTCACGCCCACACCCGACCTGGAAGTGAAATAGTACTTTTTTTAGGGACATCAATGATGAAAAAAATCAATTATATGTCACCAAGTCAATTTAAAGGGTAAGTCTGTTTTTCTTCTAGTTGGTCGTGTCGATCAGTTTACTAAAACATTTGGTCACATCTTTTAGTCTCAAATGTTACATAACTGAGAGCCGCTTTGTGCATCTATCAAATTGGCACACCACACAAACCACGTACAGCGCACGTCTTTTCAACACAAATAACATTAACATTCAAGTAGACGTGTGTGTCTGCAATTGCTCGATAACCCTTGACTTGACATTTGAGCGTTGACCACTATTGACATTTTATTTGATCGGAGGCAGTGCACGCTTTAACATGTTCTCAAGTCAGCAACCTCCACATAAAACTTCAGATAGCCAAGCACACATGTACCCCTCTGCTCATGTGTATGGATGAGCGCATAACGTGCATACATGCATACGCACACACGCACCCCAACCCAAGCACGAATATTCTCCAGGAATTTTATTTGTTGTTCCAGAGGAGCTGTAATACTCCCTTTGCAAAAAGGCTGTGACCTTTGGTTTCCTGTTAACAAGTGCCTCTGTCAGATATGCCTTTATAGGGGTCATGAGGGTTGAGATGATACCCTTTCCATTTAATGGAAGCGACCCACACATAACAATGGAGTTAGACACCACCAACAAAGCGAGAGGGGATGTGCAAGTCAAATCAAACATACACTTAGGGTGAGTTGTCAGTCAATGCTGTACAGGTGCTGCGACTGCATGTGGGGCACCTTTATCTGCACACCTTTTTTTTTTTTTACTGTAGACTCTACAAGTAGCCTGATCATAATAGGCTGACATTATTTACATAACTTTTCATTTCTCTCTTTCGCTTGGCATGTAGGCTTTTTTCTTTTCTTTTTTGTGTCTTACTGTATATATTGCTCCCTGGTGATCTAGGAAGCTTTGTTTAAGTGCAGTTTGGTTTCAGGTCAGTCAGGACAACTCGCATATTGATATGTTTATTGATGGTTAAGGCATGGCAATAGGTTTGGTTTTGGCTGATTAGACCTGCTTTTGTGGTTCTCTGCTGCGTATGTGCATAAACGTTTGTCAGGAGTTTGTCATAATGTCCCAACGGTGCATACAAGCAGATGTAAGCAGGTGGAGTTGGGGAGGAGGTGGTTGAGTAAGGCAGCAAAACGCTTGATAACTAGGAAAATCAGCAGGAGAGCAGCTAGATGGGGCTGAGTATTCCATAGAAATGCTTGACATCAAGGTTTGTGAGTGATTAGTTCTTCTATAAATGCGTGCTAAAGCCAGGTAGAGATTCATGACTGAACTTCCTCAATCATCCTCAATTCCCACACCTTGACCACTTCAAACAAGTAAAGATGATGAATATCATGGGCACAATATTTTACCAAAGTTCAACATCACTTTAATATCCTTAAGGTGGAAAAATAGACCCTTGAAATGGCCTATATGTGCTGCATATAAATAAAATAAAAAATTGGTACCGACTTTCTTGTGTTCACATTGTGTTCATGAGTGCATTATTCTATTGCATTGTGTGATAATGTACTAATAATGACATAAGCCCTGCAATCTATGCATCATGGCAGTTTATGACACAATAGGTAGATAATGGATGGGCAATGTGGACAAAATCGATGATAATTATGCTTTCACAAAACATTTACACAATGACATTTTTGATAAATAATCATCAGCATATAATAACTAAGTTGGCAAATAATAGAACAGACAGATAATTTCAGAAAAGTACGTCTCTTCATACTCATGCTGCGTTTAAAACCAGGAAAAAACAACACTCCAAAATTCCATGTGATATCTAGTCTCATGTCACGACAGAATGTCACACAGATATACACACACACACACACACACACACACACACACACACACACACACACACACACACACGTGAACCAACATGCACAGGCTCTGACCCACCTGTAAGAGGTGATCCTCCTCAGTTTGGAAACAGGGACATCGTAGCCGCACTCTTCCAGTATCTCCTGCCTGGCGATCTCCTCCAGGGAGAGGTCGGGCTTGTCCACCAGGCCGGCACACAGCTCGTAGGTCACCCCTGCCGAGGCAGGGGGCTGGGAAGTGGAGCTCTCTGCGGTCTCTGAGGCAGCCTGGCTCTCCTGGGATTAGGGGTGTGACAGTTAATCCAAATAATCGACTGAAATCGAAGTTAAATGATCAAGAGTTGATCATTTAACAAAATAATCGATAATTAATTGATCCCCATTTTGTGCATGCATGCCATTTTAGGTGAAAAGTAAAAAATAAAATCAAAAACCTTAATTTAAAAAAAAAAAGAGGCAATCTCCAAGTTCACGGCAACACTTGTAGATCTGCCATTTTCACTACTGTTGCATGCCACTGCTGTGCAACGAAGTATGGAATAACGCTTAAGTGGTTATGTTATACTATACTTAAATTGATTTGTTGATATATACAGTACGTAAATATAAATATTGTTTTTTTTAAAACTGCGCTTCTCGATTAACCAAAAAGGTAATTGTAATGTTGCAGCCCTACCTGAGATTCTGGGTCAGCAGCCTCGCATGCTGGGTCAGCAGCCTCGGATGCTGGGGCGACAGGGGCGCTTTCCTCAGCTTGCTCGGCAGGCTGCGGCGGCTGAGGTTTGGTTCTCTCCCACTCACACATGTATACAGCTGTCGACGGTAGAGGGCACGAGGGAAAAGGGAAAGACAATACTGTGTTTTGAAGATAACATTCTTTAATTCTGGTCTGTTATATTTAAGCCTGTGCCGAAACTTCCATTACAGTGTTCATGAGAGGAACTGAGCTAAGAAAAGTTTGGATGTAGCTTTTTAACTGGTGTTTTGGGTAAACATTGTTCAACATGGAGTTCCGTTTGGCCACCAGTTGAACCCTTGTTTTGCAGTTCTTCAGACCTATGCTGAGTGACATTCAAACCAGTCTGAAGTTCTTCACTCAACAATCCTACTATAAATGCACAAAATCTCTGCGTACGTATGTGCAAGTCCGTCACCAGTGTATCTAGAGAACCGCCCAATCGATCAGGTGGTTCTATACACAGTATATGTGACGTGTGTGTGTATATATATACATGTTGGCTACTCCCAACAATGGAGTCTAGAGGATGCTTTGTAATAGGGTCTCTTGCAGTCTATTTATGAGTCTGCATTGTTGCTTTCATCCAGTTGAATAAACAGAGAGCAGAGCACTGTGCTGCACTCTTTTTTTAGAGACAGGATATTCCAACAACCAGATATAGCTTGGCAAGAATTAGACTTGGATTAAACAAATAAATACAAGAAAGACAGGAGATAAATAAAAAGGATGGTAGAGTGCAGTCTGTGTTGCCGAGGGTTAAAAGTAGTGCCGTTCTGGTTGAACATAAGCAGATGAATTACCTGGGCGGAACTGCTTGACCAGGATGAAACAGTGTGAGGTAGTGTTGAAGATCAGTACCGATACGCTGTGAGAGAGAGAAAAACTGAGATTAAAGTGCGGCCCATACTCCTTCCGATGTCCAAACTTTTATTCGGAAAGGCAGGTGATATATAACTACAAATTAACCTCATTCTGAGCTTCGGAAGGGCGGTCCCAGAACTTTTCCTCGGAACCCGTGCACCTCCAGTCTTTTTTCCAGTTAAGGTTAAAATAATACAGCAGATTTAAAAACATGGCAGACTAGTAAGCAACACAGCTGCACCAATCAAACTAAAGCGAGTGTGTTAGTTCCATAGGTGTGTCCAGAGCCAAGGGCTCTATTAGCATGATAGACAGTATTGACACACCTAAAATCTAACACACCCATTATTAAATTGATTAGCTGTAGCTGTGTTGCTTACATCACAGTGTACTATTACACAGTGATGGCAGCCTGCCATGTTTTTACCTTGCTGTAGTTTTTCACCTGAAGTGGAAAACAAACTACAAAATCAGCCTAGGGTTTCATGCCCCCATGTCCTGAATTATACATTGTCGTACAACAGTGTCACGCGCTGAAAATAGCGGACCCACAAGCTGACAACGCCTCACGATGCGACACATTGTGATCTTGTAAATCAGATTTTCTGCATTAAGTTGGTTAACAAAACATCTACTGATGTACAAACGTGGACACATCATCAGTTTCTGCATTAAGCATCATTACAAGGTACAAGAAGTTCTCAATTACACAGTTTCCTGGTTTAAAACATGTATTTTGAAGGCTATTTACACCCCTCAATATAGCATTGGTCTCAGTAGATTAGTTGTGAAGGTGTGTGTGTGTGTGTGTGTGTGTGTGTGTGTGTGTGTGTGTGTGTGTGTGTGTGTGTGTGTGTGTGTGTATAAAATGAGGTGTTAGATTAGATTTAAAGAACATTGGGAGTCTGTATGCACACACAGCGCTGCAGTGATGACGTCAATGCGGGTCTTGCAGAATGTCTTTTTCACTAAATCTTTCGTCCACGGCAAAAAGAAAGGACATTCTGGAACCCTTTTTCAAATTGGGTCGGCACTTGGTACTTCAGAAAAATTATGATTTTTCATGAGCATTCTAACCGACTTCTGTTTTAGAAATGTATCTTTACAGTTGCTATTAAGTCATAATAACTCTTATATTAATCAAAAAAGGTCCCATGTCTATAATGCCTTATAAACATACTTATAATGCATTATAATATGCTTATAACAGCATCTTATTTAAAATTGGCTTAAGGGCCGACAGACCACGTCACTCGGACTCAGACATAACCGTAAAGAAACCTCATACGACCATGTATAGGCAGGACCACGGCCAGTCGGCCACGGCACTCTGACTCAGACATAACCATTAACGAAAAGCATTAGCCCATATATAGGCATGTCATGAGGCATGAGGTAGTGCAGTGCCAACCACAGAGTTGTTCAAATAAGCGGTTGTCCAGAACCGCCGATCCAACCAATATGCCCATATATGTGCATACAGGGTATGGGCATATACTAATGACATCAGTGATCTCCATGCAGTATATGGGCATAAAAGGGACAGACAGACAGGTACAACGAGTACTCTGACAAAGCCCCCGGACACTGACTCAGATTGGTCAGGTCATTTATGGGATATTCTAACATATGGACCATCATCAGTTCATTCACAATCCATACTCTGAAATGAATCCACACTCTGGTGAAGGTCTGTATGGACTGAAATCTTAAGCCTGATTTATTTTATACTTTATGCACGCGGGTGTCAAGCACGATAGCCTATCTACAAGCTCACGACACATTGTGAGCTTGTAGATCTGCTATATTCTGTGCATGACACAGGAGCACAACTCAGTATAAATCAGACTTTAGATTGAATAAATTACTTTCTTGAACTTGAGTTTTGCAGGATTTAGGTTTTCTGTGTGTGTATGTGTGTCTGTGAGTGTGTGTGTGTGTGTGTGTGTGTGTGTGTGTGTGTGTGTGTGTGTGTGTGTGTGTGTGTGTGTGTGTGTGTGTGTGTGTGTGTGTGTGTGTGTGTGTGTGTGTGTGTGTGTGTGTGTGTGTGTGTGTGTGTGTGTGCGTGCGTGCGTGCGTGCGTGCGTGCGTGCGTGCGTGCGTGCGTGCGTGCGTGCGTGCGTGCGTGCGTGCGTGCGTGCGTGCGTGTGTCTGTGAGTGATTGTTTTGCTGCCAGTGGCGACTTGAGGCCTGGGTTATGTGTTGGGAAAGTGGAAGCGTCTGAGGCGGCAGGAAACCCTGCCCTGTCTTTCCCATGACGAGAGAGAGAAAGAGAGAGTGTGAAGCCCAATTCATATATCGTCACACGACGGCGTTGCACGTCGAAAAATGCATTCGCATTCTTTTCCACCATTCACGGCGTGAGCTAGTGGATGAGGGGAAAGTGTAGAGGGGAAAAAAGGACCAATACAAATTCTTAAAGTGGAATCCAACGACCAGCCTAAAAAAATAATAATGCTGTTAAAAAGGGTTATACAGTAGGGTATACTTCTATTTTTAGTCTAGTTAGTTAAACCAGTGGTTCTCAACTCCTGGGGAGTCGGGACCCTGACTACAGGCAATTTCAATCTGTTCCAAGTCGTTCACTGTCTTCACTTGGGTGTCCCTGGTGTAACTGCAGTTTCTGATCAGACAGCTAGAATAAAAAAACGCGACAGTCTGGGGGTCCCTGTAGGAGTTCAAAATGTTTCATGTGACCTTTAGTGAAATTAGTTCAAATTCCCAATCCTACCTTTCCTACAATCTAACTTTCCATTGTTGAAGCAAAAATGCCAATAGCACTGGTGCCAAGATATCTACAGTATGTGTGGTCCTGTTATCAGCTGCATTATACTGTGTGAGAGGAAGAGGTCAGCTGATTAAAAAGCCCCCAGTCAATTCAGGGGCCTCTTATCTGGGCACAGCCAACTATGGAAACCCCTGTCACTTCTCTATCCTCTTCCTTTCTCCATCACACCTTCATTCACATCCCCCGCTCCTTCATTCACTTCCCCCGCTCCTAGGAAAGGCTGTGTACCCATTGGTTGGCAGGTTTTTTTCTTCTCAAGGTCTTCAAAAAACAGCCCTACTAGATCTCCCGTCATATCCATTTTTGTGTAAAAAAAAAAAGGATGGAAAATTAGACAGTCAACTGGCCTTTCGCATTTCAAGGTTGCTATTTTGAAGATTTTAAAAGACAAAAACATTAGATTTTTCAAGATTATTTCATAGCCACCCGTGACCCAACAAGCCTGAGTTATACTTTGTGGCACGCACCGCTCTACAAGCACACAATGAGTCGCTGCATTGAGAGCTGGTCGATCTGATATTTTTGGTGCGCAACACCGGAGCGCAACCAAGTATAAATCAGGCATTGACAAGCATGCATGAAATGAAAAACTCACTAATTTGTGTGACACACAGGTTATAGCGGAGTACAGAAGTCTTAGCACCAGAAAGTTTTTTGATGCAACCTCCAGTACAAACGGAGGTACAGATCCGAGCCAGAAGTGGGGGGAAACGCAGGCCTGGGGCATGGAAGTTTTCCCGTGAGGCAGGTCTGGGCCTTGAACCGTTTGTTCCATGCCATTACTGCTGCGTGCACCGCTTCCCTCCCCAAAAAACCTGCGCTAATGTTTAAACCAAGAAGCAGGCTGAACGGGTGCTCGGGACATTTCACGCGCCGTTAAGCTTGGAGTTCTCTCGGCGGGGCTTCCGGGGCCGGACAGCGGGAAAACTGTGCGCGGCAGTAGACACATGAGTGAAAACAGAGGAGAGGGTCTTTCCATGCTTCAGTGATCGTGTGTTGTTTGGCTACAGTACAGCGCGCTTGTCAAAGAGGGACATTTTGGCTTTGTGGGTTGACAATCTGTTGAGGTGCTTTATTTTTTACTTTTATTCAATATGTATTTCGGAGTCGACTGGACAAGAAGGCAACCCACTATAAATAATTATATAATTGATCAAAAACTGCTTGTCACATTTCATATATATTTTTGTGACGATCCATCCAGAGCAATGTAATGTCATTATATTGACTTAGGTGAGCAGATTCTCACCGCCTGTAAATATGTGTATGTATTTTTGCAGATGTACAGGATTCATGTGGATGACCTATTTTGAGATTTTAAGAAAAGGAGAAAGCACAAGCAGGTTCAGTGTATTTCCGAGGGATGCTTTGCCAGGACACGAGTGGTTGATGCACAGAATATCTTCTGCAGGGGACTGAGTCACTGAACCTCTCCCCTCTCCCTAAAGGGTGCTCTCTTGTGCAAAGCAACCCTGCCAATAACCAGGTTTACCCTTTAGCCCACTCCAGTATGGATAAGAATCTACCATTACAGAATTATATAAAAATCCCATCTCAAAAAGTCTAAATAAAGGTAATAATCACATGTCAAACAATCTTAATGCACCTATGCTGAACTTTTTGAATCAGTCAGTAGGGGCTAACAGTCTACAAAACATTGTTATTGCAGCTGCAGCAACCAGCCGCCTTTAGTCAATCAAAGTCAAATCGAAGTAAAAAAGAAGCACAGAAGGTTGACCCACCAAAATTAAATAGCTACCCAACAGTAGCTACCCAACAGAACGGACACGTAACAATGTAGAACATGATTAAATAATGATTCTGCTACTTTTGTCTACCAAAGTGTCAAAAGAAGTGCCTTGATATATGACACGTAACAATGTCATGCCCAGAGGGGATGTAATGTATTAGCATCTAGCGACCTAGGCCTACCCTCAAACCCCCTGGAGGTGAGAGGATGGGAACACGGCACAATTCAACACAGCATGGCTGCTGTCGTGCCACTAAAGACATCCACATATGCTGCTGCTTCCAAATGACTTTACCTTTCAGCTGGCTCCAGGCCACACACACACACACACACACACACACACACACAACACTAACAGGTCATAAACACATACCATTATTCCAGTGCTCCAATAAACACTTAGGTGTCAAACTAACAGAGATCATAAGAATGGTTAGTGAGGGGACACACATCTCTGAAGAACCTAAACAAACCCGTACTTGAGGATTGGTACAGTTTGTTTCAAACCTGGAAATTGTTGCAGCTATTATAAAGAATATTAGATAATTATAATAATTGTGTCAGACAGAAGATAAAGTGATTTTGGTTCAACAAACAACTTTTTTTTATTTAAAAGTATTTACTCTGGGAATTATACAGCATATTTCTTGATGTGCCAATTGTCTCGGTTTTCCAGAGAGTGTTACAATATGAAGTTATGAATGTTATTAACAATCCGGTACCTGTCAACATATCGTTGCTGTCGGGCAGAAACCTTGTATCTCCATATTTCAACGTCATGTTTTTAGGTATACTTCGTCATACTACAGCGTCACAAAAGGAGAAAAATAGCTCATCTTCAAGCTAGTAGATTTGAAAAATGGTGAGAGCAAAAGTGGTTAAGTGTGTCGGTTTTATAAATATTGAACCAATGAAAAGTATTAACAAGAGCTTGTAATAACTACATTGGATCCATTGGAACACAGGTTCCTTTTTCCATTTGCTGAAAAGTAACAGTTTTGTTGTGGACATACCAGGTTTCCACCCGACAGTGACGATATGGCTAGGGGCTAGCTGTCATGGTAGAATTACCTCCTAAGGTGCAGATTTGAATGCACCTCTGGGCTATTTTGTCATGGAAATATGGGACTGAGGTTTATTGCTGCTGTCTCCATGGTACAATCTTTTACAGTAAAATAAATGCCCTCTCTTGGGGGTCTTATAGAGGAAGGAAAGGGCTTGAGACCTACCTAGGGGCATTGTGATAACTTTTGGCTAAATAGGTGGGTATACTGTAGGAAGCTGTTGATTTGACATAAATGTGTGATATTTCTGTTTGTTATAGTGGCCCCATCTATAAGCTCTACTACAAGCATGCGAGCTTGTAGAGTCAGAGTGGTGGCTATGTTTGCCAAATGTTCACCCATTATGACATACTCAGAATAGGGACGTTAGGGTTTATTTAGGGTTAATTCAAGAGTTAGGGTTAGGGTTAGGGTTAGGGTTCAAGAATAAAAACACACGCACACCATCTTAACTTGCTCAATAAAGTTTTTTAGCATTTAAATGTTGAGCACACACACACACACACACACACACACACACACACACAATATTATTATGCAAAAATGTTATATAGTATCTTAAAAAACTGCTTTATTAGCCTACAAAGCACAACAGAAATTGCTTCCATACAGCATTCAAACATTTTTCCAATTAAAGAAAACCGGTATGAGCTGAGAGGAACACTTAATTATGTTCAAAACTACTAGAGCTAGAACAAACATTAAAGAGGAGATGTACAATGGTTATGGCAACAAAAACATGGAATAGTTGTGATAATGACTTAGAAATGTGCAGTTCAATCTATAAATTCAAGAAAATGCTTAAAGATAATATAATAGATAAATATAAATTACATTATATTATTAGTAGTAGTATGTGAAACGTCCACATTTTTGTCTTTGTCTTTTATATCGATGTTTTGCCATTGTTTCTGTTTTATATTTATTATATTATAATAATAATTATAGGTAAAAAAGGGTAGGCATTATAAGCTACGGCTTCAGCCTACACCTTTTCGGTCCATGTGTTGTTTTTGTGTTTTTTGTTGTGACTAACTCTGTACATGGCTTAACACCAAAATAAAACAACACACACACACACACACACACACACACACACACACACACACACACACACACACACACACACACACACACACACACACACACACACACACACACACACACACACACACACACACACACACACACACACACACACACACACACACACAATATATTTGCTAAGCGTACCACTATGTATAACAAAGGACATTCATTTATGAAAACATAAGAATACTAAATGTGTAGATGCAAGGTTTCTGCCCAACAGACAACAATATGGTCTGTGCACTAACCACAACTAACCAGTTGAACTACCAGGGACCCCACATTAGCTTTTTGATAATAACATATAGAAAATAAAATAAAACTGTCTCTCTTGTGATTTGTTTTGACAGGACGGCTTTGCATGACGTCACATTACGCCCCTTACGTGTCGTGGTTCAGGCTTAAAGATTAAAAGGCACATTTTTTATGTTGCCATCGCTATTTTACCTCCAAGGTATGTTTGACTTATTACCAAACGCTCCCCACCATGTGCCATCAATCTTTGAGTAATTGCACACAGCAATTCTCCCCAAAGGGCTTCTTTCAAATATATATGAGTTGATGTCACATGATTTAAAACCTTGTGGTAATGAGATCAAGCCTTTATACGTTGTATACCAATACTAATTCGTATTTGAGGTACACCCATGACATTTTCTAGGTTGTCAAGTGCATCTCAGTTGTCAAAGCATGCAGGGAGAAAACATGAGGTCTTGTCTTATAAAGCTGTCTTATCGAGCCCATGGTGCTATGCTAGGTGGGGGCCTAGGTAGAAAAACAATGGCACAGAAAGTGCTCGGCAGTTGTACCACTCATCCTGTGTCGCCTGCTTTATGCACACAGAAACCACCTGAACAGGTACAGGTGTGTGTGTGTGTGTGTGTGTGTGTGTGTGTGTGTGTGTGTGTGTGTGTGTGTGTGTGTGTGTGTGTGTGTGTGTGTGTGTGTGTGTGTGTGTGTGTGTGTGTCTTTGCGTAGTTTTTATTTACCTGTCATGGGTTCGCATGAAGTCCCAGGATTTCTTTGTCCCATTCTGTGAATACAAAAAAGGCATGTTGCAGATTACCACAAACCTGTGCTGGTCCATAGACCAATTATTTGTTTACTAACATTGAGACTGGACGCACAGGTGATCGTTTCATGCAATCAATTCCCAACCTGTTGTTTCGGGGTGCGCTGGTTTCAGCACACCCCAACCCCCTCTTGTGTGTTGGCTAGTGAGGCGTATCCTAGCGAGACCTGATAGAATGGGTTTCAATGCACTCATACTGGTTGCACGCATACTGGTTCTTATCAGTGTGACGTCGTCTGTTAAGGGGTCTATACACTCAACTGGTAATTGGCTAAAGGACAAGCCATGGGGTCAACAAAATCAGTATGTTTCATCCAGGAATCTAAAGTCCTACTGGCACTGCCATTTTGCCATCCTGTGTGGGGAATAGGCGCTGGTCTCAAATGCCGACTCAAATGCGCTCCAGAACTCTCCCAGCTCCCTACCCTACCTCAAGTCACTTCCATATTTCTGCCACAGCTGGAGTGGGAATGAAATGAAGGCGCACAGCATATTCTAGGGTAATCCTTCCAGTAGTTTGTAAGATATCTTGTTTGGGCCCAAAAGTGGTGGATGCATGGACAGACTGGCATACTGTAGCCATCCTTAGAGCCCCACCACTGAAAATCATTCTTCTAGAAGTGCGGCATCTAACTCGATTCTGTTACATTGAACAATTCTGTTTATGCCTGTGTAGTGTGTACATGAGCAACCCCCAGTAAGTATATGTGTATATGTGTACATACACACACACACACACACACACACACACACACACACACACACACACACACACACACACACACACACAATATATACATGTTAATTAGAGCATTTTAAGTAAGACAGGCACCATCGAATGACACGCAGAGAAAAACAATAAATCTTCTTGGGAATTCCACTAAAGCATGTCAGCATGGTCAAACAGTTTTGGCATGACCTAGCAGGTCTTGGCCATATAAGCAACAATGTTCAATGAGTTAATGGGAAGTGAAGCTTTGTGCATCATTAACTACACCGTAGTGTAAAACAAGAGCATGAAGCCAGGTTTTGTGTGGGACAAGTTATAGTATGACTCAGGTTGTGTTTACTTAACACCCATTCTGTCACATCCCTGAAATTGGCTCGTGATCTTTTGCCTCAAAAATGTGGCGGCCACAATGTAGAGGACAATGTGGAGAGCAAACAAATGGCTTACATCAAATTACATTTGGTAGCTTTCCAGGCCAGGACAGTATAAAAACAAAAGAACCCACACATAACAAGGTGTCACTAGAAGACTTTTGCTTTCAGGTATGCAGGCCTCCTGACTACTGAATTAAACGAATGCACCTGCTGCGGGTTCAAACAAAGTCCAAAATCTCGTTCTACATCTCGACTGTTTGTGACGATTATCTTTTAGACACACAACTTGATCATATCATCAAGGCAGCCTGGAGACTCCCAAATCCTACGAAGTTTCATGAAAATCCTCTGTTCAAGTTAACTTGCTAACGACACACACACACACACACACCCACACCCACACATTTTAATAATTTATTCATGTCCACATAAAGGACAGCATACAAGGACACAAATATTAAAGGTACAGTTACATTCACAATATCATGGCATGTGTCTTTGTGATACAATAAGCATGTCACTCAGTACTCTATGGGTATAAGTAGGGATGTACAATAGGGTATAGCAGTGGCGGCCATTTTCTGGTTCCACGCCATAAAAGCCAATGCATTTTTCTCATAGAGATTTCCAAAAATATTTATATCCATTTTTTTAAGCCTAGAATTTTAAGCCATCCATTATGAATCATGACCATAAAACCTTTGATTCTGTGAAATAAATGATATAATATACTATATTTAATAAATACCCTTTGTTTTATGGTTTTCATTTTTTTCCCCTCACAGAATCAAATGTTTTATGGTCATTTCACCCTGGATGGCTTGATTCTAGGCTTAATATAATTGATATAAATATTTTTGTAAATCTCTATGGGAAAAATACATTGGCTATTTGGGGTGGAACCAGAAAATAGCCGCCACTGCTACTGTATGCCCTATATTATTGGCCGATATTAGCTTAAAAATGTAAATGTAATTTGTTTTTGTTTTTAGGTTACAAGAGTTCTTACTGTATGGTGTGTGATATGAAATGTGAGTTTACCATAATTCCAGTAATCCTTAATCATATTCCTGCAGAGAAATGAGACAGACTCCAGTCACTTTCAAATTAGAGCACTGCAGAGGGCAGGTGTGTGTCTGTGTCCAGCTGACGCTCGTTGACTCTCGTTAATGTTATAATGTTATAGGCATCAAAGCAATTGTGCTTCTGCACTGTCAAATAGGCCAACATCTTTCTAATCTAAGATTAGTGGGACTCATTCAAATGACCACCAGTGAGGACTCACTTTATTGAAAACCTGACAACATCACTGTATTATATTAGATTTATTAGATGTTATATTGATATTATAGCTATTTTATTTTATTAGATATGTGATGTCGTTACCTGACAATTAGTTTTGACTTTTGGTGAAGAAGCCCGCATATATCGGTATCGGTTGGTATCGGTATCAGAAATTAGGAGTTGGACAATGTCGGTATATCGCTCGTTGACTCTGGTTAATGTTATAATGTTATAGGCATCAAAGCAATTATGCTTCTGCACTGTCAAATAGGCCAACATCTTTCTAATCTAAGATTAGTGGGACTCATTCAAATGACCACCAGTGGACTCACTTTATTGAAAACCTGACAACATCACTGTATTATATTAGATTTATTAGATGTTATATTGATATTATAGCTATTTTATGTATGTGATGTTGTTACCTGACAATTAGTTTGACTTTTGGTGAAGAAGCCCGCATATATCGGTATCGGTTGATATCGGTGTCAGAAATTAGGAGTTGGACAATGTCGGTATATCGGATATCTGTAAAAGAAAAAGTAAATATCGAACATCCCTAGGTATCCCCTAAGTAACACAGTGTCTCCACCATATGTGGGTCTGGCGGCTGCCAATTATAGCAGAGACAGCACAATACTTTGCCAGCCTTTTTGCCTATTTTTGGGCATCCCAAGTTGTTGAAACCCTCTAACAACCAGTCTGTGGTTATGTCCTAGGTTGCCAAATATAAGAACAAATAGTCTGAACCTATAGCCCAGCTCTGAGATGGTATGTAGAAGTGGTTGGTATTTAATGACCTTGGTCATAAAAGCTTCCTCTAGGCTAGGGTCAAAGGTGCAGGCTATCTCTAGTACAGACACTTCTCTGGACTCTACATCAACTACAACAACATCTGGTGTATTAGCCGTCAAAGATGTCTGGGTTATCACAGAGATGAAACATGGATGGAAACACACACACACACACACACACACACACACACACACACACACACACACACACACACACACACACACACACACACACACACACACACACACACACACACACACACACACACACACACACACACACACACACACACACACACACACACACACACACACACACACACACACCAACTCCCAAGGCATATTTTGAGAGACACCGTTATGTCAACAACTGTGCAAATCGCACGCCATCATCTCCCCCCAGGACAACGGTACCACGCCCTTCTCAGTTCTTCTTCTCAATTAGATATATATATAGCTACTGCGAATCCATGCAAGCAAACAATAAATCACTTGTGACTGAATCATTGATGTTCTTTGCGTGACTTGTGGGCTCATGTCACAGAGCTGTAGGTTATTTCAATAAATCTTTCAAAAACAAATAAGGATAAATGGTTTTGGTTATTACATCAGCTTAAAGCCTGGGGAAACACAACCAGCACCCTCCTTTCATTATCAAAGTAGACTTGAGGACCTCCTCAAAAGCAACAAATGACCACGCAGAATTATCTTCAGGGATCTTCAGGCAGTGGAAACAGGACGTTCTGGGAAGAGGCACCTCTAGATGGAAGTTCAGAAAGAGTGGTGTTCCCTTGAGTACGCTTCATAAGCTAATCCTGAGGCTGTGATAGCTTAACCGAGTCAGGCAAACTCCCTGACAGCAAATTACTTCTGCATGTGCATAAGATCATGTTTGATGTAGCTTGTGTCGTCCTTAGGGATGCACATTTTATATAATCTTAAAGTCGACTTTCACTCAGGTAATTGGGAAGGATATGTCCACTAGACGCCATCTGTTATATATGGAATAGTGTTTCACGTTTTCCCCCTCTCTGTCTATGGTTTTCCTATTTCTCAAGTGTCCTGAAAAGTCCAATATTAAGACTACAAAGAAAACATGCATAATTACAATGCAGTCTGAGCGATTAAATATGGCACTTATTCACCCACAAATCTCCTACTCAATGATGCACACTCTGGTGGCTTAATTCAGTGGTTCTCAAACTTTTTAATTCAAAGGACACCCCTGTTTGTCATTAGGCACAGAACCCCATAACTCAGAGAGTATACAAATGGAACCATTTGTTTTCTAGCTATCAATAATTTTACTGGGGACTCCCTGAAACCCCTTCAAGGACACCTGGGGGTTCCCAGACCCCACTTTAATAACCAATGGTTATCAAACCAATTCAAGTGAATTTCCCATACAGCAATGGTAACGCTAACAGTTTAGTTTCATGCGTAAGAAAGACATGTTTATCGTCACTGACGTAAATCGGAACCATTTATTCACAAGCATCCCTAGTTGGTCCACTACTTCTGTTCCTCGTAGCACCATTTCTTTCTCCAGTGGCGTAACAGCTGGTGTGCTGAAGAAGAGGTTGAGCTGGGCGGGTGCTTTGGGTGTAGGGGGGCTCCGAGCGTGACACAATAAGCTCTTTGAGAGTCCAGATAGCGAGAAACATCAAACGAGAAAGGAGGCTTGCACCGGTTTCCAAGACAAATAGGCCAGGGGTCTTCAACGTTTTTCAGGGACCAAGGACCCCTTAGCTGAGAGAGAGATGAAGCAGGTACCCCAACTACATATTGTAATAAAATTGTGTTGCAGATTGAACTTTTTCATAGATTTCATTGATAGCTTTATAGACTTCTTTGACAGCACTATCAATGTGTAGCGTTGTGTTAGAGTCATGTTAATGCGTATTTTCAGTTAACCACTTAAACCCTCAATGCTAATCTTTTTTCCCCTTACACCAAACCTCTTTGCCGAAAATAGACGATCTACACACTCACAGTAGATCTTTTATTTTTGGCTAAGGTTCTCCTCAGAATAGGGATGGGTTCAAGTGGCTAATGTAAAAAAAACATCCTGTCACATCAAGATTTGGCGGCCCCCCTGTAGCAACTCTGAGGATCCCCTAGGGGTCCCAGACCACCTGTTGAAGACCCCTGAAATAGGCTATAGGTCCACTGAGTTCCCTGTCCGACACTGGCGCAATAGCATCATGGGCTATGTTACAAAGGGGCTGTCACCTTACTTACTAGGGATATGTACTGTAAGGACAGAACTGGGATGCATTGCCTCATCGTTTTCCCCCCCTATTGCACAACAGGATGTCCAATGTCCAAAATGGATATAGGACATCTGCACACAACAAACAACTTTCAGGTATGGGTTACACTCAACGTTTATTAATGAAGATGACAGACTCTTTTCAACAATCACATCAGATTGGCATTCTGGCACAACCTGTTTGGAGCCCCTTGTATACACACACACACACACACACACAGCCCTGTCACCACTCACAGATGGAAGGGTTCCCCTCATTACTAGGGCCACTTGCTGGGGGGGGTAGCCCTCTGGAGACAGAGAGAATCACAGGCTGACATGGATTACGACAGAGAGATTAGTCCATGGGGACAGAGAGAGAGAGAGAGAGAGAGAGAGAGAGATGAGAGAGAGAGAGAGAGAGAGAGAGAGAGAGAGAGAGAGAGAGAGAGAGAGAGAGAGAGAGAGAGAGAGAGAGAGAGAGAGAGAGAGAGAGAGAGAGAGAGAGAGAGAGAGAGAGAGAGAGAGAGAGAGAGAGAGAGAGAGAGAGAGAGAGAGAGAGAGAGAGAGAGAGAGAGAGAGAGAGAGAGAGAGAGAGAGAGAGAGAGAGAGAGAGAGAGAGAGAGAGAAGCTGGGACAAGGACCTTGAAATTAATGTGGTAAACTAATGTGGTCCCTCTGGCTTTGCCTGCTCAAAATGACAGCCTCTTGTGTGAATGGGTATTGTAGAGCCTGTGGGATGTGAGGTCTTGATCTTTTAGGTCCTTAAAGTCTAATAACCATCATACACGCATGTACTCACGCACGCACGAACTATGAACCTGACAGGTGCAGGGGGAAAACAATCATCTGCCCTGCTGCGAGATACAATGGCAGTCTTTAATTCCCACCATGTGCTCTTCAATTTCCCTGGATTTAGGATCAGCTGGTCTCCTGTCCAACCTAACAGACGGAAGCAAGGGAGCCACGTGAACCAACTTTAGTCAGGAAACTCTTTACATTTTATGGTAAAATGGGGCAGATTGGCCCTGCTTGTAAAACGTAATGTAAATATTCTATAATGGCATAGTCAGAGGCTTAAAAGGCTTATTATTCTATGGTCCTAGGTTTTGGTCATAGCAGGGCTTTTATGCTTGTTTGAGCATGTGCTAAACATCAGATTGTATTTCCAGCTAAGATATGAATGTATTTCGTTTTCTTGTTTTTCTAAACGCTATACGGATTAAGCCTACTCTTAAGTGCTCACTTCAAATTATTATTTCCCCCCCTTTTTCTACCAATTAAGTTGTTATGCCAATTCCCAATTTCCCCCACACAAGTGTAGTCCCTGTCACTACTAGCCCCTACAGGTCATGTGGGAGGTTGCGTCCCCTCTGATACACATGAAGTCACCAGTCACTTCTTTACACCTGACAGTTAGGAATTTCACCAGCATGTGGAGAAACGCACTATCACACCTAGTTCTTCTCCCTGCTGAACAGGCACACAGACCAACCTGTATGAGTCATTAATGCAGAGACAGTGATCGTCCTCCCCGCCTGGCTTCCCCACCTCGAACACGACCAGTTGTGTTCTTTGGACTGCCTGGAAAAGCCAAGTGCTCTGAATTTGGACAGACGTTGCTGTGGGGTATAGGAACTCAACAGTTGCATGTTGGCCACACTGTATAAAAAGAAATTAGGCCAATGGCTGTAACTAACACCTAAAAACTATTATTTTAATTGGTATAATGAATAAATATAATGTAATTAGCAACCAAACAAACAATGGTTCAATGTAAGATTAGTGGGATTTAAGTCAATGAGGGACAATCACCTGCTTTGTAGACAGGGTGGGCAATGAGAGGAAACAAAAGGCTCCCAAAATTCAAATTAAAAAATAGCTCCTCTTAGGGCTGACATTAGCTCCTCTCTGAGGGGGTGACTGTGTGAGAGATTGACAGTGGCGTCTAAAAGGTGCAGATGTGCCACCTCTCCTCCGAACTGAAAAGCCTTTGTGAGAGGGGTGTCCCAGAGCGTCCCTCCCCAACTCCAGAGGAGACACCACGGTGGGATGAAAGGGAGGACAGAGGGAGAGAGTCCACCGTCCATTCTTTTGTTGTCCATCTGCTGTCTTTAGCTGTTCCGCCTCCCTCTCTTGACAAGCTTAGCAGTGCCTCCCCCACTCACAGGTGTAATGACCGTCACCACACATACAATTCCTCACTTTTCAGCAGGGGCACTCAAGCCCCACACTCCCATGACCTGAACCTACTTTTAATTAGTACAGCAACAAGAGCTCAGTGAACCAGTGGCTTGATAGCACACTTGTGACTGAAAAGCAATTATATCCATCTGCATTTTGTTCCCATCTGTAGCCTAAATGTCACAATGTGCACACACACAACCCGCAAACTGCTGAGTGCTGAAACACATACATTTTTCATGTGCTTGCACGATTGTACCTTGTTAAGAAAAATACATTGTGCTAAAAAAGTACATAATTCAAGATCCCGACTGCCCAGTAGCTTGTTCTGATTGCCAAAGCCAAGGACACCATCCAATCCCTAGGATAGTGATTGGATGATAGAGGAGTAGGATCGTTACTAGTACAAAATGCACCACAAGACCTACTTGTCATTTTATTATACACCTAGATTCTTAGAATATTAAGAACATTAACATACCTACACACACACCCACAGTCCCACAACCACCATGGACTGTCCCCTAGGATTTTCCCTGAAATTAAGCCACCCTATGAGATTACTTGTCAGAAATATCAACATCATTCAAGAAAAAGTAATCTAAATTTGACATGCTCTCTGACTAAGTTGCTTCGAATTGTAATAGGCCTAATGCGTGTATCAGGCATTACCTGCCAAAATTATACTCACTGTCTTATAATATATATAATACACTGTCTAAGACAAAGTGTATTTCTTTTGTTGTACAATCAGGTTTTGTGATGGTCCTCCTGAGAGAACAGTTGTGTGTGCCGATGCATGCAAAAGCACCACCAGTCATCTGTGAGCAAAATTAACTGAGTGTACAGTATATTTTATTTACACTATCCCATGTTCATCACATAGTGTATGGGTAGATAAGAGTAAACTTATTTTGCTCTGGTTATTTTGCTCTGGACATTGTAACAGCAATAACAGTGAAAATAAGGTGAACTTATATACAGCCACAGGGACACCACAGACCACACAATATTATCTGCCATCAGTCTGCAGCTTATCTAAATCAGATTTAAACACATTTTATACTGTTGTAGGATGGTGTCGCACAGCTAAAATACACAATCTACAAGCTCATAGTGTGTAGCGGTGTGTTGTGAGCTTGTTGGTATTTATCTATGACATGCTCTAAATAGGGAAGGCAGGTTGAAAGTGGTTAAATACGATATTATGTTTTGTATTTAAAAAGTAGAAAATGTACTCTATAGGCTAAACATGTCATCAACTCCAAAAATAACAGGAGGTGAGCCATTTGGTAACTGCTTGATTTGAGAAGGTCCTACAAAGAGCACAGCAAACCCCAAGCATGGGTCACCGGGCTCAACATACGCTCACTTCATGCATGCACAACCACACAGGAGAAGGGTCAGAGGTCGTCATTGACCGCACCAACCACCTGTCTGTCAATAGACCATCAGGGCCAATGAAGCCACACTCAGCCTTTTAGACCTTGCAGATGTAACGGGAGAACCCTGGACAAGATCTCCCTGAACAAGTTAAGCACACACAAACATGGTTGGTGTGTTGCACTGTACCTGCACAAACGGCAGTGGTGGAAGACAAACTCAATTACTTAAAGCAGCACTATGTACGTTTTTCTATATCTTTCCATAAATGTATAGACTCAGGGGGGTCTCGGCTAGGGGCTTTACCGTTTTACTATGTATAGGGAAGACAATGAGTTGCATATGGGCATTCGAGCTCTAGTGCTGCAGAGGTAAAAAACGTCAAACACGCGAGAGAAGATTGCCTATTTATCAACCGTTTTACCTGGGGACCGCCCGCCCCTTACATTCTGTGTCATTCACACACTGTGTGCACGGTGAAAATAGCAGACCTACAAGCTCACAACACGTATTGTAGATCTGCTAATAATTGTAGCACTGCCCCTTCCTGCTTGCGATTGGCTGAATTCAGGAAAGGGGCCGCCCCTTCGTACTCGATCACGCTGGTTACACCAAGGCAGAACTGCCAATCAAAGCGCCGACTGGCCAATCACAGCGCGTCCTCGCCGGACACGCTTGCTTCAGACAGATGTAAACAGTGTGGCCTTGAGTGAAAATGTGTCTTTGGAAACTTTTACAAACTATGGAAAACAAAGAATCAACAGTGGAGTCCAGATCATGAAGATGCAGTAGCCTACATTGACAATCTTCAATGGTAAGACGACTGACACGTTATTATAATGGCAATGTGTGTATAATGGGTAACATGAATCTACCATTATAAAACGATGCCTTGCATGGTCAATTTCAAGTCCACACAAGTGTAATCAGGGAGGGTAAACAGCCATGCTGAAACATTGTGTCTAAGACGTTTGCGTGTCAGTGTAAATTAAAGGGGGTGTAACAAGTGTAGTATTGAAATTAATTAAGTGCAATTAAGTGCATTAAATGCACCTCAAAATTGTACTTAAGTAGAGTACTTAATTAAATGTACTTAGTTACTTTCCACCCCTGGCCCTGACAAACCGTACAGAGATTCTAAGCTTGCCTCTTGCCCTCTCTGGGACCAACCTATATTAAACATACATACATACATACATACATACATATATACATACTTACATATACATACATACACATATACTGTATATACTAGCTCTTATCCAACACATCCCACATACACTAATTTCACACTAAGCATTTCTGTGGCTGCTGTTTGAAGCTGTTAATTTTCAAACAATTTGAATATTCTCATACTTATTTTTTATATTTTAATCATGGCACAGCCACGCACATGTGCACATGGAGCTGCTTTCAATATGCTCCCATGTTGATCTGCCACTGGCTGCTAATGCGTGTTTTGGCTGGTGTAGTGAGGGAGTGACAATCTGGGGGTTGTTGTCCCCTTTGGACAGCAATATATTTTTTTTTTCCACAAAATTACTATTGATGATCAAGTGGCCAGTTGACAGTAGGCTTTTCTCTACACGAACATACTGTAGCAATATTTAGAATCTTAACTACTTCACACAAGTACATAGTTGACGTTTCCTGGTTTTACACAAGGCCATGTAAAGAAGGAAAGGATATAAATGTGACTTTCTTCTTCCAGAAATTCCAGCTGGCAGATTCGAATCACTGGCAAGCAAACTGACTCCAACTTTGGTGGAATGCTTTGAAGCCAATGAGATGAGGCTGGAAGTGTATGACTAAACACTATCTTTGAATGAAATGATTGCAACCTTTGTAAAATAATCGGTTCAGGAAAATAAGACATTTCATTTGTATTCTGATGCATACATTTTCGATGTGCACAGTGCACACTATATCATTTTATTGAGATATCTAAAGAAAACAGAGCAAGTGTCTGAGTGTGCAAGTACAGGCTGTCACTGCGAGACTGTCAATTAGTGACAACTTGTCAACCATTTTTGAGTGGTGCCAACCACTCCTACATTTGACTTTGTCCGTCCGTCCGTATGTCCGTCCGTCCGGCTGATTGGTCAAGCTTCACGTGACACGTGACAACATGTTGTCACGTGTCACGTGACAACATATTGTTGCTGATTGTTGCGGATGCAACCAGTTACACTTTCAAAGGCACCACTCTCTTCACACTGGGTGTGATTTTTTTTATTACTAGAGTCGGGCCACTAGGCAGCCCTCACACCTACGTTGCACCGCCGATCCGACTGATATGCCCATATATGGAGATCTCTGAATCTGTCAGTCCTTGTCCCTTTTATGCCCATAAATGGGGATCCCTGATGTCATCACTATATGCCCATATATGGGCATGCCCCCTTTTGTGCCCATATATGGAATTGACTGATTTGTTTGCACCTGATGCCACATTGAGGTTAGAAAACACACTCCATATTTGGGCGTAGCTGCATTGGGAACTCCTTATATGGTTATGGTGACATGAGCGTGACATCCGATTATCTGACAACGGTTGCAATGATTAGGAAATATTGTTAATACACACAGCTCTCATTAACTTGCCTCGTGTCAATGACGCATGCCATGGCATAGAACATGTCCGCCTTTGTTTTTAAACAGGAAAGATTCCAATGCAGGTTTGCGTTTTGGCGATGAAAGTGTCTCATGAGGAGCAACTTACCAGTATATATTTACCCTAAATGTCAAAGCAAAGAGCCTTGATTTGATTTATTGGATATTCAATTTAGAACGAGTATTCGGATATTCACTTGGAAAATGTGCAGAATATCAGAACAGAAGCTTGACAAAAAGATATTCGGGACAGCCCCATTTCTCTGCCTATTGACCTGGTTACTTTCACATCCCAGTTCAACAAAGACTGTAATGGAATGTAATGGAAGACCAACCCCCCCAATGTCATAAGCACACGTTCACAAGCACACACACACACACACACACACACACACACACACAGGTTTTATTATCCTCTCCTGTCTCCTTGGGTTGTCATTGTTTGGTGCAGCAGGGCAGTGCGATCATCACTCCACCACACTTGCTCCCTTGGGTCTCCCTGCTCACTGTGCAGTGTACCAGGGTCTTGTTTCACCTATACTGGGTCACCAAATACTAAGACTTGAGCCCTCTAATAGTCCATCCACATTGCCAGCAATTTCATCAATCACAATGTTGTTGAGTCATTTTCTATGCATTTTGTTTATATAAAGGACTATGTGTAGCATCTGCCAGTTTTCTGTACAACCAGCACTCGAAGAAGAATGACATTATTGTAACACAGAGTCAGGAAATAAGGTCATCCTGGATTTCTGCATTTGTTCAGGTCACCCGGTTTCTGTCACCGCTGCAACGTGTTCAGTAGTATTATTTTACACTTTAGCGTAATCTCTCTCAAATTAAAAACCGGAGGACACAAGCAGATTTAGGCTCATGCACAATTGGAAAATTGCAGTGTGTCCCTTCTGAGGAGATTATGGGAATGAGCAATGTGGTGTGTGTGTGTGTGTTTACGGCTGTACATGATGACTCAGTGATGTGACTGCAGGACTAGGCAGACATCTCAAGAAGAAGGTGACTTCTCTCTAAGCGACAAGTACAGAATCTCTCTTGGATTCTGAAACTAACCATTTTTACACACACACACACACACACACACACACACACACACACACACACACACACACACACACACACTATATCTCCAAAGCAGCTTACAATATTTGCAGCACTAGAGCACTTACATTCAATGTCCTCCACACAGGAAATCTATATTGTCTTTATGCTCATATACATCAGAGTTATGGTAAACATCCTATGCCTACCAATAGCATTTGCTGTAAAGGTCTGTCTCTAAAGAAGAAAGATTGAAGGGAACTTTAAATAGATAGACCTTTGCTAGACCTTTGCTGTCTGATTCCACGGGGGAGATTCAGTTGTCAATGGCAGTACAGCAGTAAGAAACACAGGGTAGATATGGAAAGAATATGATACAGCTAAGGTGTAGCAACACAATACTAATAATAATGATTTAGAAGATACAACATGGGTCAGGTATTAACACAGTGGGACAGGGAAAGGGCTGGAGTACCTGACACCAGGTATAGTATAGAAAAACTTGCCTGGCCCTCAACACTTGGACTATGTATGTACAGTAATATACTACAGTATATGTACATTAGTCACTGGAACTGACTTTATTTCAATCCTGATCTACAAAGAAACAAGGGTTGTTTCTTTGTAGATCAGGGTTGAAATAAAGTCACAGAATGCCTTGCCAGTTGCCACAGTACTAAAGTCAACTGGAATTTTGACTCCTTCTCTCCAGAAGTCAGCGACCTGCCTAATTTCCAACTGAAAGACGCCTTGCTTGGGTTAGCTGACCTAATGTAAAGCATGTGGTCTTGGTGAATGATGCTGGTGGAGCACAAACCTAACAGGCTACTAGTCACTGTGCTAACATAAATCTGTCTCCTATCCGCCGGAGGCTTCATTTTAAAGTATTACTTTTGGTGATAATCGGGACAACCGTTGTGAAAACATCACAAAGCCTAGGCATTTATGCAGTGCACCTAAATGCGACGAATGCAGCTGTGCCATCATCAGCGTCCCTGCTTTAAGGTTAACTGGTCCTGCTAGCAAGATGCTAAATGAATGGGAGGGGGTTGGGCTGTGTGATACATTGATATTAGTTACCTATCGAATTAAGTGACTCCGATGGCTTCTTGTTTTAACAGACGGGATTAAACACTGAGGATTGCATTTCATGTCAAAACAAGGCAACAAAAATGAGGTCGGTTTCTTCAAGCAGTTGATCTAAATGGCAAATATTTCAATATCCCCACACAGAGGCGGTCACGGCAGGATGAATCGATTAACCACAAACACCAACACAGCGACCTCTGGGGGCACAGTATTCGATAGGTCATCCATTCCGGTGTATGAAACGTGTACCCGCAATCTGACCACTGATGATAAAGCTAGTGATGTATTATTGGACTCACCTGGTTATAGTGCACCCTGAACGGTGTCAGATAATTAGAGTTGGTGCATGGCCCGACTTCAATGTTATTAATCTGTTCCATACTAGCAGGCTTGGCGGCCCAATGCTGCTTCTCCCGTTACACTGAAAAGACCACTCTCCTGGTTAGCTGCACAACTGCAAGCGCAGTGAAGGAATTTCTACGGAAGCTCATAAGGGACATCGCTTTTCGATTAAATTCATTTATACGATAATGTAGTTGGACTGTTCAAACTAACTTTGCACGCTAACATGCGCACGGGGCTGCTTCAGTGTTTTAGAACAAAAAAAAAATAACAGCGCGTGACAAACACGTTTTATTTGTTATTTGTTTCACAAAGAGCAATGTGCTTTCTTTATCACTGCTCGTAAATAACTGATTTATGTGATGCACTACTGTACTAACCCCAGAAGCCTAATTATCCACAATCAACTTAGATCCTATTTTTTATATTATCTGGAATCTAGAGTTGCAATACCAACCCTTGACAGCCCATTCATCCAAACAGAAAAGTCCTATCTGATTGTATTAAACTACATTAAACTCACCAATTTTGCAGCTGTATGGAAAGCTTGAATTATCCTCTTTATATCTGCTTTAAAGGTAGGTAGGGTAAAGTGATATTCTTTTGTTAAAATAAGTTAAATAGCTTTATATTCTGAGTACTCGTTGCTATAGAGTGTTTGTTCAGTTACAGGAGTCTCCATCTCTCCATCTTCATTAAACAGATTGGAAGGATTGGTATCCTGAGCATTTTCAGATCAGGATACCAATTTTATAGAATTAGGACAGAGAACTCATACAGGATACATATTAAGCAAGTGAAATTGGAAGTGATGACACAAAGAAATGAGCATGCACAATTGGAACTGGAACACTATAAATGAAGCTGATAAATGGGTACTCTCTCCTGATTGGCTGAAATGGTGTCACCTACCTGAAAATGTATTTTATGTCTATCAAAGAGCTGGAGAGACAGAGAGACCCCTATTACTGAACAACCACTCTATAGCAATGAGTACTATCAGAATATAGTGCTTTAAACTTCTAACAAAAACCTTTTGTTTTAACCAAAAAATATCACTTACCCTACCTTTAAGTGTTGTTTCATAAACATCCACCATAGAAATGTTATGAGCTACTTTCTGTCAATAAATTCAGTGCAGGTGATTATTTTTTTAGGTGTTGGAGTTTGGAAACACTGGTTTTCAATAACGAAACGTCCTGCTGCCACCTGCATTATGTGCAATTTTGAAACGGGTGGTATGGTACGCAGGAAGAGTGATTTCCAACGAGCGCTCCTAACTCCAACAGAAAAATAGTCACCTGCAGGGAATTCATTGACAGAAAGTAGCTCATAACATGTCTATGGTGGATTTTTATGAAACAAAAACTTTGCAGATAGAAATAGGATAATTCAAGCTTTCCGTACAGCTGCAATGTTGGTTAGTTTAACGTAGTTTACAATCAGATAAGACTTTTCTGTTTGGATGAATGAGCTGTCAAGGGTTGGTATTGCAACTCTAGATTCCAGATATTAAAGATAGGATCTAAGAGTTGCTTGCAGCTATAGCCTAATAATATGTCTGTGATGGTCCCAGTCAAAAGCAAAACATCTGGTTGAAATTAATGTCCACAAAAACAGGCCAAGTTGAGCATATACAGACTTGAGGGTAGGTCTTTAGATGACCAACCCGGCTATATGACTGATTCAGGTAGGCCTACACTGCTTACAAAACATAGACACTAATCAGACGCTATCCATTGAGGGGGGGCTGCCACTTGAATTAATTAGGCGTATTATGCAGGTCCTCTGTGGACCCCATCTCTCTGAGGGAGGGAAGAAAATAGGTTGTATGACCCAATTTACCTATATCTCATAGGAATTTGAAGTCATTATCTTCTGAAAGGGGCAAAGTGCTTAGTTTAAGCGTTCAAATCGTGTAGGCAAAGGGTTAGACTTTACAAGTGTGTCAAGTGTTTTTCAGTTAACCTATAAGAGATAGATAGATAGACAGACAGACAGACAGACAGACAGACAGACAGACAGACAGACAGACAGACAGACAGTCTTGCTTTCAGTCAAGATGATTTAAGAAAAATATACATGGTTTTCTTTCACCCTGAAGCTTAAACTGTGTACTTGTGCTCAACAATGTCTCTTGTTACATAAAACATTAGCTTGACAAGGTGTCTCCCATTCATAAAATGCTGAGTAATGAATAAGATGGGTGTAGGGGCCCTGTCTCGCTAATCAGGCCCTTAGAAGGAAGCTAGATGATGTCACCTGCTCACATCGGAACATGCTTCATAATGGAAAAGATTATGTTGAATTGCAATCTCGACTGGTCCAACTTCCTCCTCCAAAGGAGCCAGTACTCCCACCCACAACACAAGGACAGGATGTAACACTTTTGCTAGCTGATTTACATCTAACTAAATACAGGGCCTAGACAAAACAATGTGGGGGCCCACAAAGAGGAACCGGCGTCTTTCTGAAGGGCAGGACCGATTTATATTGCCCAATCCGGCCAAGCTGCAGGGCCCGATAAGCTGGGAGGGAAGGTCGATTTGAAGCATTGTACTAGAGTCATTATAATTTATATTTCGTTGCACAGCGGTGTTGTGTACCAGAGATAGCAGGTCTACAAGCTCACAACGTGTCGCAGTGTGACGCATCGTGAGCTTGTAGATTAGTTTTCTTTTGTGCACAACACCGGCATGCAACGAAGTATAAATCACCCTTAATGAGCTGCCACAGCCAGAAAAGTCCCCAAAATCTCCACTATTACATAAGCTGAAAAAAAAGACTTGGCATAAGAATGGGGCTCAATGACATTAAGTGCCCAAACAGGGCATAAAAATGGAGCTCAGAACAAATCAAGTATGAATTTTAGCACTAAAAGGTTTTCAAGAGAGCATTTGCATGCACAGGCCTGGTGTATTCACTTTGACACCCCACTTTTAACTTTGTAAACTTTCACTGCCTTTGCCACAACTTTTCTTGGCAGTTCAGCTCATCTTTCATACCAACCCTATAAACTCTCTTTCTTTGTGCGCACATCAAAATCAGTTTTTTAAATGCCTAACCTTAACCTTAATCACAACCACTAACCCTAACCTCCAAGACCCCTTCTCTTATGCTAAAATTAACCCTAACCTGAACCAATCACCCCAACCCTAAACCATACATTGTTACCCCAAATCTAAAGATCCCTTTACCCATAAAAAACACCCCTTTTCTCATGGGGACCAGACCAATGTCCCCCACAAGTTCAGGTGTTACTTCCCACCTATGATGTACACACAACATATACAGACAGATGCCGACTTTGGCTCTGTGGGAGAGATCGAGCACTCAGGAAACCCATGCACATGATTAATTTAGTTGCTCTAAGAAGGCAGGAACTGATCCATGATGGTTTGACACAAACCAAATGAATATTTCATGCTCTCGCATTTTTATTTTATTTTTTGCCAAAAAATCTCCAGATTAGATTTCCTGCAGTGCTGCAGACTGAGGCTTATGATCACAAGTATTCCGTCTCTGGGGGCTGGCAGTAGACAAGCAAGCAGAAACATGGCAGACAGCAGATGTTTGTGAGTGTTCATGTGGATCATGTGGTTGCTGAACATATTATACAAACATACTTATGACGATCTTAAAGGTTTTGCACAAACATGTTCTTAGTACCTTGAGGGCATTTGAATGTAAATGAGTCAAAAGATTTTTTTTTCTCCCCCCCCCCCCCCAGAGAGAAGTTCATTCCCCTTTTGAATTTTCAGTTCATTTTAGAGATACATTAATCCAAGAAGAACGCAAATACGAAGCCAATGGCAGAGAATAACAGACACGGATCTGAACCATAAAGATTTGAACCCAGATCAGCCAAAGAAAAATGAGTCTGGAGGAGGAGGGTTCAACAGTTTAACCACTGATGAGCACAACTGTTTTTATTTACTAAAGTTAAATAACACATATGACACATCAGAACAAGAGTTAGAAATTGTAGTGAAGAGGACTTTTATGCCAGGGCCTGTAATCCTTTATACTTTCAAGGACCCCAGTTGAACGGGTCTCCTTAAAAAGGGCCCAAAACCTTATCTACTCCTGAGTTTTGGTCCTGAGGCGCCCACGACGTGTTAATCCCATCCTTCCAAGAACACGTTGGTGCGGGGCCCTCTCAGTCATGCCAAATTAACATCCGCAGGCGGCTGATGCAAGCCAGACTTCCTTGGGCTTAGCCGAATGCCAAAACTGGAGCTTCCCTATAGGTCATAAAGCCTTGGATCCTCTTCCTGTCTGTCCCCCCACTTTTGTCATTCCTGCTGTCTCTCTCCCTCTCTTTATCCTGCTCTCTGTTTCTGCCTCATGTAAGCCTCTAGTTACTGTTCATTCATCATCATTTTCTATGACTGTCTCATCCATCCATTTCTCCATCTCTCAGTCACTCCTTCCAATACATATCAGTTGATTTGTTATTTGGATATTGTATCTCAGTAGTGCTGTCATTAAATAATATATAACACTGATATTATTTTGCTGGTTATGTGTACATGCATACGATATGATTCTAACATCAGGAGTCTGCACACACGGGACCATTTTCAGATTCAGTCAATATTATTTAAACTGTGGAATAACCCTCATTTTGTAGCAAAAACAAACAAAAACAAAAAATAGAAAAGAAACTTGAAGTGGTCTATCCATAGCATAGTTTATCAGCAGGGGTCAAGCAGGGATTTGGGTCGGGCCCTGGATGAGAGCATGAGGGCCCCGGGGAATGCACTTAACCAAGGTGCCTGCTGCTCCTCTGTTAGCGGACTCAGGGTGTGGGGCGCGACGGCCCATATCGATCCATCCACCATTTGGGATGCTCAGTCACCACCCAACTCGTCTTGGGGACGCTCCTAAATCCTCCCACACGAGCAGGGATTTGAAAATAGTACCGCTTGTCGCCAGGACACTCGATAACGTGCCACAGAAGTCTGCATGTTGTGTTGGATGAGGCGTGTGTGAGGAGTGCACGGACAATGCATGGCGCGCACAATGGATGGAGCTGCTTCAGGTGCCAGTGGATTTTTGAATGACATCTCTCACTCACTGTGTTACAGATGAAAGTTGGCATAGGGAGGACAGATAACTGGTAAAAGAGATGTCATTTACTCTAGTCGTTAATTGCCATGTCTATGTTTGCGTTGCACTCATGTGAAATAATTATTTTTGAAATATTTTGTAGCCTATAAAAACACTGATATGATAATATCACAATATCTAAAAGGAAATTGAGATGAGCCTCTGAAATGACCCAGACACTTTGGTAGAACAAACTGTAGTACTTTTGTAATACTTATTCACAACTGGGAGTAAATTCTTCATTTACGAAGTACAGCACTTTCACTGGCCAAATCGACTATACGTTTAAGAGATATTGAGTTAAGATTAAATAAACTGGTGCAATCATATATATTCATATCTGTGAAACAATCATCAAGTGCCAACAATTGTGACAGCTTCCTCATTCATGGTGTCATGTCACAAGCCCCAACCTTTTGTTTGAGATTCCTTCTCAGATGAGCAGATCGGACCAGCATAGAGCTGTGAATGAGTATACCCTGCCCGCTCTGTTCAGATGACGAGTGGAACCAGGGGTTCAAAAGGAAAGGTCAACTGCTGAGAGATCGGGTGGAGTAAGATGAACAGAGCCGCACACTGGACGTGACACAATGCGAGCAGGTGTGTGGCAAACGGCTGGACGAGGATAAAAATGGCTGCCGTAGTGCACTTCAAAAGCAGCTCTCTCCCCAGTTTCCAGGTATGGGCCTAAATTAAGGGAACCCGATCTGTGTGGAACTCATGTCTCGTGAATAGACACCCTCCACTCCCACCCCCAGTCCTCGTCCTCTGCAAGACCCAAGTCCCAAGGCCTTTGTAATGGAAAACCTCCGCTGTTGGCCCCTCATATTTTTAGGCGAGCCTATTATTGTTCTGTTCTCTTGTAGCTATAGCGTGCCCCAGGATGTGTTCCTTCGAACAAGGTCAGAATTCCTGTTTTGTCATTATTCTGCGAGAGAATGGGCACCCCACCCACAACGCTTTTTGGTTCACTAGGTTCCTGGTGCTTGTTTGTCTTGCACAGACGCAAATAGGACTAAAGGTTTAGGCGCTCCAGTCCATCCTTTGATGGACAAGGTATCCAGATGCTCAATGCAAAGCATTACAATGTGATGATTGTTAAAGTTGGATTGTGATAATTTACAATTTGATGTAAGAAATGCTATAATAATACATTTACAAAAAAATGAGATAATTTTGTCTGCGACATATATGTATGACTCCAAATGATGACTTCCGATCTGAGCCCCTTTGACTTTCATTATTATAGTTAAAGTTTAATATAAAAAAGAAAGGAAAAAAAAGATAGAAAGAAAAACATGGAAAATATGCATGCAGGTACTTCTTTAGCCTACTGACAGTGTGCACACACGGGGCGGCATAGATTAATGGTTTGAGAGCCCACCTGGGGAGCAGGAGTCCCCAGTTGTCCCAAGTTCGATTCCAGGCATGGCCAGCAATGTGTCGAATATGACTGGTCGAAGTGTCCTTGAGTAAGACGCTTAACCCCTAACTGCTCCGAGATCAGCTGGGTTGAGCTGAAACTGCCGGTGCAAGTAGGTCAATTTTAAATATGGCATTGTTCGACCGAGAGGTATATGAGATTTGCTCTGGACGAACAGACCCTCTAATAGACAGCTAGCCTCCTACAGAGCCACGCTGTAAAAATGTCTAAATTATTTTCAGGAAATCTGACACCTAGGATGAGTTGGGAGCATCTCTGCCTCTATCAGGAGGTATAGAGACCACTTGTGACCCTGATGGGTCATTTAGTTTAAGTTAATTGCAATAAAACACTATAAAAATAAATTCAGTAAGGAATTAGAATCACCATAGCGAAATGGACTTATTGCAATTATTTTTTTATTTAATGCTTTGTCACACAGAAACCATGCTGACATCAACACACGAATGTACCTTACTATGCTCATGTAAATCAGTAATACCATTTCACATGAACCCATTTCCCTCCCTGCAGATGTCACTCACTGACCAGCCAGGCAAATTAAAAAGAGGAAATTCCTCAAAGAATTGTTCCTCTATATGACTCTGATAATGAGCCCCCTGAATAAGTTTCACAACCTCTGGATTACAGGCTCCTGAGGCTGACGGGTCCATTGAGCCTTGATCTCCCACTCTCAATTTACTATGGGACAGCTGCCCCTGCTGCTCTGTCCCCCTGCTGAGAGGGAGCCTATTTTAACAAGCCAGACCCATTGTCTTTTCCCTGTAATGGTCAGGGAATGCGGGTAACTCCTTGGGTCACATTGTCTTTATTTGTGTGCCTCTGTGTGTGTGTGTGCCTGTGTCTCTGTGATTGTGTGTGGTTATGTGTGTGTTTGTGTGTAGAAATGAGGGTGAGTGCGTCCCTGTAATTTGCATCGCTATGGGAACACATGCCACCAACACTAATTACCTGCCTGAAAGGCCCCAATTGAGATGGTGTGGTGTCTCATGTCACGTAACGTGATAACCCTCAGCTTCTGAGCTGCTTCACTGCTGTGGGCGTGGCCTGAGGCCGGCAGCGAATAAAAACAAACAAGACCTTTATGATCAATGGCTTTATATCAGAAAATAAACCAGATTGTATTATATGCTCATTGCACACTGAGACCAGGCTGGACCAGACTGGTAAAAAAAAAGAGCTAATTGCGGCATCACTTGAACATTGCACAAGAGAGGGAGGGCCCGGGGGTTGCAGCTCTGTATGCTGATTATTTAGCCACTTAAGCCCTATATATATATTTAAAAAAAGCTAGCTCACAACTTGTCAGCTTGAAGATCAGCTTTTTCCCCCGCTATTTTATTTTTTAAGGTTTTCGAAAAATTATTGAAAATCTTGGTAGAGTTTGGAAAGGTTTTGAACATTTTCGCAAATAATGACACCATGCAGGTTGAAAGTAAGTTGAGCTGTAAAAGTGCATCTAACTTGGCCCCTGGGGGCTACATGTGGCCCCTGGTGTGAGTATTGTCATGGCAGACCACTGAACAGTGTTTGTGCAAGTTTGGTACAGATTGGAGCAACACTGTGCCTGTGCCCCCTGGGGCCCCTAACATGGCCCCTGGGGGGCACTCATGCCCCCTGGTGTGACTATTGTCATGGCAGACCCCTGAACAGTGTTTGTGCCAAATTTGGCGCATATTGGAGCCATGGTGCGCCTGTGGCACCCAGGGGCCCCTAATGTGGTCCCTGGGGGCCACACGTGGCCCCTGGATCGGACCAACGGTGTGCCTTGCAAGTCTGCATGTTACGTTTGTGATGTCCACCGTCCGCCCAGCTGCCCGACCGACCACCCTCTAGGCAATTTTAATATAGGATATACTATGTATATATAGTAGACCACGTATTGTGAATTTGTACTTCCATGTACTGTTGTTCTCATGTCTTACTAAATAAAGTACATAAATCAATCAATCAATCAATATAGTGCCATTATCCAAAGTGCTTTAGCCTACAATGTGCATTGCACTCATTCACACACACATTTATACACAGACGGCAGAGGAAACCATGCAAGGCACCAACCTGCTTATCGGGAGCAGTTATGGGTTCAGTGTCTTGCTCAAGGACACTTCAACACTAACCCAGGGGGAACCGGGGATTAACCCTGGAACCATTCCATTCCCAAGCGGCGGCTAAGCCATCGCTGCTCAGGTAGCCTCTGGAGTTGGTGTATGTAGATCTGCCTTCTTTTCCCCTTCGAGGCAGTGCCCTGTTTGGGTTTCCATAGTATAGTCGAACAGGCAGCAAGCTTATGGTGTTGGACACAGTGGCCAGCAAGCTTCGCATGACGCCCCTATTGCATGAATATCATCAGAGTCGGACAAACTTCTTTAGTATGCACTTAAAATCATTTATTGCGCTTGACAATACTAAAAATAGGGGAAAAGGGAGGTGGAACAATATGTTGGCAGGTCATTTCTCCAAACAATTCAAAGCAGATCCTTCATGAAGGCAGGTGTCTCTGTCTGCCTAATAAGCACAGATATAGTCTGGTCTCTGGCACAGAGACCAGACTATCAATCCCACAATCCCACAATCCCACTATTTAGGGATGACACTGGGGATGACAATCATAGACATATAAAGGTAGACGCCTCCTTCGGCTCTGAGGCATTGGTATCTCGGGCGTCATTTTAGCGTAGGCAAGCTGTAGGCAAGCTTCCGCGTGTGTCACAGAAGGGGCCGTTCGGTAGGCCAATCAAAGGCAGGTGGGGGCGGGTCTATATGTAACCCAGCTCTTAACCCTATAAAAAGCAGCAGCTGCGCAGCATCTAGTTAGTTGGAACGTGGCAAACTCCACACTCTGGATTTGTGCAATAATAAATCGTCTTTTACTGTTTTACAGTTTAAACAGGTTCCTAGAGACACGGTCAGTTCGTGTTCAGCTAGTAGTATAGTATTATTTTATCATTATTACCATTATGATGTACTGCTCTGTGACTTTGGAATGATATGCTTTTGGCTGTCTTGGAGTATTTGTGTTATATGTTATGCTTTCAGTGCCATTAAAATATGGAACAATTGTTTCAGTCTTTCAAAGTTGATAGCTCTGTTCTGACCTGAATATGTAACATTAAGGATGTTGGATAAAGGCAAATCTGCAATGTGGCCAGCATATTTCATATTTAGTCTGTCAGTGAATGGAGACAAAAATATGTTGTGACTAGTACTGTTACTTGAAAGTATTTTGGTATGAAAATATGCAATTTAGATGTAACCAAATATACTGTAGGCCTACACCTGCTGGATCCATCCATAACTCCATGTCTCGCATTTGTAACAAACTTAACTGCTTGAAAATAGGTTGAAAATTCAGGGAGTTGTGATGATTTTAATTGTGGAGAGACTGTCTGCTTCAATGGACATAAATGCATTAGAACAGTGGTTTTCAACCTTTTTCATATCAAGGTCCATTATTTATTCGCCATTTGAGCCACGGAACACCGTTTGATGAGCTTTAGCCTCTCACACCCAAAACTTAGAATATGTTGTTATCGTTTGATAAGATGCTGTCAAAATAACAATTCTTTACGTTCTCTAATTGTGTACCTGTATAGTAAGTAATGCAGATGTTTAACAATTTGACTCTTGAGAGTGTGAAATGTTACTCATACTCAAGATTTAAAGATCTATAAGGGTCCATTTGGTTATCAACTCTCCATCATTTAGCTGGGGACCACCTGGAACCCCCTCAAGGACCACTGGTGGTCCCCGGACCACTGGTTGAGAACCATTGCACTGACAAGTCCCGGAAAAGATGCACTGTGATTGGCCAGTAGTCAACGTGCTGTGAAACTGAGACTCAAAGTAGTCACTTTGAGTCTCAGTTTGCCTACGCAAAAATGGCGGCCGCGATACCAGTTGCTCCAACGAACTGCAGAGGCCAATGAGGTATCTAGGTTTCTATATCTATGATGATGACAATAGTCACCGTCCTATTGTCCATGAAGTGTCCTAAAGTGCTTTAAACCATGACATAAACATTACATTTCATTTTCCACTTCTATCTTCAACAGCCCCTTCATCTTGCCTGTTACTCTCAACATGCTGTCGTAGAGGGCAGTGTGTGTTCCATATGTGGTCCTGCATCAAGGGCCATTCTCAGCATGCCAATATAGCAGTCGTCTAGTGACTCCTCAGCCTCATACACGTTATTAATGAGGTCAAGCACAAGGTCGTCAATAGGGACATATTTCAGGACCTCTGTGACAACCCTCTCTACTCCACAGCTCTTTATACACTTCTAGTACTAAAGTTCTAATGTCCATTAGAGCGTGTTGGCTCTTGTCGTTCCTTTTCATCTCATGGGGTCATTATACAGATGATGATGAAACACACAAATGACTTTTAAGACTATGATCAATATCTGCTAACAGGAAACACGCCATTATGGATGGTCTGTGTGTCCTTTGAATTGACATACAGTTGATGGACTGGCGCTCTCTCCTGGTCACATGGTAACAAAGACAGTGAGCTTAATGGTATATCAGAACTCTTCTCCTCACACCCCGGCCGACCAAAACTATCCTTACACACTTCCACACACAAGAGTGATGGACGTCGTCCTTTTGAATGTGCAGCATATTCTTGTTTTATATTTCTTGGTGCCTGTTTTACCAGGTTCAGTGTCAGTTTGCGTGTTCAAGTATCAAGTAAAAGGATTGATCAAATGCACGCACACACACGCACGCACACACACACACACACACGCGCACGCGCGCGCGCACACACACACACACACACACACACACACACACACACACACACACACACACACAGACACGTAAAAATGGAAAGTTGGACTGGGTTTTAGTTTCCATTCTCCTATAGCTGTTAAGAATCATGTTACCTCACACCCGTTTTCAAATGGCTAAATAATCCCTCAAGAGTCATCATTGGCACAAACAATTGAGTCAAACAAGGTCTTGATGACAGAATGATCTGTTCTGTTCTGTACTGTGTATGGGTGCAGAGTTATTTACTATGTGACTTCTGGCATTCAATGAGCAATACATAATGCATCCCATTCCCTATGTGTAATAATTTGGGCTTTATGCCTGTCCACAAGGTTATGTGTGGACAGGAGGACTTGTATGTAATTGCCGGGATGACTTTTAGTTAGAAAAATACGATTAGCAAAAAATATATACAGTATTATGTGTGTGTGTGTGTGTGTGTGTGTGTGTGTGTGTGTGTGTGTGTGTGTGTGTGTGTGTGTGTGTGTGTGTGTGTGTGTGTGTGTGTGTGTGGGGGGGGGGGGGGGGGGCTGGCATACAGTATGCATGTACTGTACATGCATGTGTACGTACTGTACATGACAGGACTGTATGCACATATGGGAAAAGCGCTGGGGCTTTCCCTGTGGTGTTTCTCATGCTACACACACATCTTATGAGCGACACCATATTGTGTGTGCAATGTCTGAAGAATGAATCCATTGTGCGTGGGCTACAATACAGGCCCTTCCTCTGGGCATTCTGCTGTAGAATGACCAGCACTTTATTTAAACAGCGCTGGCTTTATCTTTCTCTGAGTGTATGAGTGAAGCTGTCACAGCTAGACCCCACCAGTACCGCTAGATAGTTATGATAAGCTTAAGATTGGGTGGTGTTTCGATGTAGAAACATGGCCACCAAGGCACAGGGGGGAACCCAGAGGAAGCAAGGGACAATGGAGGGCTATTACAAAAGAAGAGTGGCTTTGGCAGTCTCCCCGGACAATTACAGCAGCAGTTGTGGGATCAGAGGAAAAAAGCTTTTTGCAAAATGGCTGATCTTTACCAATTAAGTCTGACACCGATGTACAAGTTCACAATGCGTCACATCGTGATGTGCACGAATGTGCCCCCTATATTCTGGGCAGAAATAGCCAAATACAAGCTCGCAACGTGTTGCAAACACGTTGCGAGCTTGTCTTGTCGATCTGCTATTTCTGGTGAAGAGATTTGGTGTAGAAAAGGGCCAACTCAGGTCCGTCCGTTTCACTAATGTCTTGAGATTTTAGGCTAAAAACATATCTGCCAACTCCACCTGTTAACCCCTGCGTCCCCGTGATAATGAATGATTGAGTGAGAGAAAAAAAGAATGAGAAAACCGCTCGCTTATCCACTGTTCTTTCGACGGATTAAAGTTACAATCTCGCGTACTTGCAGACACCTCTTGAGCAAGTTTAAAGTACTATACCGTTAGAAAATAGACAAATGAAAATGTTTGCTTATCAGGCAATACCAGAATGTTTGCTGCCAAGGAGGGCATGTGAAAACGGTCTCTCCCATTGCCATTCCTGCAAGTTATGCAAATTCTTTTGCATAAAAATCTGGCACTGTAGTGAAAACACAGCTTGAGGGTTTAAGTGGTTAATGTGGTGCTACCTAGTGTCCCTTTTTAGCTGGTGTAGATGAAACACTCATTATTTGTGTATTAAACACAGGTGTAGAAGAAAGGACGTCAGTGTAAGGTTATTGTCTTGGCTGAGCAATAGTCTCTCTTCGTCAGGGAACACGTCCAACATTCAACACATCACGAATGCATGCAGCAGGTCTAGGCAATCAAATCATATTTTGCCAGCTTAAAATATGAATTGCCAGGAGGACTTTTATTTTGGAAATGATATAACAAATTGGCTCACTGTTTGTTTTTCTGCAGGTATTACATGAAAGAGAACACCAAATGAAAAGAGAACACGAAAAGAATTCAAAGAATATCCACAAATGTGACATGCGGTCACATTCATCAAGCTCTATTCAAGTTCTGTTCAAGTTCATATAGTCTACCGTAAAGTGCTCTGCATGTGTGCACGTGTTTTAGTGTGTGTTTTCCACTTGAAATTATTTTGGGTCATTGTTAAATGGGTCGTTGTTGTAAATCAGCTATACTGGAACCATTACTGCTTAATTACTCTGCCTGCAGCAAGGTGTGGCAGGGTAATAATTTTCTGTGCGTGTCTCTGTCAATTTGTCTGACTTATAGCAAAATAATATGATAATAATGACGTTGGTTGTCATGAAATTTGGCGTAAATGATCAGTAGGCGGCCCTGAAGAGATGATTAATATTTGGGTCAAAAAGGTCAACGTAACTATCAAGGTTTGTGCCAAAAAGACAAACAGTTATTTGTCATATCTCAGGTATAGAGCCTTTTTTTGTTAATTAGGCACTGCTTTCATTCTGGATTAGAACTACTGTAATTAAGATATAGGGCCCATGGAAATCTCTGTTATTGTACCCAAGTCCCAAGCCTAGGATCAGAAAATAGGAAACAGTCCTTACATTATTTTTAATTTACTAAGAGGACAAACTTTATTGTATGTTGTCAGCTCTCCTCTTTCAGGATGGTATGTCTTTGGTATGGTTGAACCTCCAGCACTAGCCTCTATTGATATCATTCTTAAACCTCAAAGCTGCCTGCTGCTAAGATGACAGGAAACGTTCGTACCTACAGGTACTTGATCGCACTTTCACTGTCAGTGGGTGACACTGATGAGGTTACAGAGGTGAAGGACTACCCCTGGAGCTGTGGTTAAACAGATTTGAGCTGGTTTGCTGGAGGCTTAATGTTCTTCTCTACGACATTACAGCTTTTGTGTGGTGACACTGTGTCACCTGATTTGATCATAATCACAATGTGTCCCTCAGGTAAGAAAGAAAAACAATGTTTCATTTCACTTTTGATACATGATGATGTACTTTATGTCAAGGGGAGAAAAGCTATGGCTTTGTTATTATGCCATAAACGTTATGGCATAAAGGATCAGATACAATGCTAAGGACATTTAAAACAAAATAATGCACGGATCAGTGTGAGTGTGAGTGTGTGTGTGTGTGTGTGTGTGTGTGTGTGTGTGTGTGTGTGTGTGTGTGTGTGTGTGTGTGTGTGTGTGTGTGTGTGTGTGTGTGTGTGTGTGTGTGTGTGTGTGTGTGTGTGTATTCACGTGATTCAGTGTGGAATTATATGAAATAATATGAACCCACCCTTCAAAGAACATTCTAGGTTTGCAGATATTAATCATATCTTGCACACATAATTTGTTAATTGCTTAATATCATGCCATCAAAACCGTCAGGTGATCATGATGTCAACCACCAACTTAAATACAGTATGATTAGGCATACTGTACATTGGCATTGCTATTCTATAGAATAAGCCTGTTGTAAAATATGAATTTAATTTATTCTGTGCATTCCTGTGACATAATAGAGCTCTCTCTTTCTCTCTTGTTATATTGTATGTTGGTTGTGTCAAATAAATAATGAGTTGAAATTGATGCATTCTGGTCATAATTTGGTTCATTTCAAGAAAACCGTTTTGGCTAGTGGACATGCCGAGTGGCTGGCAACTTTAAAATCTAGTAGCCATATTGGCTGGTGATCCAAAAAGTTTATTTCAATCACTGATCATATGCTGACATCAAACCTTTGACATACACACGCCTGCGTGCGTGCGTGCGTGCGTGTCTGTGTGAGAGAGAGAGAGAGAGAGAAAGAGAGAGAGAGAGAGAGAGAGAGAATGCCTGTAGAGTTAATAGTAACATTGTTCATGAATACTGTTACTATTAATAGTTTGCCATATATTTATATGGAGAAATGGAAGGCTGAACATTCACAGGCAAGGAAACAGGAGAGAGAGATAAAGGGAGGAGTCTAAAAGGATGCAGGAAACATGATAGCTATTCATTATAGTCTATAATTCATGTCTTACCCCGGATTTGAGCTGGAATTCTTACCACTGAGTTAATAGAGCAGGCCTGCTCTCTCAGGGTAGAAACATTATTATGACCTTCAGGTAGTACCACTTTGGTTAGACCATAGGATCAATATTTCTCAATAGAAGATCAGGGAGACCAAATTCAGGCACTGCAGTTGTGTTAGTTATATTATGTTTAAATACTCATTAAAACAAGTTACATAGTGTTGGTTTAAGTGTTTAAACTTTAGTATTAGTTAATAAAAAGTAAATGAATGAAAAGTAATGAATACAGGTGTGCCTTGAAACTTTGACTTGCCCTTTGGTGTGCCTTGGTCACAAAAAGTTTGAAAACCACTGCCAAATATGTTTTGACAGGAAACGCTGTCCCTAGGGGAAAGAGAGAAGGGTTCATCCCCCCTGATGGCTCACTCGAGGGTGACGGTGTGGAAAGTCCACTTTGACCCTTAAGCCGGGAGACTAGGGAGGGAGTGGAGGTCCTGAGCACTACACTGCCCTGCCCCCCTCGGCGCCCTGTCTCTGACCATTCGACCTCTCAGATGACCCAGGGACACTGTCCTTGTCAGTCACATCTTGCTCCGGAACAGTCAGGCATGAAAGGAAAGAGGGCGCTTATATGGTTCACTATTTTCTGTTAGTATGTTATGCTGCGGTCACACTAGCGTTTTCTAATTTTTTATTCCTATGACTGTACCTCACAGTTTCTCTTACTCTGTGTCTGTAAATTAACTGCTGTGCTGCCTCTGCCACAGAAATTCCCCCCGCGTAATCAATAAATGTATATTCTATTCTATTCTATTCTATTCTATTCGAGCAGTGACAAAAGGTACAAAATTGCCAATCGTGGCGAACTGCATTGCTGCTGAGTCGCCGCTGAAGTGTTCAAGCCACACTGTGTAAAATGAAGAGGGTATGGTTAAATAGCTCAGGGAATTGTTAATGGCGAGAATGAGTTATTCTTCCATCTACAGAATGGATTGTAGTGAGAGAGAAGGGGAATGGAAAGTGTGAAAGAAAAACATAACAATGACGCTTCACTGCGTCATTGGAGCGCTGTTAAAAGTTGAAGTCAGCTCAACTTCTTTTGTAGCGCGTCACACACTCATTACAAAGTGACAAGTGTAAGTCATCAGTTTGTAACTTCATGTCGCAGGCTTCTACTGAATGCGACTTGTAGGCTTTCACCTGTAGTGTCAACGCAGCATCAGGGCAGTGGTTCCCAAACAGTGTATGAATGCTTTTATTTGATTGTCTCCTCCAGGCTGAAGGCTTGGCCGAGATATTTTGCACCCTGTCCGTCCGTCCGTCCATGTGTCTGTCCATCTGTGGACAGCTAATCTCTGGCACTGTTGGCCCGATCGATGTACACACACTCCCTGCATTCCAGAGCAGAACCTCTGCTCCAAATTTTTCACATGGGCCTGTTATAACGCCACAAGGAGGCCGATTTTTGCTAAACACATCTTTTTATATTACTCCTACAGATTTTGTGCAAAAAAAAATCATATTCCATCCTGATTGGCTAAGATTGGCTTCCAAAGTTTGGAGTGGTCCGTTTTGAACAAAATGCCTCAAATCATGAACACAGTGTGCGATTGCCGTGAAACTTTGCACACACATTCTCACTAGGCCAAGGAAGAAATGCCACCCTTTTCACATTGTCCTGTTATAGCACCGCCAGTAGGCCGATTTTTGCTAAACAATTTTTTTACATATTATTCCAAAGATTACTCCTACAGAAATTGGCACATCATGCAAATCGGTACACATTATTTCTATAGTCATGTGATCTAGACGGATCTGTCCGATTTTTCATATTCCATCCTGATTGGCAAATTTTTAACATTTCTGGCCCACAATAACCTACCTGACCTGGAGGAGACCTGTGCGGAGACAAAATTCTTCAACCCTCCATAGATTTGTTTATTTGAGCTGGCTTCCTAATGTTTTTTAAACCAGTGGTTCCCACATTTTGTTATGTCAACTAACTTGTCAAGGACCCCCAAATGAATATGTATGTAGTGTACCCCCATCTGAACATATTTTGTGCCAGGGACCCCCATACAAGATTTGTGTTGTTAAAATATTCAAAATGACACGTTGTGAGCTTGTAGATCTGCTATTTTCAAAAAATATTGGGGAAAAAACATATTTTCAAATAGCCGAAATAAAGTGCTAAAACGTAGCCTAGTTGCTCCTTTTGGGTTTGTTTTCATAGACCTGGCCGCTTATTTCACTTGCAAAATCTGGCAACACACTGATTACCTGCATTACACCTGCAGCCAGGGCGGAAGTGTAACAAAAAAAAAGGCACGGGTTTCCGAGGCTAGGGCTAGAATAAAAAAGAAGGATAGATTACAGGGGCGTGTCCCAGCGTAGTACCGGGGTATTGCACATGCGCAGTAAAATCCTGCCTGAACATACAAAAAGGCTCAGTAGATGGCAGCGTGTGACCCTTAAACGGTAGTGTTTGTTTTGTGTCACTTCAGTAGCCACGGAGCCCTGCTGAAGATCTTTATTTGCTGAAATTAAATGTTAATATGGCCAAAACAAGTAGGCCTATTTAGTGCCATAATAGGCACAATTGTGTGGCATATCACTGAATGAATATTAGCCCAAAGTTATAGAAATCATTAAAATTCTCATCTACTGATGCTTTACTGTCAGGTATTTTGTGCAAATTGAAGTGCTCGAGATTCAGATGTGCTGTAGTGTGGTAATAAACAGCATTGTTTTTAATTACACAATAACCATGACCATACACATAAATAGAAATACTTTTAAATAGGAAAATGTTAGTGCTCCGAAATTGCATTTGGAACTACATACAGAGTATGACAACTAGTGTAGGCTACTTTATTGGATTTCTAGCCCACATATTAAGACTATATTTGGAGTCGCTGCATAGAAGAGATTAGGTAAAAAAATTATATATATATATATGGCCTATGCGTTTAGATATGCTCACAGTATAAAAACTTATATTCGTCTTCAAAATGTATTTTTATTTGTTGATTGTGAACACCACATGATAGATATGCATATTAATAACTTGGATATGGGGGTTTATGTCACTTTGTTGTTGTTCTTTATAACTATGTAAGTCATTTAGTCCACTTGTGTATTAGAATTACAAACCTGCAGCTGTTTAGGTGCTGAGTGGAGAGAAAAACAAACACACACCTCGACCGACTGAGAAGGGATCCTGGGGGTTTTTATGTAGCGCCTCTGCTGGAACACTCCGTCGTGCACTTCCTGATAACACTGCGCATGTGCAATACCCCGGTACTACGCTGGGACACGCCCCTGTAATTCATCCTTCTTTATTTATTCTAGGGCTAGGGCGGAAGTGACCAGATATTGAACAAAGCAGCTAAAGGTGGTGCCGCCACCCTGGAGAAGGACCAAGAATAAGGTGAATAGCAACTGATTGACCCATTCCTTATGGCATTGGTTCTCAAAGTGGGGTCCGGGGACCCCCAGGGGTCCTTGAGGGAGTTCCAGGGGGTCCCCAGCGAAATGATAGATTTGGCACCAAATGGACCCTTATGGGTCTGTAACTCTGAGAGTGTACAAATGGAACCAAATGGACCCGTCAGGCTCCATTTGGTTCCATTTGTACACTCTCAGAGTTAAATTGACATAGATTGTACAATATAAATTGCGGTCCAAGTGATAGAAATGCCATTAAATGGGGGTCTGTAGCCCTAATGCATGTCAAACTGGGGGTCCTTGAAATTAAAATGGTTGAGAATCACTGCTAGAGCCGTAAAAAAATCTTCTCTTATGGGGGTCCCTGGCATATCTTTTGAAATGGGGGTCCGCGGGCTAATAAGTGTCAATTTGGGGGTCCTTGACATGAAAAACTTTGAGAACCACTGCCTTATGGTAATCTAAAAATGAATCAATGAGTATTATCCTTAAATCAAAATACGAAACACAAGATTGGGAAAATGTTTCACTCTCACATTGTTGAGTTTTGGTAATATGTGATTGTCATGTAATGTTGTGTAGGCTATTATCCCCAGTAACTGCCTTGTGACAGTTGTATTGTTTCACAGGCCTACAGCGCCCCCTAAAGCCTAATAAAGTTAGGAGATCCATGGAAATGACCATGACTAAATGCACTTTAAGGTCTACATTAAGGTCTACTTTAATTTAATGAGCAAGTAAGGACACAAGAACACTTGTACACAATCTATTGCTCATTTAAGCCTGGGAATAACATCTAAACATAGCTGCTCAAGTGGTTGGTTAGAAATGGAACTACAATGGGACAATGTGTAAGATTGGCCAGCAGGTGGTAATGTTGGACAAATATATGCCATCTCACGTGTAGTTTTACTATTTCCTCCTAACACAAACCAAGTTAATATTGTGTGCATCCATGTGCCATGCAGTGATTTTATATGACTGCATTAACATCCATATGATATATAATATAATCACATATATTAAATACTGTATATAAATTCTGACAGAAGAATAGCCAGACAATAGGCTCTATGCATAGCAGCCATATTGGAAAGAAATTGGGCCTCTCCTTACTTCCTTCACAGGTGTTACCAATGATACTAATGAAGGCTCTGTTCCATTCTGGTCAGGGTGCTGATATCGTGCATGTTGGCTCACTAGAAAGTAGAAACACTCCATTTTGGTTCCCAAATGGCCCCTTATGGTGGGTGTGTAACTCTGAGAGTGTACAAATGGAACCAAATGTTCCATTCGTAAGGGTCCATTTGGTTCCATTTGTACACTCTCAGAGTTATGGGGGTTCGTTAAAATAAGACAACCACTATGCCACACTAAATGGAACAGAGCCTTAATTAGTATCATTGGTAACACCTATGAAGGAAGTAAGGAAGGGGCCCAATTCATTCCCAATATGGCTGCTGTGCATAGAGCCTATTGTGATTGACAAAGGTCTTTAGAGTGATCATAATGTATTACTCCAGAGGACACAGAAGGGAAGCTGATGAAGATGATAAGTGTGAATGGAGTTTCTTTCTATCAAGTATCAAATGATTACACCCAATCAGGGTTCAATTTGTAAAGAAAAAAGAAAGAAGAAAAAAACAGGAGGGGACATTTTCTTAACCCCTTAAGCTCTATACTTCTTTGTACCACAAAAAGCGAAGATATGTTATATGTTTTTGTCTTTTTGCCCCAAAGGGACACAAGGGTTAATATGGTTAATATACATCTTCATGTATCTTATACATTTCAAACATACACGTAGATAGACAGTTTACATTTACAGACAAGGAAATGAATGAATTTAATTCAGGATAGTAGTCTAACAGGAAATGGGGAGAGAGATGGGGAGTGACATGCAGCAAAGACCATCGAGATCGGGACTCGAACCTGTGACGTGCTGTCAGTCAGGCTACTTTAGAGCCTAGGTGCCTGGACCGCTACGCCAGCGGCCAAGGCCACATGATGTGTCTCTTGAGCTACAACTGCATTCTGGTTACTTGACAAACATGCAAGTTTGTCAAGTACACACTCCAAGACTGTGATAGTACTGTACTGCAGATGGTGTTATCATGAGCTGCAATCTTAGAATGTGTGTAATATCATTTAAAGATGCATTAGCCTATTTAATTGAGGACATGCTGCCATAAATCATAACAATCCTGGCAATTGGGTACAAGCATTCCATTCCATCCACTGCTTCATATGTTCTGAATGTCAGTCCCACTTTTCATCAGAATGCCCACATTAAAAAGGGGCCTCCAAGTCAGATGCACCCTCCACATCCACACTTAACCTTAGCAATATTCTCACTGGTGCCTTGCCCCTCTGTCCCACTGTGTCCTGGCTATTCGATCTGAATGAAGAAACCGACCAAGCATAGTGTTGTACACTCCTTAAAAAGATATGGCCCAATATGGGTGATATTTAAGTTGATGTCTCAATTGCCGAACCTGACTGTTTGCTTTGTATACTTTTTCATACATTTTGCCTCATATTTTGTGTCTCCAAGCTCTCTATAGGCTGAACACAACTTTTAGGGAACATATTTTAGCAGATAATTGGTGTCGGTGCAGATTTGTTATTATAATAGTCTTGTTACTATGATGGCCTTTGACCAGCCGCATCGCTGTAATGTCAACAGCTGGTTTCCATCAGATGGTGGATGAAAGGTTCCTCATGACTGCCAAAATTATATTGCGACATGTTCCCTCACTTCTCCCATATTTTATTTTAAAAAAAGTGTGTCAGAGAGAGAGAGTAGATGCGTAAGGCAAGATGGCATGAGTCGGATTTGAACAAATGTGGTCAGCGACAGGTTTTCAAAGTTGGGGCCATGGTCAAAATGAAATAAATAAATAAATATTTATATATTTGTTTACTCAAATTCAATTTATATTAATACCATCACTGGTATCCCTATTTTGTGCATGTGATAATCGTGAGACTTTTTTCAAAGATTTTAAGGTTTTTGAAACGTGTTTTTATATATTTCTTTAAAGCCTTTTCAAAATAGGGGGTTGCCGGCACAGTGGGGTTCCTTGGCATGGATAAGATTGGGAGCCCCTGCACTAAGTGATTGAGCCACCAGGCTCATTCATGTTTAAACGTAGGCAAGATTATATCAGCTGTCAATCTTACACAGGGGAGAAACATATTAAGTCACAGTTTTAATATTTTCCACCACTTTAAGTTTGTTTGCACAGCTGAGAACCCAATTTGCCATGCAGGTCCAGCAAATGCCACAATGGACACTTTTCACATCATTTTGACAACTAAGCACAGCTGAGGGTAATAACATTAATTATGTGTAGAATGAATGCACTGGAGCAAGCTCTGAAAATTAGAGCCTTTTTATTTACAGGGTGCAGGCAAACAGAGTGACAACGTTTCGATGTCAATACATCTTCATCAGGTCATAGCATGAAGAGGCTATACAAATGGCTTAAACACAAGTGAGGAACAGAGGTAGGCCCTTCTATTAACCTGTCCAAAGGCCAGCAATAATGGATACATACATCTTTCTACACGTGGAGAACTCTAGGCCTCTCCAATAGTGAACCAGGACCTGCAATTTAGGCTAAATAAGTCAACTATAAATAAATAGCAAATATCAGCATTACAAAAAGTGAATAGGCATATAGGTCAAATTCACAAATACATTCTTTTTTTATTTTAATAAATGTTTTAAAAAAAATTTTTAAAGACTTTTTAAAATATTTTTTATAAAAAGTAAAATGTATAAAGCAGAAGACCAAACTGGGTTTGGGAATAGAATGCTTAAAGTATGTATGTGGCCAGAGACAAACAGCACAAATAATTAGAGTATGAGAACCCAAAGCAAGTAGCAGTGGAGTAGCAGCCTGAGGAACGGTTTGTAATGGCACTTGTAGAGGATTAAAGAAAATATGATAGATTAAGCTCCTCATTTAGGCCCGTGGGCTCCAGAGTATTTTAAGTGTGTATCCAGTGGGCCTCTCTGCATAGCACTTTCTTGATAGTGTCACCACCTTGTGATGTAGCGGATATTTTTTCAATTCCCCAGAATAAGCCATGGTTGGCCTGGATATAATGCCAAGCCATGACACATTCGAGATTACCAGTGCGTATTGCAGTTTTATGTTCCCCAATTCTTATTTCTAAAGGTTGTTTGGTTTGGCCGACGTATACTAAACCACATGGGCATTTGAGTAGATAGACCACATGGGTTCAATTACAATTAATAAAGGATTGCATTTTTTACTTTTTGCCAGTGCGGGGTTGGGTGAAGTATTTGGCATTTGAGGAGTTGGAGCATTGGGAGCAGTTGCCACACTTGTAGAAACCCTGGGGGGTTTGATCGGAGTGCAGGCTATCGCTCAGGCTATGACAGTGTCTGAAACAGAAAAGAGGGGGGTCAGAACAGATACTGGACATTTGTGGATCACTCTGTAGGACATGCCAGTGTTATGATTGTGTGTTGATAATGCCTGCCGCTGGTGTGTATTGAGTGTAAAAACAAAGTCTGTTTGATGACTGCTTGGGTTTCTTTTTTATTAAAGTATCTTGGTCAGTGTGCAATGCTGTTGTATGTAGAATTGAGGTCTGCTTTGGCATAGCCCCTTTCTTCAAATCGGTTTGTTTGTTCTGTGGCTTTATTAGTAAACTGGGGTAGAGCTACAGTTGCTCGTTAAGCGTGGTTGCTATCGGCTGTGAGAAGGGTATTCCTGCTAAGAGGTTTTCTGTAGATTTTGTTTCTAGTTTACCGTCTTCCCATTAATTGTGTGTATGTTTAAATAAGGTGTTTATGTGTGCCAGCATGATGTTAGCTGTAGAGGTGTTGAGTTGACCATGCTGGCACCCAGTAATCACTAAATGAAACACACACAGTTAATGTCTCTTTTAGTTCTCTGATGTGTACAGGCAGACCTCACCTCTCAGGAAGAGAATCGCCCTTTTAGACTCCTCTCAAGAAGAGAAGCATCCTTTTAGACTCCTCTCAGGAAGAGAAGCATCCTTTTAGACTCCTCTCACTCCACACACACACACACACACACACACACACACACACACACACACACACACACACACACACACACACACACACACACACACACACACACACACACACACACACACACACACACAGAGACTATACTGTATGAATAGGTCTTTGACAACCAACAGTGGTGTGTGGTGTGACAAACTGCAAATGCTCAATATGGAGAAATACATCAGATAACACTTTATATTAATGACATGATCACAATGACCATTCATTCAAATTACAAAAAGCTTAAGGAACACTTCACATAGTTCATTCAAGAAATGTCTACAATGAATTGACAAGACAATAATTGAAAGTTAACTGGAGGGTAACTTATATACTGTGTATATATATATATATATATATGTACATACACTGTATATACACACCCACACCCACACACCCACCCCCACACACACACACACACACACACACACACACACACACACACACACACACACACACACACACACACACACACACACACACACACACACACACACACACACACACACAGACATGAGCTCGTCAGTCTTGCCATAACCCCCCTCGCTCTCTATCCCTTTCTCTCTCTCTCTCTCTCTCTCTCTCTCTCTCTCTCTCTCTCTCTCTCTCTCTCTCTCCTAAATAGCCTAAATAAAACATATTGAATGCCCATGAGGGAGGTTCCTCCGGAATTAATATATTACACACGAACGCACGCACGCACGCACACACACAATCTGAATCTAACGTGTTCAGGAAGCACTCAACACCAGCATTGATTAGTTTGCATAACTCTCTCTACCTTCATACGCAGTCTACTCTAGACGATGAAGCATAATGAATGGCATACAATAACCTCCAACTACTGTACCTAGTACTCCTGTACTAAGATGGGGCTGTTCCAGTTAACACTTTTATGAATCATACTTAAAAGCAACATGAATGTTTTTGATGCAGCTAATGCTATTTGCCCTCTGCTCGACAAGATCGTGAAATCTCCCCCACATAATGATTACATTTTCACTGATGGTGTCCTTTAAGTGAATGTGAACCTGTGAAATGTCAATGTCAAAACAATGGCCCAGATTCACTAAGAAATGTACGACCATATTTTGATCAAAATATTGTCGCAAATTGTTTAGTCGGGGGCCAATGTCCCTAACCTGGTAAATGTGTCTCGTTGTATCACTGTCTTCATGAGGTAACTAGTGCTCTAACAGAAAATGTTTTAAATATCCTATCCAACCCTAATTTTCATTACTGATCAGGCAGGAGCCCAGAATTGGTCTCTGCTTTGGGCTTGCATGTTAAGTTCAGGTCAATTAAAATTGTGTTCCCATTTAACAAAGGAAACAAACAATAGCCCTGTCCTTAGACTGTCAATCATCAAGCAAGGAACAACTCCCATGAAAAGAATCCCTTGATGGGAAAAGAAAAGGTAGAAACCTTGGAAAGAAAAATAAAAAGGGCAGAGAGACATGCAATAGATGGCGAGTGGGCAATATTAAATTCAAAACAAACAAAAGAACAATAGTGCATATATAGTATATAATATTAGCCTATATATTATAGTAGTATAGTATATTAATAATAAATACAACACAATGAGGGATAGCGAAGTGTCATTTAAGTCCTCAAGGAAATTGTAATAAAATATGGTGCTGCCTGACACAGATCAGTTGAAGGCACAGAGTGGAAGAGCAACCACATCAGGTCAGGTCCCCCATTTCCATTATGAGCTATCAGGACATTTTCAATAAATAATAAGTAATATCAATGTGCAGCCATTCTCCATTGAACCCGCTGACTCATTCATGGGGTTGACCTATGAGAGAGTACATCAGATACTGTAGCACATGAAACAAATCCAACTCTAGCCAACTTTGTGGGTCTGGCATCAATGTTGTGTGAGCTCTTAATGTGTCAAGCAGTAATAAAACACATAATGAAATGAAAGAAACACACAGTAACTCCCATATTCTTACCCAACAGTCAATATCTCATGATTGATGCTGGAACTTGGTCATGCTATTAAATGGCTTTTATCAACATTTAAGTGAAACATGACCCTGCGATTTTACGAGTTCCAGGGACCTTTAGTATCCAATACAAGGAGAACTAGTTCTCAAGCGTACTGTTAAATTGATTACACAGGTGATCTTGAACTGTTTGACATGCAACAAGCTGAGTGTGTTGGTCTTATACTGTACTTTTAAGTAGCATTTGATTACACTGTGACACTTTACAACGACTGCCATTTAAGTATTTCATTGTAAATAACATTTAATGGAAGAGGTTTACAGATCGTGAATGTTCCTGTACTGTACTTGTAAAGCCTTCAGGAAGCTTCCTCATTGCTGTTTCTTAATACTAGTATTACTTTCAAGATCTATATTAAACCACATAACGGTCTGGAAACCCATCTCTTCAGACACCACCTGACCCCCTAGCACTCATTATTTCCAGTACTTTTGCTTATTAGATAGATGCTAGGGTTATTTTATCAATCATTAACATCACAGACAGGGAAAGTTGCCGTGCCAAATGAGCATTCCGGTTTTGAAAATAACATGTTTTGGGTGATTTCATTGGGACATCCATGCTTATTTGAAATATTTAATATGTGGGTTGAGAGACCAATCTTTCTCTTTTGTCTCTCTCTCCATCTAATGTAGATTGTCACATGCACACACGTCTCTTTCCTGAGACTATGCTGGCATGGACTGCCACCTTTTAGATCTAGCTACTGTATGTTTATCTCATCCTACAAGCCATTACTTTTCAGCTTTATGTATGTACAATTGACTGTGAATGTTTGTAGCTGTCATGTCATGGCACAGAGAAAACCTGAAATTTCAAGTCACAGAATTACTGTAACAATCAGACTTTGCGGATTACAGAGAAATTTGAATGACCGAATTATATGAGGGATCTTATTGACATTGAAGAGGGAGGGTCACGCACACCTATTGCAATGGATTAGGCTATACAATTTTTACTTTATGTTTGTCCTAGTGATTTTTCGAAGTATTCAGTCGTTTCTTCTCTGTCTTCAGAATGATGTCCTTTTCCCCCATTGGCCCCCGTGCCTTTTCATACTCGTGCACAACCCCGAAGCAATGGGAAGCATCAACACATGCCCCAGACAGGCAGAAAGACGGAAAGAGGTACAATGAATGTCAGATAGAGAAAGAAAGGAAGACAGTAGAGATGACGTACAACTGGTCACATGCCACACTACTCTTTCATTGCTGTAACTTTTCCAAGACTTTTCAATCAGTCCCTGATTTCTTAATGTTTTTCACTGATTCGCACCTTCATTTGTATTGATTGTCCCATGGTTTTAGGCTTACAATTAGGACAGTATTCAGACTGACCGTTACAAGGTCTGTAACTCTGAGAGTTATTGGGGTCCTTGAAATTAAAAAGTTTGAGAACCACTGATTTAGAGGATATGTTTAGGGGTCTGTGTTTAGTTGGAGTTATGGTCGATTTGTTAATAATACAGTAATTGCACGCAGAGTTGTACAATTGTAGCTCAAAGCGTTGTGAGTTTGTAGATCGTCTATTTCCAGCTTAAAGGTTAGGGTTAGGGCAAAAATCGCTGCTCAACACTTCCGAGACGCATGTCCTGATATTCTGTTTTAATTGTGATTTTTGGTGTGATGAGGGCGACTGGCTCATGAGGTAGAGCAGGTCGTCCAATGATCCGTGGGTCGTGGTTGTCAGGCTTCTTGCCACTCCATGTAGCCCATCTACCATTAATGACTTCCAGCCACTATTACTTAACTGATGAGCTCACGGTAAAAGATCACCTCAACAAGGAATATGTACTGTATATGCAGTGTTCACTGCCTGTCTCCACAATTTGCAGGTCAGGCAGAAAGCCATGAAAACCTGAGCAATGTCCTGCACTGATGAAAGGGAGAAAATTGCAATAGATTAAATTGAAGGATGGATGTGTGCTGTGGGTCTGCATTGTTGGATCTAAAAAAGAACAAAAAAAGAAGGCCAAATATCTGCTTTTTTCTTGCTGGAAGGTTTTAATTGCTTTTCGGAAGAGGAGTGCTACTCCCACATGACGTGTACTGAGAATGCACGGCACGGTGTGCTCCGCAGATAGCCTCTTGCAGGAAACCAGCAGCGAAAATGTCCCAATGACTGACACACATCAGTGATTCCCTCTCTAGCTCTATCTGGGGTCCTCTCTATCCGTCTTTTGCACGCACACGTACACCTAGTCCCTAACCATTTGTCCCCCCCCCCCCCCCCCATTACTTACCGTCTCATTTTCTCATTTCTTGTCATTTTCATTTTCTCCACAGTAGGCTGCATCTCCAACCAGTAGATGTACTCTTCCCTGGACAAACAATCTTTTAGAATTATGAGGGAAAAACCTTTTAGGTTCGTTCCAAGATATATCCAACAATATTTTTGAAACAAATCTTTAAGAATACATATCAAAACCCCATCTAAAAATAGAATTAGAAAGGCATATTCTGTAAAATAGCACTCCCACACTCCCACCACCAAAGTGCCAACACGGTACCTACATCATCCCACATGTGAATATGTCAATTGTCTCTTCCAGTGCACAAATATAAAAAATAACCCATTTAGCTCCTAGATACTGTGATAATATTTCTCTAAATTGCACAATTTATAATTATATCATTTAAAAACGTTATATTCAAACAACAAATGTCGTTAACCTCTGTCTCCCCCTCTGACCCGAGTTCAGGCCGCTCAGACTTTTATGAGACACACGCCCCGGATTTGAGACTGTTTGGTCAAACGAAGGAAAAGTGACGTATCCAGTTCCATAGGGGGAGCTGATCTTTCTTTCCCATCTGAATGAAGGAGTCATGAATGAAGGAATCATTTAAGGCTGACAATCTCCTCATCTTTCCCATTCCGCTGTTCCATTTCCAGGAACTCTTTTCAGTTGCTGTCGGTTGTCATGTTTGCCAGTTCCCACCTGATATCATGTGGGAGTCCTGTCTGCTCCAGGCTGGACTGAATAACTGCTAGCTTGCATAAGTCTTCAGACTAGGGCTTAAGTCTAACATGTACAGGATATGTGTGTGTTCACTGTGTTGTGTATCGGATAGTCCAAAGAGGATGATACGTCTTCCCCTTTGGCTCAACGTTCTTCCAGGAGGAGATCTCTGGAAATATTTCCACACAACATTGGTTTTAAGCAAGTACAGCTCTCCATTGTGGGCAAAGGCTGAGGGAGCATACACACATCTTGGACAGAGGTGTGCAGAAGGAATCCTCGTCCAGCAGTTGGTCTCAATGTCAAAAACACTGAGGCCGTGAGGGACTAGGTTAGGGACTAGGTGTACTATATGTGCGTGTGTGCGTGCAAAAGACGGATAGAGAGGACCCCAGATAGAGCTAGAGAGGGAATCACTAAACCGCCAAAACCGCCAAATACAAACATCTTTGTCCCGATGATGGTGGCAGAGTTATGTATTGACGGAGGTGGCGGAGTGCCTCTGAGTTTAATTGAAGACCAGACCATTGTGGTGGTATCCAACTTGAAGATGTCTTTGGAGAGACTATGCTCATCGAACAAGTGTGTATCGGACCACCTAAATCCTCCAAAGACATACATGACCTTCTCCAAGACACAGGCTGAGTGATATATCCTCTCAGATGGAAGAGACCCTGATACCTCGGGCCTGAACCAGCTGTGGGCGTCCACTTCAAACGCATAAAGCACGTCGTAGTACTCATTCATTCTCTTATTAGCCCCTCCCCAGATTTAGACGATAGCTTCTATTAGCACAGCTGTGTGGCCGAAGCAGGGGGAACCTCAGGGGGGCGCTCTCCTCGTTTAGTTGTCACAAGAGGCAACTTCCTCCAGCGCAAAGAGACTGTGTTGAAAACATGCACCTGTATCTGGTCCCTGGAGATCTCCCCGAAACAGAGATCTCCAAAGGCGTACACCTCGCTCCCCACCGCCAGGGAAGCGGCATTGTCTGTGCATGGACCTCCTGTGAGACATGCTGTGATGCGCAACACTTCATACACCGACCAGCAAGGATACGTTTATAAAGTAGGTGTGCAGTCCATACACAAACACTTACTATATGATACAGGACAAACGTCACAAAAAGCTTGGCCAATCCACAAAGCCTAATGGGTTTCGTTAGCCAATCAGTGAAGTCGATGTTTGTTGATCCTCCTAATGTTACGACCCTGAGGTTGTATGTTTTTATGAGTGTATGTGTAGCCAAATTCCAACACTCCAACTTCCACATGTGCGTCCTCCACTCGCGCCTTAGTCCCGCCTCCGAGCGAGAAGGCAAGGATCAGATGCAAGTCTCCACATGTTGTATATTGGACACCGTATATTTCATGAATGGAACTGTTTGACGCGCATTTTCCCACACCCATGCACAGCATACTGCATGATTTTGTAAATAACGATCAAACCATTATTTAATTTGTTGCTTCGGTAGCTTTGATCACTGTCATTAAATGCACTTCAGCAGAGATGCTGAAAGCACTGCGTCCTGCGTCTCTGAGAAAGTTACCAATGTGAATGTGTTTGCAGGACTCTTCTCCTTCCCTCCAGAGTGTCTGTCTCTCTCTACAGGCAGCGAGACGCCCTCCCTCAGCCTCTGCCTCTTTCCACTGGCTATGTGTATTCATAGTTCGTTGAACGGCAGAGTTGCACACCGAAACTCAGACGCAAGCATAAATCAGACTTAAAACTTAAATAAATAATTTGAAGGGAATTCAGCTTTGTGAAAAATACCAGAGCATTAAATACTTCTTCAGCAATTAACAAATCCTATTATTATTATTAGTAATAGTAATAGTAATAGTAGTAGACTATTAGTGGGTCACTCTTAAAAGTGCTTGCCTTGCAATCCGCATTTCAATACCAAGATTTTAACTGTAATGACAGATGCTTAATCACTCGTTGTACCCACCCAAAACCCTTCCTCTGCCCAAAGCAGCAGAATCATTTTGACGTTCTCAACTCCTGTATTATTCAAAATCAAATCAAATGACTGTTGCATGACACCCATTGCGGTGCAGTAATGCAAAGCCCCACCACTGCTATCAACAACCACCACCACCACTACACGTGCCAGGTTGCCACAATAAAGGACAACTTCCTACTCTCACTTCTACAAAGCTGCCAGCATGTGATGTGTGCCCGGTCCCCCGTGTGATCCCTGAGGTCACCCTGAACCAGTGACCACAGTGAGACCTCGTCACCCTGAAGGTCAGCCAGTTTTGATTCCGTTTTCTCCTGGTCCATTCTTCTACAACACACAAGTGTACAACTCTGTTATTTACAATACTATATGTGGTTCATTACACATTGTGCGTGCATACATACACACAAGCCTCTCCAGACAGTTGGCCTGAGAACGGTTTGGCTGCTGTAGTTGATCGATTACGTGGTCCGATTGGTGATACCAATACTCCTATTGTTGGAAGCATTATGCATCTAGGACACTTTTTATAATAATAATTAAAAAAACTAAACATAACTCTCAGTTACAGACCTGTAAGGGTCCATTTGGAAACCCCTCAACGAACCCTGAGGGTCCCTGGACCCCACTTTGAGAGCCATTGGTTTAGAGTCAAAGGCATATAAAGTAGCCTACAAAGGTGGCTCATACAAAAGTGACACAGTGAAAATGTTCAATGATACCATATTGTACAATACTACACAGATTATATTATAACATCTTAACATTCAAAATTTGTGATAAAGACAAGTGTGTTTCCATAACGGGTGTGAATGAAATTACAGCAAAATCGTCGTGAGTGTGGGGTGCCCACTGGCCTAGCGGTCTGGGCACACACCACATAATGCAGCTTGACAGGGCGTCGCGGTTCGAGTCCCGATTCCGACGACCTTTGCTGCACGTCACTCCCCATCTCTCTCTCCCTGTTTCCTATCTACCTCCTGTACCATCAATAAAGGCAGAAAAGCCTTTAAAAATCTTCATGATTACATTTTTGCACTCTCAGTACATGAACACTAAGAATTTTACTGTGTATAAACAACAAGTGACGAGTTTTTTTCAGTGGGTGAACTTGAGGGCACCCCTTGGGAATTTGTTGATAGGGTCATAACCTTCTGTGTTCCTCTTACTGATGGATATAAAGCTGATCCTGGGCATATAGGACTTCTCCTTTCTCTAGGCCAGCTGTTTCCGCACTGAGGGCACACTCATTTTATTTATTCATATTCCTTTTACTCCTTTACCCTCGCACATCACATCAAAGTGTCTCCATACCGAACCACTGCCGGTCATCAAATTATTGGCTTAAGAATGCGACGTTAACAAAAAAAATCATGAATTCAAGTCTCCATGGGGTGAGTAATCGATAGAAAAAAATGAATTATTTGGGTGAACTATCCCGTTAATAACCCACCTTCATGTTTCGGCCTATAACGTTTACCCCTTGGAATCCTTGGATCAAGACTATAATCCCCATATACGCCACGCCCATTTTCGCTTGACAGGATTTTCCGCCTTTTTGCGTTTTTTAGCTACTGCTACACAGATTTGGTCCAAAACTCACAAATCAGTGCACATTATTTCTGGAGTCATGTGATCGAGATAATTATCATTGTCATAATTGTCAGATTTTTCACATTCCATTCCGATTGGCTATGATTGACTTCTGAAGTTTGTGGGGCTGGTGGTGATCTTCACTCAGAGGAGCGCACTTTTCTAACATTATAGTTGATAATAAAATCCTCTATGCAGAAAATGAATCAGATTTTTACTAAGAGCACCTCATTGTTAAGCTCTATAACACACACACACACACACACACACACACACACACACACACACACACACACACACACACACACACACACACACACACACACACCAAATGCATACGCATGCATGTACACACACACACACACACACACACACAATCCTCCAAATTTCTATGAGACCAGCATTTAATCTATTGGAAATATTCTATTTTCATAGAACTAATAACCGCTACATTACCTTGCATATTGCCTCTGTAATTGTAGAATGCAGAAAGCGTTCATATTTTCCTGACATGCTTTTCAAGAGAGAGTTACTTATACTACCATCACGGACGTCACAGCTGGCAGGCCTCAGCTCGTTATCGAAACAGCAAGGAAACTGCATACAGCCTGCAATCAGCAAAGTGGTCAATTTTAAGCAAAACAAAATTAACATGCTGATGTGGAAGCATTACTTTGCCACTGTTCATCGTTCATCCCAGTGAGGATGCAGACAAATTGTTCTAGTATGTGAACTGGAAACCACAAGATTCCCAGTTCGATCCCGGGCTGGGGCGCTCCCCCAGAGTTAGTGTCGAAGTGTCCTCGAGCAAGACGCTGAACCCCTAATTGCTCCCGATGAGCAGGTTGGTGCCTTGCATGGTTTCCTTCCGCCATCGGTGTATGAATGTGTGCGTGAATGGCACAATCAATGTAAAGCGCTTTGGATAAAAAGCGCTATATAAAAATGCACCATTTACCATTGTAAAGTAAGAAGTAAGTATGTGTGTGTGCATGCGTATGTGTGAGCATTGGATATATATGTTAGAGTTTTTGGTTGGGAATGATTTTCATTCTAAAACTGAGTCAGTAACAATCGCTATACTGCAGTACATTGCATTAGCTGTAGATAGAGCTAGAGAGCGAGAAAGCATCTTCTGCACAAATTCACCCAGACCTGGGCCTTGACAGTGAATCTAATCAAGAAAAAGGTTATGATATGAAAGACCCAGCCTCCAGCATCACAAATACAAATTCTTTCTCGATACGATTGCCCTAGAACATACAAAAGACTATACCTACATCAGCCTAAACATCAGCGCCACAGCTAACTGCAACCAAGCTGTGGACGACCTGAGAGGCAAAGCAAGAAGATTTTTGTATGACATCAAGCCTGGCTCAAAATATTGAACATCCATTTCCCTTTATGGTTGCAAGGTCTGGGGTCCACTATCCAACCAAGAGTTAGCAAAAGGGGTCAAACACTAAATAAAATTGAGACTCTGCACTGCGTGTAGAGTAGGCCTACTGCAAATACATTCTCCACATCCAACTGAAAACACCAAATAATGCATGCAGAGCAGACTTTGCACACTAATTCTCAAAATTCAAAAGAGAACATTTACATTTTATAATCACCTAAAATAAAGTGACCCAGACATGCTCTGTATTCTGTAACAAAGCCGTTACCTATCTCTAGAGAGACAAATACAAGCAGAGCCACCAGACAGCACTGTAACTGATCCAATGCTAAGGAAATCCTTGACTATGAACAGACTCAGTGAGCACAGCCTCCATCGAGAAAGGCTGGAGGCAGACCTGGCTCCAAGGAGAAAACAGACTGTGTGCACCCACTGCTCACAAGACGAGGTGGAAACCGAGCAGCACTTTCTAACCACCGTACAAAGACATTAGAGACACATACTTCCCAGATTACAAACACCCTTAAAGAGTTAGAAATTATGTTACTAATTACTAACACAAAAACTCCCATATCTGCTGGGGGAAGTACAGCCAGGCCGGGAGGCGAAGACTATGTTTTCGCCTCTGTGTCTGTGTCTGTGTGCGTGTGTGTTTGTGTTTGTGTTTGTATACAGCTAATATCAGACACCGCTGGACTAATCAATGTCGAACTTTTCATGCACACTCCCCATAGGTCCAGGAAGATACCCCACCTTACATCCTAATACTGATGTCGATCCGATGTAAACGGTTATGTCAACCCGTCACTTACATTTTATTGTACATCCATTTCTTATTTTGGATATCAACTTGCTTTGGCATTGTAAATATGTTTCCCATGCCAATAAAGCCCATTTGAATTGAATTGAGAAAGATAGATATTTACTTAAAGGTAGGGTAAGTGATATTTTTTTGGTTAAAACTAAAAGCTTTTTGTTAAAAGATTAAAGCACTATATTCTGATGGTATTCATTGATAGAGTGTTTGATCAGTAACAGGGTTCCTCTCCATCTCTCCAGCTCTTTAATAAACAGAAAATACACAGGTGGGTTTCCAATCATCAGCCAATCAGGAAAGAGTACCCATTTATCAGCTTAAATTGTATAGTGTTCCAGTTCAATTCAATTAAATTTGATCAAAGTGTCAAATCACAACAAGTTGTCTCATAGACACTTCATGTAGAGCAGAGACCCGACATTGTCCCACCCTGAGCAAGCAATTTTGCTCCAATGTTATATGCTCATTTCTTTGTGTAATCACTTCCAGTTTCACTTGTTTAATATGTTCATTACCTATTCTATAGTTCTCTCTTCTGATTGGATAAAATAGGTATCCTGACCTGGAAATGCATTTTCTGTTTAATAAAGAGCTGGGGAGACAGGGCTACTGGACAAACAGTCTATATCAGGGCTCTTCAACAGGGGGTCTGGGACTCCTAGGGGGTCCTCAGAGATACTGCAGGGGGCGCCGGGGCCGCCTATATCTTTGTGTGATAGGGACTTAATTTTTTACATTAACCACTTGAGCCCTCACATCTCAATTCTGGGGGGAACATTAGCCAAAAATAGCAGATCTACAAGCTCACAAAGATCAACTATTTTCGGCAAAGAGGTTTTGTGTACAGGGAAAAAAGAGCAGATCAAGTACCGACCAAAGGTCAAGTTTACAAAGTATTGAGGGTTTAAGAAGTTAAATGTCTGAAAACACACATTTAACATTAATCCAATATGTAGTGGGGCCCTGGGGGTCCCTGCTTCATCTCTCTCTCAGCTAAGGGTTCCTTGGTCTGAAAAAGGTTGAAGACCCCCCCCTCAGAATATGGAGCTATTTAACACTTATTTTAACAAAATTTCACTTAGTCCTACCCTACATTTAAGGAAAATATGGACCAGTGTGCAAGCTTTTTACACTGGAAATATTTTTCTCCACATAGACTATACAACTTTTGCTTACATTTCCTCTCACCTGACCCGGAACAGGTCAAACTCCCCGATGTGCAGGTGCATAGGTAACCTAGATTCGCCCCAAAACACGCTCACCCCCATTTTTTACGCGGACCAGCGGTTCTTGTATTCTTGTATTTACTGAGGGTAAGGTTAGAAATATGTTTAGGGTTAGGCATAGTTTTACTGAGGTTAGCCCTACCAAAAGGAGTAAAGGAGTGTAAAACCCTACTCTCTTTCAAAACTGCCCTAAAGATACACCTTCAGGAGGCTGCAATTGCCCCCCCCCCTCTCCTTTTTCTTTTGTACATATTTCTCACTCTTCATACCAGTAACCTGTAAACTGATTGTATGACATTCTATAGTAGTTGTGTATATCTGTCTGTCTCTTATATGTCATCATGATTTGTGTGCGTGGGGAACTCATTTGAAACAAGCTCAGTGCTTTTATGAGTCTTCCAGTTTAGTAGACCTTGTATTGTGAATTTGTACTTCCATGTACTGTTGTTCTCATGTCTTACTAAATAAAGTACATCAATCAATCAATCAATCAATCAAGTTTAGGAATAAGGTTAGGTTTAGGCATAGTTTACTGAGGTTACGTTTAGGAATACCAGGTGAATACCGCCGGATTTGCCCCGGGGCGACTGTGTTTTGGGGCGAGTGTTTTGGTATTCATGTGACGCTGCACCGTCAAGCTGTACAGTGATGCACCGATGTCTGGCACACTCTCTGTGGACAACAGGTTGTTTGTTGATTGATTCCCTCTACGATGCCATGAGTATCCAGCCACAATCACAAAGAAGCATAATAATAGCTTTGAGTTTGATATGGCCAACTGTATAGTCCTTGAATTTGTTTGTTTGTTTACTTTAGTCACGGTCATGAATCATGATGTTGCTTTTTTAGTACGGCTATGACGAGTTGGTTGGTTTAATTTGCTTTTGCTCAGTAAGTAGCACATATGCAAGCTCACCACGCGTCTATCTGCTATTTACTGCATGCAACAAATGAGGCTCGGACGGCGCGGGTGTGGTTTATATTCTGACGTCGCTAGTTGACAGCGGACAGAGTTTTACTGCACGTAGACACACAGACACAGACGCCTCCGGGGCAGATGAAACGGAACCCATGGGACTTAGTCAGTGGCGCAATGTGACTACAACAGCTAGTTAGCTACAAACTTGCCGCTGGTGCTACAAACTGAAGTGTGTGTGTTCTTCTAATCTAATCTACAGTATCGCCAGTTGAATTGTTGAGCCAGCAGCACTTGTCAAAACGTCTATCTGAAGACATAAACAGCCGGGTTCACGATGCCTCTGCTGCCGCCAAGCTGCCATGCAACAACTTTCCCCCCAGCTGGCGTGCGTTAATTATCTGTGAGAGACTGACATAAGGTAAGAATCCTTTCATTTAAAAACAAACTAGGAGTCTTACTCCGTTTAGAATAGACTACTATGCGTTCTGTTCAGTATAAACAAACTTTATGAGGCTAAAGTGCGTCGGGTCAAATGTGCAGCACAGCAGCCTACTATAAATAAATGTTATTTACGATAGTATCCTACGGGTCAAAAGGCACATTTCCAGCCGTGCGTTCATTATTGCAACTGCCTATCCTACGTATAACCTGCTTGCTTGTTTAACCTGTGTTTTTAACTTGAATGAAAAGCGCGTTGAACTACATTTATGTTGGAAAGGTGCTCTATAAAAGATGATTATTATTAATATACCTTGCATGTAGCATATAACCTAGATAGTGACCTTTTCAAACTTGTTTCAAAACATTCTAAATGGGTCCAAGTTTATTATTGTTTATTTCCTCCTGTTGCAGTGTTTGTTTGTGAATATCAAATGCTCTGGAAATAAACTTGGACCAAGCTGTTCCCTAGCAACGTTACTGACAAGGTCTGTCAATATGTGGGGTAATATGTTCAGTCAATCAATCACTTTGTTTACAAGTCATACATCAAATGCAGCTCCAAGTGCTGAACATAAAAAGTGGAAATAACAATAAGTAAAACAAAAAAAATTGTTAAAATAATAAAGTGTTTAAGAAAATGACAGTAAAAGTGCAAGTCGAAATAAATACACTAAAGCCAGACTAAAGGGGTGTTATAGTAGGGCGGTTAAGCAAACCAATTGTGCATTTTATGATAGAAGCATGAAACTTTCAGGATATCATCTACATACCCCAAGGTTTGATTTCAGACGTGGAAGCACTTTCAGATTGACCTCTGGTGACCTTGAGCGGTCATTGACCTCAGAATAGCATTTTTGCCCCATTATTCTCCATTATAATAATATATATGCCTGTTAAAATTACAGTTTTGTTCTAATAAATGAAAAATGAAACCTAATAGTCACTCTACAGAAATGGTGATTATTACTATTATGATAGTTCTGTTATGACATTGTTATTATGACATTAAAAACATCTAGGAGAGAGATAGAGAGAGCAGCAGTGAAATAAAGAAAAACAACATTGGTAAGAAAGTGCTAATGCATTCAAAGTGCAATATAGGTACAATGCTACTCAAAGGTTCTATTCATCTCATGTTGACTTTGGTTTTGGGGGCAGTACATGGTGAGCGTAGTGGGCAGATAAGCCCATATATGGAAGGTATTGTGAATTTCATGAAAGAAGCATGAAACTTCCTACAGTGTTTCTATATATCATGAAGTTTGTTTTCAGACGTGGAAGCATTTCTGAATTGACCTTTGAAACTTGTCAGAGGCTGTACACATTTTGGGCTGTCAAACCATGTTTGAAACACCCATAAGGCCCATCTTAAACCCAGAAATGTTGTTTCCTGTAAACCTTTATGATTAAAATGTCATCTATAGGCTTAGCAGATTTAGTTTAAGCTTGATTCCTAAAAGTTGCATTTTGGGCAATTTCTGTAATAAGCAGAATCAGCAAATGAATCGATTAATGAGCAAATTGCATGGAAATGACTAACATTTTGCGTCCAGTTAACTTAGAAAGGTGACTTAAGAGTCAAAGTCCATGTTTGTGATGTCCAGAAATGCATCTATTATCATGGTGAAGTCATGCAACCTTTCCTAATTTGCACAATTTGCATAAAGTATGTAATAATTAGGCCATGTTTTAGCTTGTAACCAATTTAGAAAGGTGCTCTTAGAGACTAAATCTATTTTTGAATGTTCAGAAATGAATCTCTTGCCAAAAAAAAAAACAATGTATCTGGATGCATGTCCATGTATTTATTCTCCACCTTCTCACCTACCTGCTCCCAATGAGCAGGTCGGGGTATTGTGTGTTTCCTCTACCATCGGTGTGTGAATGTATGGGTGAATGTGAAGTACATTGTAAAGTGCTTTGAAGAGTCAGGAAGACTAGTAAGGTGCTATTTAAATGCAGTCCATATACCATCATCCATCCCAGCATGGTGCCCACTGGCACTCTGATGACATTCCTTGGTTGCAGTGGAACATTGATGAACATTTCTGGGATAAAAGCATTGCTTGCGGTGGCATCGCCTTCATTCTCAATGGTAAATCCTGGACAAAATACACTGTGCTTATCGGATGCTTGTGGTTGTCCTCCTCCAAGAACCTGTTAGGATGTGATACTGTCTCCTACCCTGTGAGAAGGGCAAGGTACGTGCTTAAAGTACTCGTAGAAAGGACCATGACTAGTGTCAATACAGTGCTTGGAGAACTTCATGCTACGCACAGTGACCATAAAGATACCGGTGCAGAGTTCTTCTTCGCATTATATTGACAGACAAATATGATTCTGCACACTGTATATATATATACAGTAGTTCATCTGCAGGTCATGTTGTGGAAGGCTGCAGATCAGAGCGAGCCACCTACAGAGGAAAGAGACGTTGTTTACTCCCAGGTGCTCCAGCTGCAGCTGCAGAGCATTGAAGGCATGCAGCGAAATTAACTGCAGACACCATTCTTTAAGACTATGTAAGTGTGAAGGAGGTGAGGTCCACTACAACCCATTCACAAGGGGGGCCAAAGCTGTATGAGTAGAGAGGCCACCTGGGAAACAGAAGGTCCCAGGTTCGATTCCCAGCCCTGACAATGTGTCAGGGTGTACATAAGCAAGACCCTTAATCCCTAACGTCTGATCTCATGTCTGACCACTTGAGCAGCAATAACCTCACTGAAGCATAAGTCTGAGAGGAGGGCTGTGGACAGTTGCCTACCAGTGACATCATCAGTAGGCAGGTTTCAAACAAGATTTAAATGTTTTCATTTTATTTTGTATTAATGCCAGAACAATGGCTTCTATTATAGCATGCAAACTTTCCAGGAATATAAAGCCTGCAGTTTATATTAGCTTGGATTCCCCATTGATGTCACTGGTAGACAGGCTTCTGACAGAAATTGTACCATATTATCTCAAACCATATCCTTGAGCTCCTGCCATCTGATAGGAGGTTAAAGAGCATCAGGAGTCGGGACAAGCACCAGCACGCGGTCCAACAGTTTCTTCCCCCAAACCATCAGAACCCTGAACGCTCACCATACTGCCCCCACAACCAAAACCAACATCATGAGATGAATAGCACCTTTGAAACGCATTGCACCTATATTGCACTTTGAATGCATTAGCACTTTCTTACCAACGTCGTTTTTCTTTATTTCACTGCTGCTCTCTCTCTCCTAGATGTTTTTAATGTCATAACAATGTCATAACAGAACTATCATAATAGTAATAATCACCATTTCTGTAGAGTGATTATTAGGTTTCATTTTTCATTCATTAGACCAAGACAGTCATTTTAATAAGCATATATATTATTATAATGGAGAATAATGGGGCAAAAAGTGGGAAAAATGCAATTCTGAGGTCAATGACCGCTCAAGGTCACCAGAGGTCAATCTGAAAGTGCTTCCACGTCTGAAATCAAACCTTGGGGTATGTAGATGATATCCTGAAAGTTTCATGCTTCTATCATAAAATGCACAATACCTTCCATATATTGAGCTTAACAGCTGTACTATTAAAGCTTTTACTCTGGCACCCTCCAGCAAGCCATTCCACAGGCTAGGTCCATAGTCCATAGTAGACCATAGATAGACCATAGTCCTAGCCTGGGTCTTAGACTGGACCAGAGGATGTGAGAGATCTATTGGGTACATCATGACATGTCTTAATACCATGTCAGCCATTTAATCGGGAGCGAGAACATCTAGTGATTTATAGACCAATAAAATCATTTCACAATTAATTCTAAGTGCAGTGATTTGTTAGGTCTGATGTGTGCTCTCCTGTTCTGGACCTGGTCAACATATGATCTGCTGAATTTTGTATACTGTTAAGTAGTTGATCTATGGCATTTTTTGGTTGATCAGAGAGGACAGCATTACAATAGTCCAGGGATAAATGTGTACACTAGTCTCTCTGTTTGGCTGATAAAAGACAGATTTGGTCACATTCTTGATGTGGACATCCTACTATAATCCTACTATAATTCTAGTAACCTCTGTAGTGGTGGTGAGTACGTGAGTGAAGACACCCGGTTCTCCTCACTGGCTGGACCAATTGCTCTGATTTTGCACACAGCCATTGACCATTACCATCTGAACGCAACTGTGAAGCCCGTTTTTCAATTTCATCAAATCTCAGCTTCTTATTAGCGTTTTTCTGTCAAACACTGTCGCCATGGTTACGGGCCTGCCCAGCTATGGGACGAACTGCCTCCCGGGTTGCCAGATCATGTGCGCATATCCCCCCACGGATGCGCTGCGCCGACGGGTATGGTCTAGTAAAATGTAATTAGTCTAAGATGACTTCTGGGACTGAGTGTCAGTGACTTCAATGTACATATCAGTTTCTCTCTCTGTGCCTCTGCTTCAATGACGAGTACCTCTGTTTTGTCCTGGTCAAGCTGAAGGAGACCTACAAGCATCACTTATGGAGGGTGTCAGTAGGGCTTGTGCCACCAGGAGACACAGCAATAAAGTTGAGTGTCATCAGTAACTGAAAGTTGATGGCATGTGTCCTGGTGACACTCCCAAGGGGCAGCATTATACAGACTGATATCAAAGTGATGTCTGTCTTTGATGCTTTAATTGATTAGAGAGAGCACTAACAAGCATATAACGAGTTTGACCCCCCCCCCCCCCCCCCCCCACAGATAGAGGCGTCCCTGCACAGGGAGGAATGTCAACATAAACAGTGGAACAAAACCAAAATACAGCCAGAGGGATGTGTCTTTCTGCAGGGAAACACACTAGCACAATAATATAGTGGCTGATAGAGAGAAATGACGGCTTAAATAGTCTTATATTATTATCTATAAATAAAATAGGCTAAAAGTTACACCGTTTACATTTGACAATACATGGAGTATATGATCATTATGTGTTGATATACAAACCACTCTGATTTATGGGATGTTACTTTACCCATCTCAGTCATAATGAGAGAAAATATAATTGATACTTTAGCCCCCCCCCACGGCCCCATCCACCCACCCCCCCCCCGACTTCCTTCAACTTCGTTCGTGCTCTCTCTTATCAATGAATGCATCAAAGACAGCCACCTGCTTGATGTCTCTCGGAGAGGGTGTGTTTAACAACACACCTTCCCTGTTTGTACTCACAGAGGCCCATAGTCGATCTTCCACAATTTTAGAGGGGCCTCATTTTTAATGGAAAATGCCATGAACGCAACATCCAATCAACCACTGCACTTAGAGGACCCTACACATGATTCCAATTTGGGAATCATGTGTAGGGTCCTCTATACAGTGCACCTTCTAAAGTGTTTTCACTTCCTAACATATTTGTGGGGCGCCACAAATGCGTATGTAGAAATGATATTTCCACTTGGCCTGGGGGAGATTTTAATCATTCTATGACCTGATCATTTGCACAGTACTCTTAAAGGGATATTTAATTTCCCCCCCAAAAATGGGTAATTTTATCGTCTACTCAGGCTTTTGGGAGCACCCCAGACAGTTTTTAAGTTGCTTGATTCAGTATTTAGATATTTGATATTTGATATATCAGACACGCCCCCTTCCTATACAAACACATTGTAACTTCAAACTCCATTTTAACCATGTTAGATTCATCAGAAACACCCATCCTTGGTTCTCGTGACTGTTTCATCTATGTGTTTTTTAAAAGGTTTTCATTTATGTTTCATTTCTTTTTGGAAAATGAAAAGAAATTAATTAAGTTAAATAAATGAAAAAAGCAATCGAAAAAACACGGCCGCCTCACGTATTAGGAGGGCAGGGTGAGTCACCAGAACCAAGGACGAGTGTTCTTGATGAATCTAACATGTTAAAAATGTCTGATAAAATGAATATCAAATATCTAAATACTGAATCAAGCAACGTAAAAACTGTCTGGGGGGCTCACAAAAGCCTGAGTAGACGATAAAATTACCCAAAATGTTTTTGAAAGTGAAATATCCCTTTTAAGTACTACTATATATTTTTCCTTTGCTGAGTGTGGGAAGGTTTGGAGGGGTACAAAGTATGGAAAACTGTATTTCCTCTCTGGATTTGATCCCACTAATGCAACATCCAAAATGTGTGTGCACTCCAGCTGACCTTACAAAACTGAACTGAAAGATGGATAAAACAAAACAAATGATGTGAGAATTATACTTTTGATTACTTTTGACTGTCAATATTTATGATGAGTTTTTTTTAAGTGCTCTGAAACAAAAAGCTGTGACCCTGACATGAATAGATTTTTCTTGACCCTGATTGAAAAATAATGAATAATAATATAAATGCATTTTATTTATAATGCACTTTACATTCTTTCTCAAAGTGCTACAGGTTTAAAAGGATGGCAGCATGACCCTCCCCCAACAATGGTAAACAACACAGTCTACTGTAGCTGTGTTTGTTTTTGCCAAATAGTTTACTTTTTCTGAGACTTTCTTCTGCAGCGATATTGTCCTTTTGGACGGGCACAGTATGCATAACTGATGATCTTGACCCCTTAATTTGTTGACTCAAGTCCCCCAGGGTTCTATTCAAGCCCCTCCTTTCCCCCCTCTAGTCTACACCAAGTCTCTTCACCTAAAATAGCAGTTGTGAGCTTGTAGATCTTATATTTCTTTGCCAAATGTCCATTTCGAGAATAGGGACACTAGGGTTAATTTGGATAATATTATACATTTTGTGCCGTTGGATATTGGATAAATACCACAGAATAAAGTTAACGTCAATATCAATATCATTATCACGGCTGAACAAAGCAGGTTGGTCGTGAAACACGATGGGCACTGCATTCTGGGTTGCTGTGGAGACACAGCGTGTCCCAGAACGAATGGCAAATTAATTATTTGAAGCCAGTCTGGGAACTCCTGACTGTCACTTTGAAAAACAGAACGAATGAGCGTGTAACACTGCTAGAGTTTTGTATGTGTTACAATTATTTACAATAATTTAATACATATTAAATTGGCCTATATGAGTCATTTTATTTTTTTTGGTTAATTAGTCCTAAATAGATGCATGGTTCGTGTACATGGTTAACTCTTAAATGTCTATCCCTACTCCGCAGTGCATGGTATTCACGTCATAAAAATGAAGTTAAGACAAAATCTTGGCTTAAATCAAGTCTTTTTTCTGGTCTCATTCCAATACAGTGTCAGTAAAAACATCCTCTAGATACTATTCTGCGTCAAAATGAGACTAGTGGTGCAAGTACGATGTGAAACTTGTAGCAGCCTATTAGAAGTCCACAGTCTTTCTATTTTAATGGTGGTTTTGGTGCGTTACCAAAATGTATTTTCACTATTGTTAAAAAAAAGAAGGTGCATGAGTAGCATACTCTTATTAGGGCAGCAAAGCACTGAACCCCCAACTATTAATGCCAGTGACTCAGTGGTGTACAATAAAAAAAACAACCTTGGGGTACCTGGGGTAATGAATTTTACCGTCGCTGAGAAGCAATGTGTGGTTAGCAGTTTGCCCTCTTTAGTCTGTTAACATAAGCAATGGAATATCCTTAATATGCATACAAACCACACTACACTGTAAAATCCTCAGTATTCATTTATCCATTTACTTGTAGAGTACAAATTTAACCAAGTGACCAGTAAATGGACCAGTAGGACCCGTAGGGGTGGACAAATGTAACCAAATGGTCCATTTGGTTACATTTTGTACACACTCAGAGTTAAATGAACACTGAGGATTTTACTGTGTACTGTATGCCACAAGTCAAATTTCATGGGGGTGTTCATAGGGCTGAGGGAACATAGGTATGCTCTTCCTCCACTGCAGTGTAACATGGCACCACATGAAACGGCCTCTCTACAGCTTTGATTGGACAGGCAAAGGTCCATGCTTACTCTGTCTGTCCACCTCGGTTCTCCCACACAGTAAAATCCTGAGTTAATTGAAGTCGCTGAGTGTTAAAATGGACCTGTGCAGACCTGTACAGATTCTGGCCTGTAATTGGCGTTGAAAGACAAATTAAATTGGATTGACATTTCACATGTCAGATCTGAGAACATCAGTGCTTCTTGCAAAATGCCACATTCTGTCGGCAGCAATGCGTGGCAGACAGGGTATTATAAAAATCAGTCCTGTGTGTACTGTCTTGTAGAAAATTAACTTGAGAATGGATGGCCGGATTTTCATTTGTTCAATGGCAGTGCCAAAATAACCCCTTAGCATTCTTTGGCATGTACCAGATTTCACCTCCATAGCCACACTCCCCTATATACTGTAGGAGGTAGTTCTTTCCTTTCCAACGCGTAAAAGAAGCCATGTCTATCATGTCTGTTTCCGCCTGGCGTTAGGGAGGCAGTAAGACTTGAGGATGGGAAAAGCTCTGCAGCCTTGGGCTTTTGTTTAAAAGTCATTCACCTCTGGCCAGCATCCGGGAACACTTCTATCATTTTGGCTTAATTTGGCTTTGACCTACTTCATGTTGTTTGGAACGATAAGGGTTTCATGCAACACTGATCTGTAGAAGGCGAAGCACTAAAATATTTGTGTGTGTGTATGCGCACGCGTTACGTGTATTGAATAAAGGCATATGTTTGAGCATGATTATATTTATTCTTTGTTATTAAACAGCCATAAGTGTCTAAAATGTGGAGAATCAGGCTTGTGACTGGAAGGTTGTTAATTCACTGGGCAGGCTGGAAAACGCTGGGCTGGAAAGTGCATACCACTTTATTACACCAATGGTTGTAATAATTCCCTTGAGCAAGGCAGTGAATGATTCAGAGGATTTGCAATGTGGCCAGCAGTAGAGAATTGCTATACTTGGCAACTGGCTAACAGCAGAAGATTGCTGTTGTACTGGTCAGATGTGTGAATCTCATGTATTTAATAAATTGAGCATTCAATCTCTCAGCACCTCCTGGATGAATTGAACATAAAAGGAATCCTTCTCTAGTCCGGTCAGGACATGAGATAATGGCAATACATCCAGGATGGTGGCTTTGTGTCTGATGTATGGCAGCAGCATGCGTAGGTGGGAGTTTTTCTCCCACACTGGACAAGCAGCTGCATGGCTTGACAAGCAAGGAGGCAGCTTTCAAGTCAAGGTCAAAGCTTCAAAGTGAACAAAAAAGAAAATCCTCCCCCACATTTGTTTTTTACCCCCAAATAGTGATTAGAGATTTAGTATCCTGTCGTAATTGTTGTCTCCTTCTGAAAATACTCAAACCGTCTAAGAGTTGGCCTCAAACCCCAAGGTTATGAGAAACTGAATTCAAAACGAACATGCTACAGAGCAAGACGGTAAACTCTAGTAGGTGCAGTGCAGGTACACAATTGAATATATAGGCTAATAATAGTTAGAATCATAATAAATACTTTATATAGAACCTTCCCAGAGCGCATGTCTTCTTAACCACGTAAAGGAGCTCTTCACATAATGAGCACTAACTAATTGTTCCAGATTATAAGATGGAATCATTTCTGTCTACTCACTGTGTCTCATTCGTGCGCTACCGACAGTTGAGAAAACTGCCGTGCCTACCAATGTCATCATCGGTGGGGATTACAAGCTAATAGAAAGTTAGCATACTGAAATAAAAGCCATTGTTCTTGCATCAGTAAAAAAGTTTGATATCTTGTTTGAACTGACCAAACCTACCGATAATGCCACTGGTAGGCAGGTTTCTGTCCACAGCCCTCCTCTAAGACACAGAGGTAGTAAACAGCATTAGTGAGCATATAATAAGCATTAGTGAGGACCAATTATATGAAGACAAGGTTAAAAATGGGTGAAGTGCTTGTTTAAGCCCTGTACTGTATGTTGTTGTGTGACGAATAGCAGATCTACAAGATTGTCTGATTATGAGCTTGTAGATCTGCTATTCTTTACTCAGAATCACATGTCGAGGGAACCATACTGAGTGCACCTCCACAACTGCTTTCACTTCTTCCCATAGTGGGTGCCACCAATGCAAACAGTTTGATATGTCGCACAACTTTACCCCGGCAGCTTCATCATGTCCTGATTGCTGCACCCCATGACTGACACATCCCTGGGTAGGCCTAGCTGGAAATATGTCCTCAGAGGAGCGCACTTTTCTTGTTCTCACTTTGTGGCTGAGAGAAATACCTGTTTATTGACAAAGCATCCTCTTTTCTCCCACTTTATGTTGGATGTTTTCTGTAAACAAAAAATATAAAAAGCTGAGTCATACTTCATCTTGAGGCGCCACACACCAGCCCTACATTGGCATTAATAATTGTTGATAAGCATCTGTGACCGAAAATCTGTTGTAGTGTGTGCAGTGTGCAGTGTGTAGACTGTGTGTAGACGGCCGTCAGTTTTAGTGAGGCATAGGACATTGATAGCAGCGGAGTGCTGGAGAAGGGGGCAGAGAGGAGGGTAGAGCTCTCTGGTTGGCTGTGTAGCCTTGCAAGGTGGGGGGGGTGTTTTTAACTTTTTTCTCGCAACTCACAATGGAAGTGGCGCTCGCGGTAAATTTGTTTTGTCTGTCCAATACAGTGTATGGTATAGCCGGGCCCATCACCAGTACCGCGCCGCTGCGTGTTTGCTCAAAATGCACATAGGAAAGTGTGTGTGTGTGACTGTGTGTTGGTCTCAGACACCAAGATGACATTCACTGGAAAGAATACATGAATGAATAAATAGACATTAGACAACATTCAACACATTCAAAAAATGGACATTAGACAACATTCAACACATTCAAAAAATGTCTATTCCCGAATAAACACACACGTTGACAAGTGTTTTTTTTCCTCAACACAAAATCTATTTGCCCTGTCTACAATCTACAGCCAATCTACAAGCTCACAAGTTGTGAGCTTGTAGATCTGTTATTTGTGCTTATTGTTCCCCCCATTGTATGGATGCTGGAGTTCAAGTGGTTAAACCATCACAGGGCTCAGAGCTACCATTATCATCATTCATTGCAAGCAAAGTGTTATTTTATATTTAACTTTCATATGCTTTTATTTGACCTTTTGTTTTAATCTGAATGTAATGCAAGCACTTTGAACTGCATTCATGTCTGAAGGTGCTCTATGAAAAGATTGTTATTTTATTATTATAATTACACAACTCTGTCTTTAAACTCAAACAGACATCAAAAACGTTTTCATTCAAACATTTCAGTCCACAGGTTCCTTGAGAACCTGCTAAAACACAGGCTTTAGATGTGAAAGGAATTGTTTAGAGGCTACTAGGCTAGCCTCTTCCTACTTCCCCCTGCAGTCTGCCCTCAACCCTGTCCCCACCTACTACTCAAAACAAAACGAGAAAAGTGTGCTCCTCTGATCGCAGATCCCTGCCAGGCCGGGTTGCCTACCCAGGGCTGTGGAGTGCAGTCGCCAGGACACAAGGAAGCTGCGGGGAAAGTAGAGTTTGTAAGACAGACGGTGCAACTGTTCATGTTTGTGGTCGCCTCTAGCGTTTTTGGAGGTGTGCTCTTTAGATGCCCCTCAATATGCGATTCAAATTGGTTTGATTTTTCCTATCAACCATGTGCTCTAGATGTCTTCTTGTAGTCATTCATCTTGTCTGTGTGAGGCACTGGTGTTTAGTTGTCTTTCAATTATTGACATAAAACATGACCAGCAAGAGTCATCTACAAGATTGAATACCTTACACGCACAAAAAAGAAGCATCGTTGCATGCGTTTGCATTTTTTGCAAGTGTCAGTCAGAAATGGTTGTCCTATTTGGGGAGTTGCGTCATGATCTAATCAAAGATTTTTTTTTATTGTACGTCGAACAGTTCAAGAATTATATGCCAAAACGTGAACCGGCCTGTTATTGCGCCAACATGAGCCCAATTAGAAAAATGGGGTGGAGGTTTTTCCATGGCCTAATGGGAGTGAGTTCATGCAACACTGATCTGTAGAAGTTTCATGCCAATCGATCCAATGGTGCTGGAGATTAGGTGCTCACAGAAATCTGCCTGTTATAGTGCCACCATGAGGCCAATTTGAAAAACGTAGGGTGGCATTTCTTCCTTGGCCTAGTCGGAATGTGCATGCAAAGTTTCACGGTAATCGGACACTGCATTCATGATTTGAGGCATTTTGTTGAAAACGGGCCACTCCTGCAAACCTCGGAAGCGAATCTAGCCAATCAGGATGGAATATGAAAAATCGGAGAGATGTGTCTTAATCACATGACCATAGAGAGCATGTGTATCGATGTGCGTGAGTTTTGGACAAAATCTGTTGGAGTAATATGAAAAAATCTTTCACATTGGTCTGTTATAGCACCACCAGGAGGCCGATTTCAAAAATATAGGGTGGCATTTCTTCCTCACAATTTTTTTTTCTTGATTACTCCTACAGATTTTGTCACTCCAATTGGTACACATTATCTCTATAGTCATGTGATCAAGATGGATCTGTCCATTTTTTTTTATTCCATCCTGACCCGTTTGCAGGAGTGGCCCGTTTTGCCGTGAAAGATTGCTGGCCCACAATAAGCAACCTGCCCTGGCGGAGACCTGTGCTCCGAGTAGCACATTTTTCTAGTTTCACTCATGAGTCTGTAGAGACAAAGAAATGATTACTAGAAGACATCTGGAGCACACAATAGATAGGAAAAAGTGTAATAGGTGGAAACATTTATTAATTTAATAATTTGTGCCTATTAAAAGTGTTCCTATCAACCGTGTGCTCAGAAACCAAACATTCAAAAAAAATCATTAAATAATGTTCATTGACCTGGCTAGCTGGCTCTCAACATGGCAATCATATAAATCAATTTTATTCCTATAATTAAAAAAAAAAGTATGATCCACTCCCTTTCACGTGTTTTCATGACTTTTAATTGGTTGTCTCAAAGTTTAATTATTCCCATTTTTCTTGACTTGTCATCTCACTGATAGTTTTCCCTTTAACACAGTTAAGAATTACTGGGTTATTTTATGTGGCCAAAACCTAGCTTTACTGAACTATTTGATCAAATGAATGGGACTTTTCCTTTGGATGTATAATGATACCCAGTGGTTTAATGCCAAGAAGGTAATAGGTGAGTGTACGTGTGCCAACTTTGACTGTATTGAGACTTCTGCCATCTAAGAATGATTAACTCTGGTAGAGTTTATCTTTCAGCACATGTAGTGGGGTCATAAAAGATATCCTTACACCACCCCACCTTGTGTGTGTGTGTGTGTGTGTGTGTGTGTTCACATTTGCTTACACCATAGTAGGGATATGCTCGTCCATTTTCAATACAAAACCTTTCTTTCAAAAGTTAAATTATAGGTATATCCACACTGCTGCCAGCTCTATAGTATTGTAGCTCACTAGATGTTTTAGTTTGTTGACAATGTAAATAATTTCAGTATTGGATCAAAAGATTACATGGGCAATATAACCACAATTATGTTAACTTAAAATACATAAAAAACATAAAATACGCAAAAAATCCCGGCCAGGTCATACCAAAGACTAAAATGGGACCCAATGCTTTCCTGCTTGGCACTCTGCATCAAGAGTTGGATTGGGGGTAAGTCCCTGCGACATACTAACATCATATCCAGGGGGTGTACTTGTACATTAAGCTGCCTCACGCTACAGATGGCCCTCTATGGGCCACGTTAATACTTACCTGATCTACTGTATGGGTTGGTTCTAGGACCATAACAAACAAAGGGAAATGAGGGTTTAACCAAAAAATATGAGATGGGTAACAAAATATGCAACAATCATGCACATATTGCAAAATTAACAAAGGAAACGTAAATATACAGCAACAATTAAAGAGCTCCATTGTGGCCCAGGATGAAGAGAAATAACCACTACACAAGGCAGATCTTTATAATCACTGGAGGCACTGGCCAGCTGCCAGCTGCTCCCCACCAATCCACCGATTGCTACCTTTCTCCAACCAGAAACCAGCACACTGAAAGAAAGGACACACCTACTCCCACAAGCCCTGACAGAGGCCGTGGGGCCATCAAGGAGTAAAGCCCTAACAAAAGGAGTAAAGGAGTGTAAAACCCTACTCACTTTAAAAACTGCCCTAAAGATACACCTTCAGGAGGCTGCAATTCGAAAATGGCCCCTGTCTTAAGTCTTAACCTTTTAAACCGGGTTATTGAAAAGCCATGATTGGGCAAACCCACATAAGACACTTCACTGCTAGATGGAACTGTGAGTCACTATAGTCACACATTTCAAGACAAGAGACACACTGCCTGGTTGGGACACGGCCACGAACATTCACTCATCTAAAACTATTTGAGGGGCGAAATACATCACTGCTCAGTTTGCCGTTGATCACGGCAGGTTAGGGTTGTCTGTTTTGAAATAAACGTTATGCCTTTTAAACACTTTATCTCGCTCGCTTGCTCACGTTAGTCAACTGGTGCATGCATTTGTGTGTCAGAGATGGAGAGCAAGAGATATAAAGAGTGCTCTGAACAGAGCCACGAGGACGTTCGATCATGTTTATGAACATGTATCTTAGATTGTGGGAATAGTGAACAAAATAAAGTTGCTTGCCAGTCCTTAAAAAGAAGAAAAATAGCCTTTTGGCCAACCAGAAAGCCAACTTCACTTGCCTGAATATGTTTTTTACTTGCCCTGGGCATGTCTCCCCTGACCTAACACGCACAGGATGAGCACAGCGACCCTGACTGAACATACTCCCCTCAGCTCAATTGTCAAGGGTTGTTTCACCCTCTCCTGTGCAGAAGCAAGTATTTTAATTTTTAAAATGGGCATAACCACGCTGTACTGGAACAACTGAAAGAACTGTTGTGCTGTTTGATCAGCCCAAACTCATCCTCTGGCTACATCATTTCCCAGGATTAGTGTAACACCCTCAACAGGCGAAGCAGAGCGCACCCTAATGTCACCTTCAACGAACCCTGAGTGAAGCACATGTTTATTTTGCATCTGAAACACCACGGGTATGGCCAGATAAATTCTCTACCACCCCCAAAAGCATAAACACGGGAATTCCCACTGTAACATTGCAACCTCTACAGGTCAACATAATTATCTGCATGTGCTGCAGCCTCACCTACAGTCTTTACATTCTTGATCTAGGAGCACCTTGAGATTACATAAGTCCTCTTCTCTACCCAGCTATGCTACAAACCAGTGGTTACAACGAGTCCTCTGCTATTTCATTTGAGCATTTTACTGTACTGTTATGGCCTGACAATAACAAACAAAGAGAAACATGCAAAGGTTTAAACAATGAGTTTATTTAAGCATAACAAAACAAGAATGACCTAAGTCATAATAAAGCCGCATGGGGCAGGCTTTTTTGACCCCAATCTTTTCATAGACCTGATTACTTGTTTTTTGGATTGCTTGTTTCTCTCGCCAAACCTGGCAACATTTCAGCGTCGCAGATTAAGGCTCTAATGTTTTTTATATAAGTGGTGGCAACATTTTGTGACACCACACGGGTCTTCCCAACAATAGCTAAGATTGAAGTCATTGTGAACATGGCCAAATAATAATAACTTAATAGCCAAACTAGGTCTAATGAAGCACGCTAGCATTTAGGCTAACCCTCCTCCTGTGTCGTGTAACTCCGTGCGTTGCCTTGTTATGATTTGTGTTCGTCCATGCTGGCCCCTAATATGGTCTGCTTCCGGGTGGATAGACCTAACTAACAATGAGGATCGTTCTGATTGGTTCCCTTCCCAACTAGTCCCTCAAAAGGAGTAATTCTGATTGGATCTCTTCTCCATTCGTCCCGCCCTAACATTTTCGTCTCTAATTCGTTGACTAAGGTGTCCATTACATTTTGACTCAGGTGTCGACACTTTTCACTCGGGTGTCGGACTAAGACTAGTGCTGTTTATAGAGCCGACGCTAGCGCATGCGGCTAAAAATGCTGTTTCCAACAACAAAATTAGACATCAAATGTCAAGTGCCAAATTAACTAAGGGAATGCAAATATACATCATAAATCAAAGGGACCTTCTGTAGCCATGCTCCAGTTGGCCCAGGAGGAAGAGAAAGAACCTTTATACTAGGAGGCACTGGCCATCTGCCCCTGTTTGCCCCCTTTCTCACAAACTAGCACACTCCCAAACACTCAAGCCCTGGCAGAGGCCCATCACAGTACTTTGTTAGTACAGTACACGTCGGGGAAATAATGTGGAAATTAGTCTGGAAAAATAAATAAATAGCTGTATTGCAGGACCAATGCAAAGACTTTAAGGGAGCCCTTCATATCGGGATGGTGATATTTTGGTTGGTTTGTTAGTGTGCATGGTCACCACTTTTCTAGACCATATACAGTATAGCCTCGGTCCTAGCCTCACTCATCTGCGAAGAGAAGAGCCTGGTCACGACATAAAGCAGCGAGTGTCTAGGGTCTAGGAAGTCCTGAGTGGGTAGGATTTCCGTCGTACGCGTTTCCCCCGGAAACAATATTTTTTGACCAATCACAGCACTCGTTTCATTCACGGAGAATGTTAACAGATTTGTAAATCATCAACGTCATTTCCTTGGGCGGTACTTCCACCAAATTCAACCGTTTCCGGTTGTCACTTCCTAGACAACCAACAGCCCAGGTCTTGCCCAGCGTGTATACAGTATTGGATTTAGATTTCCCCAGACGTATCGATTGAAGGAGATCTCTTATTGTCTGGCAACGCAGGCCAAGGGAACAGTGTTTTCCTATATTCACAATACTTTCCTTATGTCACAATACTGTAGTTTCTGATTTTTATGCTACTTTCTAGAGAGCATTTTATGCATAATTGATTTATTTTACGTTTGCTATGGTAGATTAGGATTTTTGCTATGTAGTTTAGCTCAGTCAGTGTGTTCGCCTGATTGAACAGCCTGTCATTTTCTTTTACAATCCTTTCTTTGTCGTATTTTACTCCATTTCTTGATGACGTGCAAATCTGACAATAAAACACAGGAGCTTGGATGCTACTTCCTGACCCCAATGATTTTTTTTTAAAGGAGTTTAAACTTTAAAAGTCTAACTATGTACACTGACGTACACGTAGCGAGGGCGGTACATGTACAGAAAAGGTGAACTCAGACTGAAAGGTTGTAACATTAATATTGCTCAATTTGGTTTTAAGGTGATGTGTTCAATAATGTATGTCAATCTCAATGGATTAAAAAAAATTGGGTGGGGGAGGGCATTTTGTTGAGGACAAAATAAATAATATAATTCAAATGAGATGTATCAAATGTATTTACTTAAATGTTTACATTGTGTGTGCGTACGGTTTTGTTACACAATAAAATAAGGTAGTTAGAACCCTTTGGTTACATAAAATGTACCCTTTGGTTACATGGCAACAGGCATTGACATGACTCATGACTATATTAAAAATGCCCTTTAATTTGTTTACCTCCACTTTCTTTACATCATAACCACCATTTACACCCTAGTCTCCATTACAATGATTGCATACAAATGATTACAACATACTTAAACCAATGCTTTCCTTAATTCCCCCTAGGTGGAATCCTGTCCCTTGTCCATGAGCCCTCGGATGTTTCACAAGCTGAATGACCAGTGATGGTGCTCTTCTGTACTGCCTAAAAGTACAAAAATATAACTGATACCATTGCGGTGGTTGGAGGTGGTCTTCCTCCTATTCTATTGAGAAGACCCTGTTGTCGGGTAGAACCGCTGGTTGACAAGAGGTATTACCTGTACATGAAGCTCAACGTGTATTAACTCCCTTGGCCAAAACGGCCAGCTCAGCAGTAGACATTTCAGCGCTCGGGTGGGAGACCCCGATTTGAATCCCAGGTATCTTACAATCTTAGTGATTGTAGCTTTAAAACAAACCACTGCTATTCATTCCTGTCATCCCACGTCAATTGTGCCAGGGACTAAGCCTATCACAAACTGCCTGGTTGCTTGGAGGATGATGTTGCATTTTTAGCGTCCACTGGAAGCTTTTTTGCAGTTGCCATGGCTGCCTCGTCCCTAGAGAGGGACCAGCCCCTCCTGCAGCTCCAGGAGGTTGACTCCAGTCGAGTGGGCGTCCGTGTCCTAAGCTCCTCATCTCCCACACTGCCACCCCTCGAAGCCGCTCAGCCGATCTGCATCCCGTCCCCGTACACTGACCTGGGTCACGACTTTGCCACCATACCATTCTATGGCCCGGCGCTCTTCAGCTACGCCAGCCCAGGCCGCCCAGACTGCCCCTCCGTCCGTCAGTCCATGAGCCCCTCCTTGTTCTGGCCCCGCCACGGTCACATGGGGGCGCCGTTGCCCCTGCATCGTCCGCAGTCCTGCCCCCAGCACGGTCAGGCCATCCACAGCCCATGGGTGGAGATGTCCTCACGGGACTGCACCTTGGTGGACAGCAGGTATGCAAGTGTGTGACTCAGTGATTGTGGAGCGATTTTGTAAATGTGGAATATAATTCAATTTAACTTGAGAGGTCCTTTACTCAGATTTTACTGTGTACAAATCAAATGTATTTTTCTGAGGTTTTTACACTACAAGCGTTAAAGGGATAGTTCACCCAAATCTTTTTTTAATTGTCTAACAATTACACACACCATGAAGCCTTGAATTCATGGAGATTCTTTTGTTTTTGTCGCATTCTTAAGCCAATAATTTGATGACCGGCGCAAAGATGCTAATGTCTCCGGTAGGAGACTCAAAGTTAACATTTGAGTCTCCTACCGAAGCCGCCTCCGGTAATCAAATTATTGGCTTAGGAATGCGACAAAAACAAAAAAAATCAACATGAATTCAAGTCTCCATGGGGTGTGTCATGGATAAAACAAAATTCATTATCCCTTTTTAAATGAACACTGAGGATTTTGCTGATTTACAAATATATGTTTCTGGTGTTTGTGCACACTCACAGTTAAATTGCACGCTCACAGTTAAATTAACACTGAGGATTTTACTGTGTAGTAAGATGGCAAGGAAGCGGCCCCAGGACAGCGAGGAGACCGTGGTGTCATCAGGGGGCAAGGCGGACCTCCATTTCTGTGCCGTGTGTCATGACTATGCTTCAGGGTACCACTACGGTGTCTGGTCTTGTGAGGGATGCAAGGCCTTCTTTAAGAGGAGCATCCAAGGTGAGACAACCAACAACAACCATTACTGTGTGTTGTTGTACTGTTGACGTGTGTACTGTTGACTAGGCCTGTCACAATTACAACATTATCGCCTGAGCACAATTATTTGAGTTTCCATTTATCTGTGTGAATTCATCTGTAAAAAAATAGCAAAAATAGCCGATCTTCAAGCTCAAAACTCGTTCGACAATTAATCGTCAACAATGATTGTGAGAGCGTGTGTGAGGGTGTGGGCGTGGTTTTAAAAACATGCACAAACACACATACATTACGACTTGCACAAAAATACCTACAGTAAAGCCAGTACTATACTACAAAGCATGATATGTGGTTTGTGATGCAACTAGATTCTCGTCCTAAAGAGGGAGTTAACTGTTTATGTTTATGTTACTGTTTAAGCTTATTGAGCTGTAAGCTGTTGGCTACAAGTAAAAAAGAAAACATTTCATTGTGCTTTTGTTGGGGGCAGAGATAAATTAATGCATAAAAACTTTCTGAGAGGGACAGACCTAGAGATTGAGAGAGAGCACACACACACACACACACACACACACACACACACACACACACACACACACACACACACACACACACACACACACACACACACACACACACACACACACACACACACACACACACACACACACACTTGAAATATGTATTTATGTCCACATAAACAGAAGTACAAGATGTACAAAGGACATAAACACTGCCAGTGCAGTCAGATAAAGGGAAAACAGTTACAAAGTCCATGTAAGGCAGAGCATTGTTACATACAAAACAAAAGATGGCATACTTGTCGAACACAGCGGACAACAATCATGGGTAAAGAAAACCACACACACACACACACACACACACACACACACACACACACACACACACACACACACACACACACACACACACACACACACACACACACACACACACCCACACCCACACACACACAGCCTGCTACTTGCAATGACGACACGAAAATGCAGAAAGCTATGCTTTCTGTATTGTTATGTTATGCTAATATGGGAATCAAGGGATTTGACATTCGCAACAACATTGATTGTACAAGTAAGCCTGTGTTGCCCAAATTGTGCATTATATCGAAACATCCTCTAAACAGGAACTATTTGGTCTGAAGAACTCTCTGCTTTTATCTCTTCTTTTTTTTTATCTAGCATCTATTTTATTTGATATTGTGCAATCTTTTTTATGATTTCTTTTTATCTTGCATTCATGCAGTTGGCGATTTTTTTTTTTGCCGGCTCTCCTTCCTGAATTTGGCAGCTGCAACTGTATTGCTTTTAGCCTGGATTATCGTTTTAATTGTTCATATTTGTCTAATATTGTAATTTGTTCTCCATTTATAAACATGCCACTCAGCTAGAATAATTGTCCCATGTTTATGATTGGTCATATGCTGCAAAATCCATTTTTGCTACATTAGAAAAACCTGGGTTGATATATCGAGTTGATAACCACTGTCATGTAACCGCTTGGCGTGATTGCAGTGGTTAGGGATAGGCCAGATAACGAAAATATATCCTGGGTATGTTGAACTTGCTTTGTAGTACCTGGTGAAGCACATCTCCAATCTCCTGACATGAGCACAGAGTGCTTGAATCATAAAATATGCCATAAGATATTTTAATGAGCTACCCCAGCACACAGCATTTTACATTGATCTATTTAACCCTAATTCAGTTTTCACCACTGAATACCTTGTGCTCCTTTTTACAGGGTGTCTGTGGTGTGGGTCCTTTATTTATGAAAGGTCTTACATTTTTTAGGCGATGTATTCCCAATCTGACTATAATTGAGTATTATAAGGTAAAGAAAATGATGAATAAACGTTTTCTCATTTTTTTGTTCTCATCATACCTGTTGGCAGGTATGATAGAAGACGATGTAAAATCATAGAATATATGCTACATTGATAAATGATGCAACGCTATCATTGATAAACCAGAAATATGACCATTAAGTTATTATCGTTTTTTTCCCCCCTTAAAGGAGAATTTTGGACTAAAGTTTTCTTACCTTTTCTATGATGTTATGATATCTTAGGATGAATGGTACAGTAGAAAAATTGCATAACTCCATCCCTGGTCCGCCACAGCTTAAAACGTGCGCGGATAGGCCTTAGGTTAGATCACATATTTTAATAGTTGTTTTTTTTGGTGAGATCTGATGTTCATAGTGACAGAACACTGTCCAAAAAAAAGTCTAGCGAGACTTAGGTTTTTTTTTTTTTTTTTTGGTTGCATAGTGTTCTGTCACTTTGAACGTCAGATCTCACAAAAAAAAGAAAAAAAAAATCTGCTGTACCATTCATCCTAAGATATCATAACATCATAGAAAAGGTAAGAAAACTTTAGTCCAAAATTCTCCTTTAAGGGCCATTCACACTGAGCACTATAACTATAAAAATATAGTTTTTAAAATCATCAAGTGGATGGCAGAATTCACACCAACTATAAAAACAAATACAATGGTGAACGATTTAGTTATAGTGCTCAGTGTGAACGGCCCTTTAGAGCTGTCTTGCAATGAAGCTGCTGTACAAATATAGTGGATGAAAAAAAGTTAATACTGGGATTTTCCTTTGAAAAGTTGCTGTTTGAGGACTACAGTATTCCTGCAGGGTTTTGTAGTCATTGACCGGAACGTTCCGCCATCTGCACTAGTATTTATAAGATTCCTCAGAAATTCAACAGCATGCTGCTTTTTCACTCCCTGATCAATAATTTATGCTTTTGGTACGGGTCGTAAATAAAAGGAGCCTCTGAGGCCCCATGATAGGCTTTCCCATGATTCCCCCACACCCCCTAAACATCTCTGCTCTTCCTCCTTAGAGCTCTCCCTCTTGATCCAATTTCCTCTTCCATGCTGCATTTCCCCTCCTTGTTAGATTTGCCTCTCCATTTAAGTTTTTAAGTCCAGGCTTAAAACTTACCTTTATTTGCTAACATTTGAAAGGTCCTGATGTTGCTTCTTTTTGGCTTGTGCCTATGCAGGTCCTGATTATTTCTGTCTTTGAGCTATATGTCTGTTGTTTGTGTCTGTGTTTATTGTATTTGTAATTTTCGCTAACTGGTCTGTACAGCATTTATAAATGTATTGGACTTGAGTTGACTTCTGTGCCCAGTGTCGTCATACCTCATGCTGTAGCTCATTCCTTCCTTTTCATCCTCCTCTCCACCTTTCATCTCTCCTTGTCTACTGTCTACCTTGATGCCCTGTCTCTGATTTCTTAAGGACACAACGACTACATCTGCCCTGCAACAAACCAGTGCACTATAGACAAGAACCGACGCAAGAGCTGCCAGGCCTGCCGCCTTCGCAAATGTTACGAAACTGGCATGACCAAGTGTGGTTCGTATCTCCCTGTGTGAATATGTATATGTATATGTATATTATTGTGCCCTCTCCTGTTCCACCCGTGCACAGCAGCAAAATACAAATGTTAAATTAACTCTGAAATAGTGGTCCTTCCATGGTCCTTTCCTCCCTTCCATGTGGTGTTTTAAAGGAATGTGGCTCCCCTAAGAGGCCACACGTTGGAGACCTCTGAGTTAATGTGCCAATTAAAATGGTGGAACAAATTTTTTATGGTCAAAGAAACCGTGGGAGCAAAATAGGGCCCCTTGATGTTACAAAGAACTGAGATAAAAATATTGTTTAAATGTGTAATCTGTTCCACTATACTGTTGTCTTCTGTTGGTTTAGGGATGCGAAGAGATCGGGGGAACTGCAGGAACGCCCAGATGAGGCGAGTCACCCGTTACTCATCACAGGGCGGAGCTAATGGACCAAAGAGGGAGGTACTAACTGCGGTAGTGGCCGAGCAACCAAATGAGCCCCACCCTGCTCTGCTCACATCGGAGCAGCTGATAGGACGGATCATGGAGGCGGAGCCCCCGGAGATCCTCCTCATGAGGGACATGAGGAGGCCGTTGACAGAAGCCAATGTGATGATGTTACTCTCCAACCTTGCTGATAAGGAACTGGTCCACATGATAAGCTGGGCCAAGAAGATTCCAGGTACAGATATGTATGGGTTTGCATAAATGCAAATAAATGTTCAATAGTTTTAGGCCAAAACATGAAGCGGCCTGTTATAGCAGTTGTGTGCGTGCAAAGTACACATGCCGATCGGTCCAATTCTGCATTTCATATCTGCATATTATTTTACTCGTTTTAACTTTTTGAATATTCTCACATAAGGTAGCTGCTCAGTGACACTGGATGGTTGAGAAAATACTGCGTCTCTAACAGACATGGTCATTGTCCCCGCTTTATTAAGCAAACGGCAGACTCAATGCTTTGATACTGACTAACGGTCTTAAAACTGCACCTGGCATGTGAGCTGTGACCGTCACCTAAGTGCTGTGAAAAATACGTGCCTTGCAGGCTGTTAAATATGCTGTTTAATTTACACCACTGAATTAGTTGACACACACACACACACACACACACACACACACACACACACACACACACACACACACACACACACACACACACACAAGAGAGAGCGAGAAGACAAAGGTAATGGTCTGGTTCTGTGAAGCAGACACTAAGCACTTGACCAGCCGCACAACAACAAGTCAGATGCCAGTCTTCCCTTGATCAGGACTAGGCTTGGGGCAGAATAGTAGCCTTGGGGCCTAACAGCTCCAAAGCCTTGTGGCCCATAGGTCAGGACAGGAGGAACCTATCTGCTGTTTCCGTAGCATGAGGCAGCTTGATGTTCAGGTACACCCCCTGGACATGATGCTAGTATATCACAGGAACTTACCCCCAAGCCAACCCTTAATGGTGAGTGCCAATAAAGGGGGCATTGGGTACCTTTAAAGTCTTTGGTATAACTCGGCCGGATATTTAATCCCGACCTCCCAATCTCAGGGCAGACACTATAACCAGTGCCACAAGGCCACTGAGCCAGTGTGGAGAATACCCACCTTTAAAAGCATTTGAAAGCACATTGACAAACAAACAGCCATGCCAGCAAACATAAAAACTGGTTGAATGTTGCAATTAAAATAATATTTTAAGATGTCAATTTTAAAGTTGTCCTGACAGAAATCTAAAACATGTAGGTACATTTTGATATTATTATCACTATATTAATGGAGATGTATTAATATAATCACATGTGACAATAAACCTGATTCTGATTCTGATAAATATTTGGCCATAAATATCTTAACTAATCACTTATAAATGAAATGTGCTGAGTCTTCGATCTTGGCTGGGCCACAATAAAAGTCTAAGTGGACTGATTTATGTGATGAAGACCTCTGTCCCCTTCCCCCCCAGGGTTTGTGGAGCTCAGTCTGGTGGACCAAGTGCATTTGTTGGAGTGCTGCTGGCTGGAGGTGCTGATGATCGGCCTGATGTGGAGGTCTGTGGATCACCCAGGGAAACTCATCTTCTCCCCTGACCTCAGCCTGAGCAGGTAAGAATCAAGGTTTTATTTCTCACTCACTTATACAGGTACAAGCAGCGAAATGGGTTGTCCAGACAGTCCCTCGTTATTGAATGCATTAGGCAGTAGGCAGGGAGCCACCCATAGACTTAAAGTCAGGCCTTGTCTCTCGAGTCAGACTGTTGACTCACAACATTTAAATGCTTCCATCATACAGTCTGTGCAACGGAAGCTCTGAAAATGATACGGGAGTGAAGCGGATGCCCTGTCTCCCCCCACTTCCGTTTAATCTTTGCAGTCTCGTGTCCGAGATATTACAGGAACCACCCCGGCTGTTGGGTATTATATGGACCTGACAGACCTATTAACTCTTTGACTGCCGTCGACGCGTTATCGAGTCAATTGCTAGTTTGTCCACTTGGCCGTCGATGCGTTAGACGTGCTGATAGCTTTTTCATTGTTTAATCTGTGATCGCGCTGTTCTGTGTATTTTTCACCATCACTTTTATAAAATTACATGTTTTCACCTTGATGATGAAGTATTCATGATCAAGCACCTTTGATACCATGGAGGTATAGTTTGATACGTTCTCCCGCTGAACTCAGCTGACAGCCTGGCATGCATGTGCAGCTCAACCCCATAAACTAACACATAAACTAACATAACAGCAACAAAGCTAGACAAAAAAGAGAGACAACTCAAATTAGTCAACCAAATTATCACACAAATAAGAAATAATAGTACAAGTAAAACATTAGACTGTGTAGCTAAAGATTTTGTTCAGGTGATTTCTGGAGTTCCAAAAGAGTGTGTGCACAGATAATAATCAGTCATGTATCTTGGTGTCTGTATTGTGACGTTAGAGAGGAGGGGAGCTGCGTCCAGGGCTTTGGAGAGATCTTTGATATGCTGCTAGCCGCCACATCCAGGGTCAGAGAGCTCAAACTGCAGAGGGAGGAGTACGTCTGCCTCAAGGCCATGATCCTCCTTAATGCCAGTGAGTGTGTGTTGGCATGCATGTGTGTGTATATATTTGCATGAGTGTATCTGCACAAAAACATGAACTTGTAACTACCCTTAATTACTTTGTGTGTGTGTGTGTGTGTGTGTGTGTGTGTGTGTGTGTGTGTGTGTGTGTGTGTTTTGTGTTTGCACACAATTTTTTTAAAAACCGTTGCCAAGCGATCGTTGCTTCAGAGTGTAATCCTATCTTTTTTTGTAAGTGTTGGGAGGGTTGGCAAGGGGTAGAAGCTAAATAACTCACAGTGAGAGACCTAATGGGAACATGGCGTATTGCTTGGCTCGCCTCGTTGTCCGCTAACTGCAGGGCTTTTGTTTAATGCATACGAGTAACAGGCAGTACCTGTTTACTGGTCATTTGGATCAGCTCCACTATTGTGGGTTCTTACGTCTAGCTAGCGATCTTAGTCACACTGAGCCACCTTTCCGCTCAATCAAAATTTGAATCAGTAGCAGCTGATGCTTCAGCAGAAAAGGCAGCATAAGATTTTAGGCATGCTTGTATAATTAACCTGTCTGCCTAAATCAGTATGTTCTCACACTTTCAAGATTTTTCAAAAATATAAAAAAATAGCAGATGAACAAGCTCGCAGCACAGCACAAAGTGACACACTGTAAACTTGTATATCTGCTATTTTTTAATAGCCAACACAAAAATCTAAAATGACACAGATGCTTTCCAGGTTTCTCTTCACTGAAAATAGCCAATGAAAATCCTGAAAGTGTGTGTGTGTGCATGCAAGACAAGATACTCCTTTGTTATAGATAATAATTAACCACTTAATACTTTGTTGTACTTCAGATAACAAAAAACACGATCTACAAGCTCACAAGATTGTAGATATTCTATTTTCACAGAATGTTAGCCTATTTTCACCAAATGGCCACAGGTCAGAATATTGACGCTAGGGTTCATGTTGTTAAGTGTAACAAGCGTGTGTGTGTAGCCTGTCACATAATTACATCGCCTAATTGCAGATGAACGTAATTATTTTGCATAATTGCACATTTTGTGTGCTTGTAGATCAGCTATATCCACTATGGGGAAAAAAAGTTATTAAATATGGCTGGAATTTGGTTTACGAAAAAAGCCAAACAGAATTGTAATCTTTATTTGTGTGTGCGTGTGTGTTTGTTTCTAGACATTCTCACAAGCTCATCAGAGGGGAGCGATGAGCTGCAGAGTCGTTCCAAGCTGTTGCACCTGCTGGATGCAGTAACAGATGCGTTAGTGTGGGCCATCGCCAAAACTGGTCTCACCTTCAGACAACAGTCCAGCCGCCTCGCCCACCTGCTCATGCTGCTCATAAACATTCGCCATATCAGGTACAAACAAAATGCCACACTATAAAATACTTGAGTAGAGAGTGTGCTGATCCAATTTGGTTACATTTGGGTTAGATCCCGGGCTCACCAACTCAGCATATGAGTAGCACAGGGTAACTAAGGCGTGTGTTAGGGGAGCTGATGGTAGATGTAGTGCTCCAAGGGGTAAAGGGGATAGAGGCCCTCATTGTTCGCCTGATACCGACAATAAGCACTCCGATCCTGTACTTATATTTCAATAATATTTTCTATATAATAGGCAGAGATCAGGCCTGGAATGTCCTAATTTTAGGAGCACGAACAATTTGGTGTTGTAAATGTTTTGAGAGGCACATTGGTTATATGCAAAATGCAGTAAGGCCATCAAATAAAACAATGATTTTTGGTCGACAGAAATAATGAATTGAATTATTTTGAATACATACTCATCAGTTAAATAAATAAATAAGCTGCTTATTTCACAAAATAAGTTATTGGTATTTACAAATGACCAATTTTTAATTAGTGGCTGAGTGTGTATGAACTTTTGTCTCAGGAGTTACTGGACTCGTTTGAAGATGGGGATGGAGAGTCAGGTTAAAGGGCTAGGACACTTTGGTAGAAAGTGGAGGTAGAGGTTTGGGTTGTGTAGTTAACTTGCCATGATATTGGGTTGTGTAGTTAACTTGCCATGATGTAACTTCAAAGGTGGGCAAGAAATCAAAAATAAGTGCTCCATTGATTAGAACATCTCCAAACCCGGTACTATTTTTTTATTTTATTTTATAAAAATGTCAACTATTTTTATTAGGAAGAAACCCCAGACAGACCCAAACATCAAACCCAAGTTTCTATTACTTCTGGTAAAGCTTGTATGCTCTTGGGAGGAAGGACATCTGGTGCCTTTTTGTATGACTCACGGTCCTCCCTTTTCTGAGGGGGCACAGTGGCCATGGCCTTCATGGTCTACATGAAATTCCTGCCCTGGCAGGTACACTCACCAGCTGTACTGTACTGTATGTTGAGTGCAAATTTTGAAACGGTCCAAACGAATGAAACTCTTAAGTAAGCAGTGTTTGCTTGGAAGAAATGTCTTGTTCTATTGACACTCTGAAAACATAGCAGTCAGTCCAGACCCTACAGTATACACTGCTGTCAGCAGTACTATACTAGCTTTAGAGATTCTGAGATTATGTAGGCATGGCCACTGAGCTCTCTGCTCAGTGGCCATGCCTACATAATATCAGAATAATCCCTAAATATCTTGTTACATATGGTTTTACAGAAATCTTTCGTAATTTTCAGGGTTTGCCTTTGCACTGTACTTGAACTTTACTCCCAATATATTAAAAGTGTTTAACACCAATGGGGGCCAAACCAAACATTTCATGTTGAAAGGACGTGTCTTGAATGTCGTAATTTAGGGTTTGTCTGGTCTGGCCAGCCGATCTACTATTACACTAGTGTTATACTATGCACCAGGGGCTTCAATGTTTTTCAAGCGGGGGGGGGGGGGGGGGTTGGAAAGGAGAGGAAAATATTAATTAAATTCTAAAATAATATATATGCGTTTATTATTTTCATTTTAATTCAAATTACATTTGCAAGGTTTGTTTTGCTAGGGCATGTCCTTATTGTCAAATATATTCTAAAACTTTCAAAACATTTTCAAAAATAGCTACAGTATCTATTTTTGTGGAGGGGGAGGGGGGCAGCAGGTTTAAAAAACATTTAGCAATAGGGGGGCTGCAGCCAGAGAGAGGCTATGGCTATTTAGGGGGTCCTTGGCATGGAAAAGTTTGGCAACCCCTGAGCTAACTCTTCCCTTTCCCCTACACGGAATCCAGTGTTACTTAAACCCTGGTTTTAAATGAACACTCTGAACTGTGTGTAACTCTGTGCAGTAACAAAGGCATGGACCACCTGCACTGCATGAAGATGAAGAACATGGTCCCTTTGTACGACCTGCTGCTGGAGATGTTGGACGCCCATATCATGCACAGCTCCCGTCTGCCCAGAAAGCCGGAGACTGGGAGCCCCAGTGAGAGTCCCCCGCTCCCCCCCAGCGCCCCCACCAACACCTGGACCTCCAGCAGCAGTGGAGACGAGCCACAGTAGCTGCACGTGCAGCTCCAGTGCAGCCAGAGGAGACGCAGGTGTTGTAACCTTATCACGTTTCTTAATAACCCATTAAGACCTGAGGCCGATTCTACAAAATGTCTTCTAAATCCTTAAATGTTTTTTGAAAAAAACTATGTTACTATGTCAGTGGTTCTCAAACTTTTTCATGTTAAGGACCCCAAAATGTATATGTATTTGGCCGCGGATCAAAATATTTTGTTCCAGGGACCCCCCAGAAGCAAAGATTTGAGTTACAAATGTTCGCTTGAAAATATATATATTCGAAGATTTGCACAAATTTGCACACATTTTCAAAAATAGCAGATCTACAAGCTCATAGCGCAGCACTCGTGCCGTGCCATGAGCTTGTACATCTGCTATTTTTGAATAGCCAAAGTGTAAAATAATGCTTTTTAGCTCAAATCTAAAAATGACACAGATGCTTCTCCCGGTCTTAATGTGTTGATATTGATCATCGCTGTCCAGCTTGTATCTCTATATTTAATGTTTTATGTTTTCTCATGGAATGAGTGCCCTATTTTATATTTCGTATGACGGTATCATGCAAAAATAGCAGATCTACAGGCTCACAACAAGTCGCATCCAGGTCTGGCATCAGCCTCTCACCCGGACTGACCCGCTCCCTCAGTCAAGATAAACACGAGGGGGGGGGGGATTAAATAGCCTAATACAATTCACAACACCAAAGTGTGTCGGATCGGTTATATTTCTAGTGATGATATTACAATACAGCAGGATATTATTGCATGTATTCCATACAACAGTCATATGAACATTCATCTTGACAGCGTTCTAAATGTCATTGTGTTTTATCTGACAATACATGTCCGTCTGTAATTTGCATTTCATTTTTAGTGTTGAGAATTGATGGCTGAAGAGGAACAGAGGACCTTTGGAGACACAAAAAAAATTCAGGGCTCTGAGCGGAGTCTGGGGAGAAACTCCTGATGGACAGAAAGCAAACAATTTGTATCCTTATGCATCATACAACGGTGGATGCCACTCAGTCTGTTGTCAATTTAATTGCCTTTTCTATTGAACGCTGCCATGGCCAAGTCCAAGGTTAGGCCATAATCCATTAGTATTGAAAGCAGCTGCATCTGACGCACGTACATGGCAGCTGTGTGTGATATGGACGTCCAACATCTCCGGCAGCAGGACGCACAAAGAGAAATGTAGAAATTGTAAGTCTTTATATAAAAGGGTAATGACACGACTGTAAGCAGGCTTTTAAAAAGAAAAGAAAAGACACTAAAGTGAAGAGAAAAAAACCCATTAGAAGAAAAATGTCTTATGTCTGATTTCTATATGTGCCAGTGTCACGCACCGAAAATAGCCAGTCTACAAGCTCAGAACACATTGTGTGCATGTAGATCGGCTATTTTCGGTGTGTGACTTCAGGGTGAGACTTAAAGCACTTCACCCATTTTGTACCTTTTTATATATTCATATAATTGGTCCTCACTAATGCTCATAATAAGATGGCACAATTTCCATCTACACTCTGCTTCTCATTGGTCAGTTTAGAAGCCTGCCTAACAATGATATCATCGATGGTGATTCTAAGCTAATAGAAACTACAGCCTTTCTCTTCCTGGAAAGATGGCATGCTGAAATAGAAGCCATTGTTCACGTATTAATTCAAAATAAAAACATATTTTTGAAATTACCAAACTTGCCTACCGATGATGTCACTAGTAATGGTGCCATCTTATAATGAGCATTAGTGAGAACGAATTATCGCCCTTTACCAAGACCTGAAATGTTGTTTGGGATAAGAAAGCTAGAAGTGGACAATGATGTCATCAAGACAGGATGTACAGACAACGTCACTCAATTGTACCAAGATGGGGAGTTGTTTCTTTGTACATTATAATACCCCAATAGCCTTTACTTGTTAGCTATCCAGTCCTTGCTCTGCTGTCGCAGGTTGCCATGTTTTCTTTGAAGAAGCATAACCACTATACCATAAAGACAATTTTGCACTCTACTTATTATGTTTTGCTCGAAGAAAAGGAAGAAGCCTATTTTTGTATCATAGTTCTTATTTGCTGTGTGTGCAGTTGTTACTCAGCTTTTGATAATCTTGAATTTGCACTGCAAGATTTAAAAGAAAAAAGAAAAAAAAGGATTCACCTCTGAAATGTTGCACTGGTTCAGTTATAGAGCTAGCTCGCTAGACACCTTTTCCTCTGGTCACAGTATACGGTATATCACAATATGAATACATATCTCATACACAGCATACAGTGTAAGCATACAGTGTACCTTCTGTACCTAGGTTTGATAGTAACCTAAATGCCTGTTGATTTCTTGGTGATCATTTTTTTAAGTAAAAATCTTTGCAACATAAAATGTTTTGTGGCTTACTGTTTGATGTACAATAACACCTATTGCTCCACATGCTCGCCGAGTAAATTAAGGACTGTCTTGAAGGGTTGAATCTTGCACACAACTCCTATTACCTGTCTTTTAAAATCCATTAGGATGCCATGTCTGCGTGCAGAGTGCATGCAATCAGTTCATTAAAATGGAAATGCTTCCTCTAAATGTCATATTCATGGCTGATCCGCCCCATCCCTAGTTCAGTCATTTTCATCCCAATGGTTGAACACAAATTGCTCATACTGTATGAGTCACACAAACAGGAGACAACATACTTGATGCACTTAATGCCAAGAGAATTAAGTATACGTATTTTTTGCATCTTGAGAAAACAGTACAGTACCTGATCTTGAGATGGCAAGTGAAAATATTGGCCACAGCAAATTGGGTAAGACGAACAGTGTTTATTGCCAGAAAATGTGCATAAATCCGTTGTTTGATTTGCTTGATTTCATAAATTAGTATGAACTTTATTACATTCTGTACACATAAATTGTGGACCATAAAGTCCTGTTCAGTGCACTGCGAGCCATGGAAATGTTTGCAATTTTAGAATCATCTGGTACTGATGGCTTATCAGGGCTTAACATTTATTTGCCTATGCTGTTCCAATACAAAAATAGCTCCTCATGTTTGAAAGTGGCCTGGGGCCTGTTACACGAAAGGAGAATTAAATAAGCCTGGATTTAAGTCAAATCCAGGTTTGACAAAGTCTGGTCCGTACAGCCTGGCTGAAAAGGAGCGACTTTGTCGAGCTAGACCTTGTCAAGCCAGGATGATAAAGCCAGGCTTCACGTATTCCTATAAAAGACCATGAAAGTCGATAGCAGAATCCTTGAACTTGACCAATCATGGAGCCCAAAACCAGAGCGGCGTTCTTCTCTGTGGCTGAACAGCAGCACTGCAGCAGCTCATGGAACGGTGGCGTTCCCAGGAATTACATTTAGTGCAGGCGAGATCCCCCCCCTCCCCTACGAGGGGGGGGGGTACTCGGGGAAAAATCTCAACAACACTACACACACTACTAAACTGGAAACTGGACTATTCTGTTTGGATTTTTTTCACTGCCTGTTTTTCAGTCTTTTACTTCATTTTCTAGGGGAGGCGAGATTTTAGTTCCTGCCTCTACGGTGGGTACGCCACTGATAGCGTCAACAATCATTTTTAACCACTTAGCTTTGGCTATTCAAAAATACCTGATCTACAAGCTCATAGCGCGGCACCCTATGAGCTTGTAGATCTGCTATTTTTGAAAAATCTTGGAAATGTGTGCATATCTTTGAAATGTATATACATTTTTAAAGCAAACATTTTTTAACTCAAATCTTTGCTTCTGGGGGTCCCTGGCACAAAACATTTTCAGATGGGGGTATATGAATTTAGGGGTCCTTGGCATGAAAAAGGTTGAAAACCACTGTTCTAAATGGCAGTGGTTCACAAACTTTTTAGCTCAAGAGTCTTGAGGCTTGGGTCCCGGCTCCCGGAGAGACATCAAATTTCTCTTTTGGGTCTTCATGACCCAGGCTCCCGGGGAGACATCAAATTTCTCTTTTGGGTCTTGAGTCTCAAGACCCAAAAGAGAAATTTGATGTCTCCCCGGGAGCCTGGGTCTTGACTCAAGACCCAAAAGAGAAATTTGATGTCTCCCCGGAATCATACGAGGAAGTAAAATGTATAATAAGCAAGAAAGGAAACACGGCCGCAATAAATGGATCCAGGGAGAAAGCGTGGCTAAGTATTGCCGACAAATTAAATGCACAAGTCGTCCAAAAATATATACAATTTATATACAAGTCCATAAATATATATTTTTCAGTTAGGCTTAAACATGAGGAGTGTATTGTGAATATTGGAATTATCGCCTACTAATCTACAATGCGATAGCCTATTATGTGCGCCATGCATCCAACCAATATGTCTGAGTCTGTGCTCAGGAATGTGTAAAAAACAAAAAATCTCCATGAATTCAAGGCTTCATGGAGTGTGTAATTGATAGATTTTTTTTTTTTTTGGGTGAACTATTATTTTAAGTATCTTGTTCCGTGCACTTTAACAAAAATAATGAAATACAAATCTTTCTTATGGGGGGCCCCCCATAAGAAAGATTTGTATTTAAAACTAAAAAAGTGCCTTGCCAATCCATGGCAAGGCACAGCCGGCCTGTGAACCAGAATGTTATAGGTTTGATTCCTATCCCTGACATTGTGTGAAAGTATCGACAAATTTGGAAAAAATATATATGTTCTTTTTAAGTATTAAATATAAATCTTTCTCACTACATCTTTTCACATGGGGGCCTTGACCTCAAAATGTTTTAGATCCACAGAAATCATGGAAACAGCTGTAGGTGAATCGATAGAGTGGCTGCACAGTGAGCTGAAGGTTACAGGTTCAAGACCCTATTGCTGCAGTATGTTTCTGAGCAAGACATACTCCAATGCAATTATTTGGTAATAATACTGGTACTTTTACTTGTAACAAAGTATTTCTACATTGTGTGCTACTATTTACTTAAGTACACAATGTGACTACCTTTTCCACCACCGCTAGGAATAACAGAGAAACAATATAAATAATATAGCTGCAGGCAGCAATAATACGGGGCCAGTGAATGAAGAATGGAGAGAGAGAGAGAGAGAGAGAGAGAAAGACATGGAAACGGAATACATTGAAGAGAGAGAGAGAGAGAGAGAGAGAGAGAGAGAGAGAGAGACATGGAAACGGAATAGATTGAAGAGAGAGAGAGACATGGAAACGGAATAGATTGAAGAGAGAGAGAGATGGAAACAGAATGGATTTGATTGGACATCTCAAACTATTGCCATTAACAGGAATCGAATCCTCAACCATCGGACTGACAGGCTGCAACACTGCCTATAGTGCTATAGCTTTGACCAGGCTGAAGTTGTCTGTTGAAGATCATAAACTTTTGCCTTCTGTCATGAACCAAGCCCCTGTTTCACTAACACTAAGATCACTTGTTCACAAACCATTTACCAATAGAGAAATTGTATGTCTCCTCGCAACCGAAACCAGTGAAAGAAGCCGATCTACAAGCTCAGAAACATGTTGCTATCTGAAAAGTTTTGAGATTGTAGATCGGCTATTTTCAGAATGAAGTATGTCATACATTGAAAAAACATACTCTCAAATAAGCATTTCAGGTTATCTTTAACAATTGCACTAATTGACACAATAATTTTGTGTGCAATGCAACTTAAATGAAGTCTGCATCAAGTGAGTCTTGAACTGGCAGTCTTGAGGTTCTAAGGCACACACTTAAGCGAGAAGCCATTGGACCAACAGACTAGATCCTGTGAAAAAGGAAATCACACAGATGATAGTTTCACGCAAATAGCTTAAAAATCCTGGGTTTAAGTGTTTTTCAAACTGCTCAAAATTGCGGACAATCTAAGGCCTAATGGGAATGATGTACAAAAAAACAATTTCACCCACTTTTTTACCTTGTAAACCTGTGATGTGACAATAAAACTGATCTAAAGGTCAGAGGTCAAAAGTCAGAGTTGTTCAGCATGAGGAGACGCATATGTGTATTGAGGTTTCATGGCTGTAGGTCAAACAGGGCATGAGTTGTACCTGTTCAAAGTTGGCATTTTCAATTGAGTGCTATAGCGCCACCTTTTGACGAAAGATTGTGAGAATTATTTCTTGAAAGTTTTTCATGACCATCTATCATATGGCCGAGTTTCGTAAAAAGCGTATGCACGGTTCAGCCAGAACTGCCAAAAACGGCGGAAGAAACGGAATAATGCGAATATTAAAACAGGGCCAGGAGCCATGCTGGCACAACACAACAACACAACAAGAAAACACAACAGTTATTGTTAAAAAACAGATCTGTTGCTAGCATGGCATGTGAGTCAGGAGTACAAACCATGGTCAAATGATGAATCAAGGGTTTATAAACAGAAAGTTTAAGGACCAAAACTCCAGAAGGAAAAAATTCACTCTCCGTCTAAATTCTCAAAGGTAGGTTAAGTCGGTGTTGTGTTCTAGTTTTTTCTTGAAGGTATACTATGATTATTCCCTGCCTCCCACACGCACGGCATGCGCGCGTCTATAATTAATTAAATGTAAAAAATGATGTGAACATTTTCCACACGCAATATGCTTTGTAGGCCTACTGACTTTTTCTTACTGATGTCTGATCACCTGAGCTCAACCACTTCCAAGCTTAGATGCATTTTCAATGCAACAAACTCGGCCAGGCCCACTCAGGCCCAGTTTCACAGTAACACTGAGTAGCCTACACTTACAATATGCTTTGTACTGATTTTCTACTGTTTCTAATGTTAATCACCCTGTAACTCAACCACTTCGGAGCTGCTTTTAGCCTTGGATGCATTTAAAAAATACATATATATTACATAGAAGTGCAAATTTTTCGTCACCAGCATTTTTTCGTCACCAGCATTTTTTGTCATTTTTCGTCACCAGCATTTTTTCGTCACCAGCATTTTTCGTCATTTTTCGTCACCAGCATTTTTTCGTCACCAGCATTTTTCGTCATTTTTCGTCACCAGCATTTTTCGTCATTTTTCGTCACCAGCATTTTTTCGTCACCAGCATTTTTTGTCATTTTTCGTCACCAGCATTTTTCGTCATTTTTCGTCACCAGCATTTTTTCGTCACCAGCATTTTTTTCGTCACCAGCATTTTTCGTCATTTTTCGTCACCAGCATTTTTCGTCACCAGCATTTTTTCGTCACCAGCATTTTTCGTCATTTTTCATCACCAGCATTTGTTCGTCACCAGCATTTTTCGTCATTTTTCGTCACCAGCATTTTTCGTCATTTTTCGTCACCAGCATTTTTTCGTCACCAGCATTTTTTCGTCACCAGCATTTTTCGTCATTTTTCGTCACCAGCATTTTTCGTCATTTTTCGTCACCAGCATTTTTCGTCACCAGAATTTTTTCGTCACCAGCATTTTTCGTCATTTTTCGTCACCAGCATTTGTTCGTCACCAGCATTTTTCGTCATTTTTCGTCACCAGCATTTTTCGTCATTTTTCGTCACCAGCATTTTTTCGTCACCAGCATTTTTCGTCATTTTTCGTCACCAGCATTTTTCGTCATTTTTCGTCACCAGCATTTTTTCGTCACCAGCATTTTTCGTCATTTTTCGTCACCAGCATTTTTTCGTCACCAGCATTTTTCGTCATTTTTCGTCACCAGCATTTTTCGTCATTTTTCGTCACCAGCATTTTTCGTCACCAGCATTTTTTCGTCACCAGCATTTTTCGTCATTTTTTGTCACCAGCATTTGTTCATCACCAGCATTTTTCGTCATTTTTCGTCACCAGCATTTGTTCGTCACCAGCATTTTTCGTCATTTTTCGTCACCAGCATTTTTCGTCATTTTTCGTCACCAGCATTTTTTCGTCACCAGCATTTTTCGTCATTTTTCGTCACCAGCATTTTTCGTCATTTTTCGTCACCAGCATTTGTTCGTCACCAGCATTTTTCGTCATTTTTCGTCACCAGCATTTTTTCGTCACCAGCATTTTTCGTCATTTTTCGTCACCAGCATTTTTTCGTCACCAGCATTTCATTTTTCGTCACCAGCATTTTTCGTCATTTTTCGTCACCAGCATTCTTTCGTCACCAGCATTTTTTCGTCACCAGCATTTTTTTCGTCACCAGCATTTTTCGTCACCAGCATTTTTCGTCACCAGCATTTTTTCGTCACCAGCATTTTTCGTCATTTTTCGTCACCAGCATTTTTTCGTCACCAGCATTTTTCGTCATTTTTCGTCACCAGCATTTTTTCGTCACCAGCATTTTTCGTCATTTTTCGTCATTTTTCGTCACCAGCATTTTTCGTCATTTTTCGTCACCAGCATTTTTTCGTCACCAGCATTTTTTGTCATTTTTCGTCACCAGCATTTTTTGTCATTTTTTGTCACCAGCATTTTTTCCTCACCAGCATTTTTCGTCATTTTTCGTCACCAGCATTTTTCGTCATTTTTCGTCACCAGCATTTTTTCGTCACCAGCATTTTTTCGTCACCAGCATTTTTTCGTCACCAGCATTTTTCGTCATTTTTCGTCACCAGCATTTTTCGTCATTTTTCGTCACCAGCATTTTTTCGTCACCAGCATTTTTTCGTCACCAGCATTTTTCGTCATTTTTCGTCACCAGCATCTTTTCGTCACCAGCATTTTTTCGTCACCAGCATTTTTCGTCATTTTTCGTCACCAGCATTTTTCGTCATTTTTCGTCACCAGCATTTTTTCGTCACCAGCATTTTTTCGTCACAAGCATTTTTTCGTCACCAGCATTTTTCGTCATTTTTCGTCACCAGCATTTTTTGTCATTTTTCGTCACCAGCATTTTTTCGTCACCAGCATTTTTTCGTCACCAGCATTTTTTCGTCACCAGCATTTTTCGTCATTTTTCGTCACCAGCATTTTTCGTCATTTTTCGTCACCAGCATTTTTCGTCACCAGCATTTTTTCGTCACCAGCATTTTTCGTCATTTTTCGTCACCAGCATTTTTCGTCATTTTTCGTCACCAGCATTTCTCGTCATTTTTCGTCACCAGCATTTTTTTCGTCACCAGCATTTTTCGTCTTTTTTCGTCACCAGCATTTTTTCGTCACCAGCATTTTTCGTTATTTTTCGTCACCAGCATTTTTCGTCATTTTCGTCACCAGCATTTTTCGTCATTTTTCGTCACCAGCATTTTTCGTCATTTTTCGTCACCAGCATTTTTTCGTCACCAGCATTTTTTTCGTCACCAGCATTTTTCGTCATTTTTCGTCACCAGCATTTTTCGTCATTTTTCGTAACCAGCATTTTTTCGTCACCAGCATTTTTCGTCATTTTTCGTCACCAGCATTTTTTTCGTCATTTTTCGTAACCAGCATTTTTTCGTCACCAGCATTTTTCGTCATTTTTCGTCACCAGCATTTTTTCGTCACCAGCATTTTTCGTCATTTTTCGTCACCAGCATTTTTTCGTCACCAGCATTTTTCGTCATTTTTCGTCATTTTTCGTCACCAGCATTTTTTCGTCACCAGCATTTTTTGTCATTTTTCGTCATTTTTCGTCACCAGCATTTTTTCGTCACCAGCATTTTTTGTCATTTTTCGTCACCAGCATTTTTTCGGCACCAGCATTTTTTGTCATTTTTCGTAACCAGCATTTTTTCGTCACCAGCATTTTTCGTCATTTTTCGTCACCAGCATTTTTTCGTCACCAGCATTTTTTGTCATTTTTCGTCACCAGCATTTTTTCGTCACCAGCATTTTTCGTCATTTTTAGTCACCAGCATTTTTTCGTCAACAGCATTTTTCGTCATTTTTCGTCACCAGCATTTTTTCGTCACCAGCATTTTTTTCGTCACCAGCACTTTTCGTCATTTTTCGTCATTTTTCGTCACCAGCATTTTTTCGTCACCAGCATTTTTTCGTCACCAGCATTTTTCGTCATTTTTCGTCACCAGCATTTTTTCGTCACCAGCATTTTTTGTCATTTTTCGTCACCAGCATTTTTCGTCATTTTTCGTCACCAGCATTTTTTCGTCACCAGCATTTTTCGTCATTTTTAGTCACCAGCATTTTTTCGTCACCAGCATTTTTCGTCACCAGCATTTTTTCGTCACCAGCATTTTTCGTCATTTTTCGTCACCAGCATTTTTTCGTCACCAGCATTTTTCGTCATTTTTCGTCACCAGCATTTTTTCGTCACCTGCATTTTTTGTCATTTTTCGTCACCAGCATTTTTTCGTCACCAGCATTTTTCGTCATTTTTCGTCTCCAGCATTTTTCGTCATTTTTCACCAGCATTTTTCTCGTCACCAGCATTTTTCGTCATTTTTCGTCACCAGCATTTAAAAAAAAAGTATCAATACTACGATGTAGAAGTAGGCTACTCTGTTACAAGTAAAAGTCCGGAATTCAAAATGTACTTGAGTAAAAGTACAAAAGTATTGGCATCAAAATGGACTTAAAGTACTAAAATGTTTTACTGAAGTAAAAGTATCAATGCTGCAATGTAGAAGCAAGTAAAAGTCTGGTGTACAAAAGTATTGGTATCAAAATGTACTTAAAGTACCAAAAGTACTGAAGTACTGAAATGTTTGAAAATAGCAGATCTACAAGCTCACAACGTGGTAGTTAGTTACTTTCCCACCACTTAGATTGGATACTTTCAAACAGCTGATGCATAAAATAGGGTCAAAGTGGTTCAACTGATTTTGACGTTCTATTAACCTATTTTGCAGGATTTTCAAGGACCCCCTGGGGCTCCGCGGACCCCACTTTGAGAACCATTAATATTGTGGTCTGATGCTTGTTTGCCTGCGGGTGCATTTCCAGTTTTCCCTGAAGTCGTATCTTAATCAAGTCCGTGGAGTGATGTTTGGTGGGCTGCTGATGAAAATCAAAGGCAGAATGCACACGCACAGATCCTCCTTTTGATTAGAGGATCTTTTTAATATCTTCAAGATAGCCTACTTTGTATCAGATTAGACAGCTTTCACCCTCGTTTATCAATGCTCAGGCTACAGAAATCATCTCATGACAGGGTCATTTATTTATGAAACGTTGTGTCTCGCAATTCGCAAGCATTGCTGCACATTGCTCCGCCGTGGCCCGCGTGCGTATTTTGCACATTGTTGTTTGGCTGTGTGGTGTAAGTAACCATATTAAGTATCACATTCTTAGTTAATTATTACATTCTCAATTGCATGTTGGATTCTAGCATGGCACCAGAGGTCGCGTCCGATAATTGCCGGTTTTGACCGTTTTTTTATGACAAAGACCGGAAAAAATAAATCTCTCCGGACATCCTGACCGGTTGATAATGACACGGCTGTTCATTAATTATCACCGCAAAATTAGGCACATTTCAAATCCTCTGCTTTGCAATCTCGCTCTCTCTCTCTCTCTCTCTCTCTCTCTCTCTCTCTCTCTCTCTCTCTCTCTCGCGCGCTCTCGCTCTCTCGCTCTTTCTCTCTCTCTCTTAACAGCGTGCGTGTGTTTCTGGGAGAGAGAGAGACGTAGAACGAAAACAGTTTGTCACACGCTGTTAGGTTACACCTATTTCCTGTTACTAATAACCAGTGTAAAATGTGCTGCATTGGGCGGTAAATCGGAGACACTTTATTGTGAAGGTAGCCTACAACAGGAAAAAGAGAGCTAGTTGTTGCTACTGCTGCATACAGACTGCGGTCTCGGCAGACAGACAGACACACCGCGGTCTGGTTACAAGTTACATTATATAAAGTTGTGTATTTAACAGCCAGTTACACACAAGTTGTATCATTACGAGTTAGAATATATCACAGATACTAGGCTAATACAAGGGCACTCGTGAGTAAAGTTGGCAAGTTGCCCTACAGTTTAAACAACAGTGCAGGTTGAAGATGAAATCTAACACAGATGCGTAAATACTCTTCACAACAGCTATAGGCTACTGCAACTATGGCATCGAGCTGAAACATGACGTTAATCATAATCGTGGACCTATTTTAACTCTATGAGGTGGACACGTTAAAACGTTACCACTTTGAACTGAATAGCTCTATGAGGAGACGACAAGATTCTCACAACTCATCAACTTTCCCACGGCTGTCCCAACTAGACGCATCCACTGTCTAACAGCATAACCTCTTCCTGTGAGTGAGTAGTGGTCTATAATGTATTGCCCTAACAGGTCAGCTGAGCCACATTATGAAGGATTAATCTGAAATGCCCAATTTTGTGCAGTGCCCTTTGATTAGAAAATGCATACAAACGCAATTGATTATTGAGAAACCATTACGCACGCAGCATGCGCAAATGGTAATGTAGGTAATTAATGTATTTGTGTAAGATGACCCTGCTATATAAAATGTGTATATTATGATGGTTCGTGTTCAAATAGCTCAATCCAAAATATAATGCTGTAGGCCTAAGTGTTAGGCTGTATTTACGCACCTGCTTGTCATTAATGCATAAAAATAATTATGACCGTTGTTTTTGTCAGATGTCCGGTAAATTTGAATCCTTCCGGACATTGGGACCGGCAGATTAAAATCCTAGCGCGACCCCTGCATGGCACATGAGTCAGGAGTACAAACCATGGCTCAAATGATAAATCAGGGGTTCATTATCTGAATATTCTGGGTTCAAAACTCCAGAAGAACGTTTTTCACTTTCCATCTAATTTGTGAAAAGTGAGTTAAGTATTACATTCCCGTTCGCATCTCCTATGTTAGTGTGGCTCAAATGATAACTCAGGTGTTTCAAATCTGAGGGTTCTGGGTTGAAAGCTCCCAAAGAGCATTTTTCACTTTCCATCTAAATTGTGAAAGGTGAGTTAATTATTACATTCCCGATTGCTTCTTCCATGCTAGCATGGCTCAAATGATAACTCAGGGGTTTCAAATCCGAGGGTTCTGGGTTCAAAGCTCCCAAAGAGCATTTTTCACTTTCCATCTAAATTGTGAAAGGTGAGTTAAGTATTACATTCCCAATTGCATCTTCTATGACAGCGTGGCTCAATAGATGAATCAGCGGTTTATAAACCAAAGGTTCAGGGTTCAAAGCTCACCTACTACAAAAGTCCAATCAAACAACTAATACAAAATATCTCAAACAACCAAAACAACAATCAATACAAAACTTCAAAGTGCCTCAATAAAAAAAACATAAAACAGTGGTCAAAAAAATAACAAATAAGTCAGCTATAATACTAATAATGTCAATGACATACAACACAAATTGCTTTGCTTATTATTATGTAAATGTATAAGCTCCTCCCACTGGAGGTGGGCTTTACCCATGCTCCTCCCCCTCCTACCGGAGCTAAAAGAGGGCGTGAGGAGGGAGGCGGGCTGATTCCCCGCTCCTCGCCTTAAAAAGAGCAAAGATTTACCAGGACCAAGATTCAAACCCCCAACCTTCCATCTGCGAGACCTCTCCTTTTCTCTTGCGCCACCAGGCTTTTCACACTAATTAGAAACTCAAGGTAATATTTGAAGTTTAAGGGAGAGGTGGCAGGTGAAAAGTTGAAAGTCTACAGCAAACACCTCTCCCCCTGACAGAATGACTGAATCTACTAGATTCACTGAAGATCAGGGTTCATTATGACGCAACTTTTTTGAGTTTTAGGTTATTGTTAAAAAACATCTGTTGAAAAAAAAACATGCAACAGATGGTTGGAGAGCAAACAGAGGGATGTTTAATGTTATCAAAACACATATTCGTTATTGTCATATCTTAAAGTCATTTATCAATTTCAGAAGACCAAAACTAGCAGTTTTAATCAAGAGTGTGAACCTGGCTCAGAGTTCAAACAAAATAAGAGCAATACACTTAAACACAGAATTGATTATGAATATAAAGACAAAGGCTAATTAACTAATTGTTTATGAGTGAGTTAGTCTGCAGAATCTGTAGTGGATGTGTGTAAAGCAGTGGTTTTCAAAGTGGGGTCCAGGGGACCCTCATGGTTTCTTGAGGGGGTTCTGAATCTGAATGTCCCCTTACATTTCTGTAACTCCCGAGAGTGTACAAAATGGAACCAAATGGACCCCTAATGGTCCATTTGTACACTCTCAGAGATATGGGGGTCATTGAAATTAAAATGACTTAGAAGTAAGGAGTTGGATGATGGATGGCAAACCAAAAGACAAACAAGCCAAAATGTGAGAGGGGAGAATGAGAGACTCCAAAAGTAATGAAGACTGCTGTCACTATGCGAGTCAGGAGGGAGTGCAGGACAGAAAGACCAAGGCAGACTAGTTCAGATACAAGGAGTTTTCTTGTTTTTATTATGACAAAAACCAGGGAACACAAGGAGCACGTGAAGGACTAGGAGGGCACTTGCAAGTTTCACTTGTAAAAGCACAAGAAGAAAGCCTACATACACTGAATCAAGGAGACTAGATCAAACACTAAGATACTCACAGGCAACTACATACAACAAACAGACTGGCACACACAACTGTATTGTAAAACACCAAGTATAACTAAGAAACAAGGAACACAACAAGAAAACACAACAGTTATTGTTAAAAAAACATCTGTTGGAACATTTTTCTCTGCACCCAGATTTACTCTTTCATTGAGAGCAAACAGCCCAAACGTTAAATCAGTGGTTTATAAACAGAAAGTTTAAGGGCCAAAACTCCAGAAGAAAAAAATTCACCCTCCGTCTAAATTCTCAAAGGTGGGTGAAGTAATACATTTTCTACTGCATCTTCCATGCCTGACTTAGTGCTTTTTTCGGATTTAACTTTCGTTTCGGTACTCGTTTCGGTAGTGACACAATGGTGAAAAAAAAAAGTCACTACAAAGTACTACCAATCAACTCTAAATTGCCTGAAATGTACTCCTAACAGGTTTTTGGGGGGACGATTTTGGCCTCCACACTTAGTGCTTTTTTCGGATTTAACTTTCGTTTCGGTAGTGACCAACTTTCGTTTCGGTAGTGACACAATGGTGAAAAAAAAAAAGTCACTACAAAGTACTATCAATCAACTCTAAATTGCCTGACACGTACTCCTAACAGGTTTTTGGGGGGACGATTTTGGCCTCCACACTTCGTGATTTTTTCGGATTTAACTTTCGTTTCGGTAGTGACCAACTTTCGTTTCGGTAGTGACACAATGGTGAAAAAAAAATGTCACTACAAAGTACTACCAATCAACTCTAAATTGCCTGAAACGTACTCCTAACAGGTTTTTGGGGGGACGATTTTGGCCTCCACACTTAGTGATTTTTTCGGATTTAACTTTCGTTTCGGTACTGACCAACTTTCGTTTCGGTAGTGACACAATGGTGAAAAAAAAATGTCACTACAAAGTACTACCAATCAACTCTAAATTGCCTGAAACGTACTCCTAACAGGTTTTTGGGGGGACGATTTTGGCCTCCACACTTAGTGATTTTTTCGGATTTAACTTTCGTTTCGGTACTGACCAACTTTCGTTTCGGTAGTGACACAATGGTGAAAAAAAAATGTCACTACAAAGTACTACCAATCAACTCTAAATTGCCTGAAACGTACTCCTAACAGGTTTTTGGGGGGACGATTTTGGCCTCCACACTTAGTGATTTTTTTGGATTTAACTTTCGTTTCGGTAGTGACAAACTTTCGTTTCGGTAGTGACACAATGGTGAAAAAAAAATGTCACTACAAAGTACTACCAATCAACTCTAAATTGCCTGAAACGTACTCCTAACAGGTTTTTGGGGGGACGATTTTGGCCTCCACACTTAGTGATTTTTTCGGATTTAACTTTCGTTTCGGTACTGACCAACTTTCGTTTCGGTAGTGACACGATGGTGAAAAAAAAATGTCACTACAAAGTACTACCAATCAACTCTAAATTGCCTGAAACGTACTCCTAACAGGTTTTTGGGGGGACGATTTTGGCCTCCACACTTAGTGATTTTTTTGGATTTAACTTTCGTTTCGGTAGTGACAAACTTTCGTTTCGGTAGTGACACAATGGTGAAAAAAAAATGTCACTACAAAGTACTACCAATCAACTCTAAATTGCCTGAAACGTACTCCTAACAGGTTTTTGGGGGGACGATTTTGGCCTCCACACTTAGTGATTTTTTCGGATTTAACTTTCGTTTCGGTAGTGACCAACTTTCGTTTCGGTAGTGACACAATGGTGAAAAAAAAATGTCACTACAAAGTACTACCAATCAACTCTAAATTGCCTGAAACGTACTCCTAACAGGTTTTCGGGGGGACGATTTTGGCCTCCACACTTAGTGATTTTTTCGGATTTAACTTTCGTTTCGGTAGTGACCAACTTTCGTTTCGGTAGTGACCCAATGCTGGAAAAAAAAAAGTCACTACAAAGTACTACCAATCAACTCTAAATTGCCTGAAACGTATCAATTAGGACGTGGAACATCGAAAACAAAGCGTGGGAAAAACCAAACAAAAATAAGATCAACAAGCAAAATATACCTACACCAGGGGTCTTCAACAGGGGGTCCGGGACCCCTAGGCGGTCCTCAGAGTTACTACAGGGGGTCCGGCAAAACTTTGTGTGCTATGATTATTACTTTTTTTACATTAACCACTTGAACCCTAGCATCCCTTTTCTGAGGAGAACTTTAGCCAAAGATGGCAAAGATGTAGAGGTGTAGAGGGTAAAAAGAGCAGACTAAGTAAACAAAAAAGTTTAATCTGAAACACAATTTTATACAATTATAGAGGGGGTCCCTGCTTCATCTTTCTCTCAGCTAGGGGGTCCTTGGCCTGAAAACGTTGAAGACCCCTGACCTACACTATAGGTGTTTTTTCATGTTTGTAGCTGGCTGTAATCTTTCACTGAAGAGCATGCAGGGCAATGCTCAAAGATCAGACCTCTGTACCCTGCACGGTTTAACTGCTTCAGTGAATCTGAGACTCCTTGGACCATGTCATGGTCCAAGGAGACTCATCTCTCTCCATCGCAGCTTCTTGCTCTCAGGAAAACCTGTTCCCCTGTCGTCAGCCTCCAGCACAGATGTACGCCCAGGGAAGGATAACTTTTATTACAGTTTTTAAAAGTGACAGTTTCATTCTCATTGTCTGATGTGACTTTAAGGTTGACATGTAAATCAGTGTGAATGCTAATGTGCACTTCATTATCATCATCAATGTATGATTATTTGTCTAATTGTTTGTTTTTAATGTCACCTTTTCTTCAATAAAGCCCTGCCAACTACACCATATGGCCTGTTCCTTGGAGGAGTTGTCAGGGTGACTGGTGTGGTTGTCATGGTTACTAACCATGTGTCATGTGTGTCAGAATGATTGGAGGGCGGAGTGTGTCATCAGTGGAGATCTGGCCCACCTGGAATGTCCTCTATAAAAGAGGTGGCTGGACTTCATTCTTGTTCTCTCTCTCACCGTGAAGCTCACTGGGAGCACTCCAGCCTTTTGGATTTTGCTTGTTAAAGAACAAGATCACTGTGGTAGATGTTTGGGTTGTGTAGTTACCTTGTCATGATGTAACTCCAAAGGTGAACAAGAAATCTAAAATAATTGCTGTATAATAATTGAATAGAAATTGATCATTCAAAATATGCTCCTCATTGACATTGTACGGTGAAACGGCTCTCAAAGTCACTCTTTTAGCACGTAAACAAACACAAACAAAGCTGATACAGTCAATATAGAACATCACCAAACCCAGTACTGTTTTTTTTTTTAAATAAAAATCTCAACTTGTTGATTTTACTATTTGAAGATCCAGATCCGCGGATCCAGTCCGAGTTCTTTTTAATAAAAATAGCAAAATCAACAGGATGTTAGCATTTTTATTTAAAAAACAAACGGTACTGGGTTTGGTGATGTTCTATATAGTCTGAATCAACTTTATTTGCGTTCGTTTGTGCTAAAAGAGTGACTTTGAGAGCTGTTTCAGCCTACAATGTAATTCAATGAGGAGCATATTTTTTTATTATCAATGGAGCAATTATTTTAGATTTCTTGCCCACCTTTGGAGATGCATCATGGCAAGGTAACTACACAACCCAAACCTCTACCAAAGTGGTCTTGCCCTTTAAGCACTGTTAACCACCCCAGTATCCGTATTGTGGCTATAGTTTTAGCAGAAAATAGCCGATCGACAAGCTCACTGCGACACGTGAGCTTGTCGATCGGCTATTTTCAGTCAAAACTTTCCTCATAATAACACAAAACAGAAAATACACTAGTATTGAGCCCTGAGGCTCACCGGTTACCCATATGGTGTTAAGTTAGTTTTAATAAAATAATTTAAACGTTCTTTGTTTGTGTGAGTTTCCTCATTTTGTTACAAACTCAGCCGTTTGCAACACTCTTGGTTGGTTGTTGCAATAAATACATTACATTTAAGTGGTTGAATTTATGTAATTTGTTATCCCTGAGTCAACAGAATACTTCAAAACGAAGTATGGAGCTTGGCCTATAATTGATCATTGATTTGATTGATATAATGCATGCCATGAGTGCGAAGTGGTATTTTCTTAAACTTAATTCAGTTAATCAAAGAGGATCTGTTGTCATAATACAGCACTGTTTGAGGAACTATTGTTGAAAACTTAAGACATATTTTTTAATGTCCAGTCCAAAGTGAGAGCAATGTAGCCTACTTGATTTAACACCAAAACTGCTATAGTTTTGATCATCTGAAACTAAGGAATTTATAAATGACAAAAAGGGTATGCATTTTTATGACATTACGAAACATTTCCTTTCAATGAAAGTGTAAATCTGGGTTCAGACTCAGTCAGAGTGAACGTTTTCTAACAGATGGTTTTAAACGACCTATATCTCAGTCGTGTCATAATAAACCCTTTCCCTGATCATCAGAGGGTGTATCTAGTAGATCCAGTCATTCTGTCAGGGGTAGAGGTGTTTGCTGTGGATTTTCATCTTTTGACCTGTCACCTCTTGCTTTAACTTTAAATATGACCTCAAAATCCTAATTAATGTGAAAGGCCTGGTGGTGCAAGAGTAAAGCATAGGCTTCACAAGCGGATGGGCGTGGGTTTGAATCTTGGTCAGGGAAGATCTCAATTTTCGGTCTTTTTAAGGCGAGAACCATGGATGAAGCCCGCCTCCCTCCTCACGCCCTCTTTTAGCTCCGGTAGGAGAGGGAGGAGCATGGAGGGAGCCCACCTCCAGGGGGAGGAGCTTAATACATTTACATATTAATTAAAGATTTTTATTTTAGTATTTTTTGTGATTTTATGGCCACTGTTTTTTTTCACATGAATTTGTTTGAGACATTTTTTTATTGTTTTTTTTCATCACCAGTTTGTATTGACCACAGCTCCATTGTTTTTTTGTTGTATTACCCTTTTAGTTTTTATTTAGTAGTTGTTTTGAGTGAGCTTTGAACCTCGAACCTTTAGTTTGTGAACCTTTGATTTATCTTTTAAGCCACGCTGGCATGGAAGGTGCAATTGGGAACGTCATCCTTAACCCATCCTTAACCCGCCTTTTAGAATTTAGATGGACAGTGAAAATGTTCTTCAGGAGCCTTGAACCCCAAACCTTCTGCTTTCAGACCCTGTGTTTATCTCTTAAGCCACGCTGGCATGGAAGGTACAATTGGGAACGTCATCCTTAACCCGCCTTTTAGAATTTAGATGGACAGTGAAAATGTTCTTCAGGAGCCTTGAACCCCAAACTTTCTACTTTCAGACCCTGTGTTTAACTCTTGAGCCACACTGGCATGGAAAGTACAATTGGGAACGTCATCCTTAACCTGCCTTTTAGAATTTAGATGGACAGTGAAAATGTTCTTCAGGAGCCTTGAACACCAAACCTTCTACTTTCAGACCCTGTGTTTAACTCTTGAGCCATGCGGGCATGGAAAGTATAATTGGGAACGTCATCCTTAACCCGCCTTTTAGAATTTAGATGGACAGTGAAAATGTTCTTCAGGAGCCTTGAACCCCAAACTTTCTGCTTTCAGGCCCTGCGTTTATCTCTTGAGCCACGCTGGCATGGAAGTTACAATTGGGAACATCATCCTTTACCCGCCCTTTAGAATTTAGATGGCCAGTGAAAATGTTCTTCAGGAGGTTTGAAACCCAAACCTTCTGCTTTCAGACCCTGTGTTTGTGAGCCACACAGGTATGGATAATACAAAAGAGAACGTAATACTTAAACCACCTTTTAGAAGTTAGATGGACAGTGAAAATGTGCTCCAGATTTCATAGATAGCCTCATAGACCACAGCGCTGGCATACAAGTTGCAATTGGGGATGTAATACTTAACTCACCTTTGACAATTTAGATGGAAAGTGAAAAATGCTCTTTGGGAGTTTTGAACCCAGAACCTTTGGATTATAAACCCCTGATTTATCATTTGAGCCACGTTGGCATACAAGTTGCAATTGGGCATGTAATACTTAACTCACCTTTGACAATTTAGATGGAAAGTGAAAAATGCTCTTTGGGAGCTTTGAACCCAGAACTTTTGGATTATAAACCCCTGATTTATCATTTGAGCCATGTTAGTTGGGTCATCTGTGGCACTTCCGTGACCGTGGAGAGCGAAGGTCCGTTTCTCAATGGATTTGTCATCTAGGAGGGTTATTAAACAAATTTAGCCGGGGTGTATTTTTAAAAGGGGCGGGGAAAATTTTTGAGAGACAAAATTCCAAAATGGCGACCGTGAAAATGAACTTTTTAATGGTTTGACCTACAAAGATGCACAATACATGGTTTCAGAGCTTATTTTGGTCAAGGAATACATATTTGGTGTTTATATAATGATTTGACCTATTGTTGACGTTCAAAATCGTCACAGAGCCTTCTTATTAGGCTCTAATGAAAGCTCTGCTCATGATGAGCTGAATAATATACAGTATAAGTACACAGAAGTCATCTCTGAGGTCAATACAGTCAATGTTTGTGTGTAAACAACAGTTACTGAGTTGCAGTTTCCCATTAAATAGTGTACAGTAGGCTACTGAGAATATGGTGTCCAGTTCATCCCCGGTAACTTGGGGCAACGGATAAATTGACTGATATCCTTAGTGATGCTTCCCTTTGCAGACTAACTTCTAGAAAAACAAGTTAAAACCACCAGGAAACCTGTAACTCTCAGCCAACAGCATAGCTCAACTGGTAGAGCGTCTGTCCAATAACATGACTTGACTTGACTTGAGTGGGTTCGATTCCCACTCGAGTCAAGTGTCCCCGGTAACTTGGGGCAACGGATAAATTGACTGATATCCTTAGTGATGCTTCCCTTTGCAGACTAACTTCTAGAAAAACAAGTTAAAACCACCAGGAAACCTGTAACTCTCAGCCAACAGCATAGCTCAACTGGTAGAGCGTCTGTCCAATTACATGACTTGACTTTACTTGAGTGGGTTCGATTCCCACTCGAGTCAAGTGTCCCCGGTAACTTGGGGCAACGGATAAATTGACTGATATCCTTAGTGATGCTTCCTTTTGCAGACTAACTTCTAGAAAAACAAGTTAAAACCACCAGGAAACCTGTAACTCTCAGCCAACAGCATAGCTCAACTGGTAGAGCGTCTGTCCAATGACATGACTTGACTTGAGTGGGTTCGATTCCCACTCGAGTCAAGTGTCCCCGGTAACTTGGGGCAACGGATAAATTGACTGATATCCTTAGTGATGCTTCCCTTTGCAGACTAACTTCTAGAAAAACAAGTTAAAACCACCAGGAAACCTGTAACTCTCAGCCAACAGCATAGCTCAACTGGTAGAGCGTCTGTCCAATAACATGACTTGGCTTGACTTGAGTGGGTTCGATTCCCACTCGAGTCAAGTGTCCCCGGTAACTTGGGGCAACGGATAAATTGACTGATATCCTTAGTGTCATGTTGTGTCAAGTCATGTTATTGGACAGACGCTCTACCAGTTGAGCTATGCTGTTGGCTGAGAGTTACAGGTTTCCTGGTGGTTTTAACTTATTTTTCTAGAAGTTAGTCTGCAAAAGGAAGAATCACTAAGGATATCAGTCAATTTATCCGTTGCCTCAAGTTACCGGGGACACTTGACTCGAGTGGGAATCGAACCCACTCAAGTCAAGTCAAGTCATGTTATTGGACAGACGCTCTACCAGTTGAGCTAAGCTGTTGGCTGAGAGTTACAGGTTTCCTGGTGGTTTTAACTTGTTTTTCTATAAGTTAGTCTGCAAAGGAAAGCATCACAGTAAAGACACCAGTGGGATTTGAACTCATGGCCTCGGGATCATGTATACTGCGTCTCAACCCATTGAGCTAACAGATGGCTGACAAGTACAGCCTTCCTGGTAGTTTTCAGTTGATCTTCTGGAAGCCAGTCTGCAAAGGAAAGAATCATAGGAAAGACATCAATGGGATTTGAACTCATGGCCTCTGGATCATGAATACTGCGTCTCAACCCATTGAGCTAACAGATGGCTGACAAGTACAGCCTTCCTGGTAGTTTTCAGTTGATCTTCTGGAAGCCAGTCTGCAAAGGAAAGAATCATAGGAAAGACATCAGTGGGATTTGAACTCATGGCCTCTGGATCATGAATACTGCGTCTCAACCCATTGAGCTAACAGATGGCTGACAAGTACAGCCTTCCTGGTAGTTTTCAGTTGATCTTCTGGAAGCCAGTCTGCAAAGGAAAGAATCATAGGAAAGACATCAATGGGATTTGAACTCATGGCCTCTGGATCATGTATACTGCGTCTCAACCCATTGAGCTAACAGTTGGATGACAAATATAGCCTTCCTGGTAGTTTTCAGTTGATCTTCTGGAAGCCAGTCTGCAAAGGAAAGAATCATAGAAAAGACATCAATGGGATTTGAACTCATGGCCTCTGGATCATGAATACTGCGTCTCAACCCATTGAGCTAACAGATGGCTGACAAGTACAGCCTTCCTGGTGCTTTGACTTGAACAACAAACAAGACAAATAACTTAAAAAAAAAAAAAGTGTTACAGCATAAATATAAATCTTTTTCATGGGGGGCCCTGACACTACATCTTTTCACATTGGGGTCCACTGCCCAAATACATGTCAATTTGGGGGGTTGAGAACAAAACGTTTCAGAACCACAGATTCCAAGGAAACAGCTGTAGGTGAATGGATAGAGTCACTGACTAGTGAGCCGCAGGTAACAGGTTCAAGCCTCAGCTACAGCAGCAAGTCAGGATGTTAAATCAAATAGGTATTATTAGGAGTGAAATGGTTGTGTTTCTTCACCCCAACTGCACATGACATCAGTTTACATGTATGTTATTTTCAGTGATGAAGACAAACCGCACAGATGTTCACTGTACTTTAGTACATTTTGTAAACTTATGACTCTGAGTAGAGTATAGCCTGACTTAAACAAACAAATAACAACTTAGTATAGTCAGATTATCTTTTACACAACTTACATTTTGTAATCAAACTACCGAAACGAAAGTTGGTCACCACCGAAACGAAAGTTAAATCTGAAATAATCACTAAGTGTGGAGGCCAAAATCGTCCCCCCAAAAACCTGTTAGGAGTACGTTTCAGGCAATTTAGAGTTGATTGGTAGTACTTTGTAGTGACTTTTTTTGGTCCCTAACACCACAAATGGTTTACATACTCTTTACGAATGTCTTACGCATCATTTGCTTAACATGAATGATAATTCTAGTAATTGTTTGGTGTCTGCATTCATGAAAGCCAGGTAGTTTGCAACAGGTAAGGAGAAAGTCCACATTAACAGACAGTCATAAATGATGAACTGTCTTCACTTTACTGTAGGGCACATAATAACATGTACAAAGGATTTATAGATATTTTAGGAATGTTTTACAAAGCATGTTAAACATGAACAAACACATTAACAGACAGTTGTAAATGATGAACTGTCTTCACTTTACTATAGGGCACATAATAACATGTACTAAGGATTTATAGATACTTTAGGAATGTTTAACAAAGCATATGTTAAACATGAACAAGCTACCAATAGCTTGTATATATTATGTAACATCAGTTACAAATGATTTAATAATCATTTACAGATGTATTATAAATGGCTTGTTCATGAATAGTTACTAATACCTTTATAGATGATTTGTAACCGTAGTTATAAAGGTTTTAGTAATCATTTACGAATGTCAATAAACAGGTTGTTAATGATTTGTTAATAGTCTACAAACTGCTTATAAACGTTTATAAATGCTTTAGAATGGGTCGTTACAAATGATTTAATAATCTTTTACAGATGTATATAAATGGCTTATTCATGAATAGTTCACTACTTACTAATACTTTACAAATGATTTGTAACTGTAGTTATAAAGGTTTTAGTAATCATTTACGAATGTCAACAAACAGGTTGTTAATGATTTGTTAATAGTCTACAAACTACTTATAAACGTTTATAAATGCTTTATAACGGGTCATTATTGTAAAGTGCTACCGAATATAAAGACAAAGGCTAATTAACTAATTATTTATGAGTGAGTTTGCAGAATCTGTAGTGGATGTGTGTAAAGCAGTGGTTTTCAAAGTGGGGTCCAGGGGACCCTCATGGTTTCTTGAGGGGGTTCTGAATGTCCCCTTACATTTCTGTAACTCCCGAGTGTACAAAATGGAACCAAATGGACCCCTAATGGTCCATTTGTACACTCTCAGAGATATGGGGGTCATTGAAATTAAAATGTCTTAGAAGAAGTAAGGAGTTTGATGATGGATGCAAACCAAAAGACAAATAAGCCAAAATGTGAGAGGGGAGAATGAGAGACTCCAAAAGTAATGAAGACTGCTGTCACTATGCGAGTCAGGAGGGAGTGCAGGACAGAAAGACCAAGGCAGACTAGTTCAGATACAAGGAGTTTTCTTGTTTTTATTATGACAAAAACCAGGGAACACAAGGAGCACGTGAAGGACTAGGAGGGCACTTGCAAGTTTCACTTGTAAAAGCACAAGAAGAAAGCCTACATACACCGAATCAAGGAGACTAGATCAAACACTAAGATACTCACAGACAACTACATACAACAAACAGACTGGCAGTGAAGAACAAGAACACATTGGAGACACAGGTGCATATGTATGGACAATCAACACACGATTGGCTAGGGCTAAACAAGACACAGGTGAACAACATTTGCAAATGACAGGGTGAGACAAGACAGGTAGCAGCAAACAGGAAACACTCAGACATCGCTACAAAACAAAAGGCACACAAGTGAGTCAAGGCACATGTGTAAGCAGGTTTAATGGCTGTCGGCCAAACGAGGCATGACTTTTGCCTGTTTAAAGTTTGCATTTTCAAAAGGTTGCTATAGCACACCCGTTTGACCAATTGGAGTAAGATTGGTTTCAGTGATATTTGGAATTACCCTCTACATTACCGCAAAGTTTCAACAAAAATGTGAATCTGCATGTATGTGTTAGGGGCAGATGAATAATTGTCATAAAACTTTAATATTCATTGGCTCATTAAAGCATTTTTTCACTTAGAAACAATCCGCCCCCAACGTTTTGTCGGCATAGGTCCAAAGTTCATGTGTAAAACGTTTCGTGCAGATTACTCAAAAATCCCAGGAGATAGGTTTTAACTCTTTTTCCTATAATTCAAAATGGTGGGAGATCTAAAGGTCAGAGGTCAAAAGTCAGAATGTGAAAGTTGTTCAGCATGAGGAGACGCATATGTGTATCGAGGTTTCATGGCTGTAGGTCAAACAGGGCATGAGTCGTACCTGTTCAAAGTTGGCATTTTCAATTGAGTGCTATAGCGCCACCTTTTGATGAAAGATTGTGAGAATTATTTTTGGATAGTTTTTCATAACCATCTATCATATGGCCGAGTTTCGTAAAAAGCGTATGCACGGTTCGCCAGAACTGCCAAAAACAGCGGAAGAAACGGAATAATGCGAATATTAAAACAGGGCCAGGAGCCATGCTGGCAGCCTGGCCCCGTAATTATATCAAAATAACTTAGTGGTGAGCAGTACCCAACCATAGCTGAGTGGTCAGTGAGCTTACCTGAGGGATCCAGAGGCTCTGGTCGATCCAGGTTCGATTCCAGGCCAGAATACATGTTGAGGTGTCACTGAGCAAGACATTGGAGTTGCAGTGGAGATTCTTGTACTTTTCCCCCTTTGAATGTCCATTGCCATTGACAATGCATTAGGCACAAGTTAAATATTTCAAAAACTACAAATCATTTCAAAGTAAAACATCTCAAGGATGCATGTCCACAGTAAGGTGGAATTTTTGAACTGTGAATGGAGTTCCTAGGTGAAAGTGTTTTTTTGAGGTCCCAAAATCTTCTATTGGCCTCCATTATAAATCTCTGAACTTTTAAAGGAGTACAATTCTAAAACTATGAAACATTTCAAAGATTCCTTTTCCGGCAAAGATGTCCACAGTAAGATGAACATTTTAAAGTTTGAATGGGGGTTCTAGGTCTGAGTATGTAGGACTAGTAGCCTGCCAAAGTTTGTACTTTTTCCCCAGTTTAAATGTCCATTGCCATTGACAATGCATTGGGCGCTTAAAGTTAAAATATTTCAAAAACTACAAATCATTTAAAAGTAAAACATCTCAAGGATGCATGTCCATAGTAAGGTGGAACATTTGAACTGTGAATGGAGTTTCTAGGTGAAAGTGTTTTTTTGTAAGCCTGGTCCCTACCAGGCTAACTTCCCAGCTACACAATACAGTACCTGATCTTGAGATGGCAAGTGAAAATAATGGCCACAGCAAATTGGGTAAGACCAACAGTGTTTATTGCCAGAAAACGGGCATAAACGCGTTGTTTGATTTGCTTGATTTCATAAATAAGTATGAACATTATTACATTCTGTACACATATAAATTGTGGACTATAAAGTCCTGTTCAGTGCACTGCGAGCCATGGAAATGTTTGCAATTTTAGAATCATCTGGTACTGATGGCTTCTCAGGGCTTAACATTTATTTGCCTATGATGTTCCAATACAAAAATAGCTCCTCATGTTTGAAAGTGGCCTGGTTGAAAACATGAAATAACACAGTATTCATCACAAAACCATCCATGCACACTATTAAGGACAATGATATCTGATAATGTTGTGCATCACTAATAATCAATTATCTCATTTGAGAAGCATAATTTAACCTAATAAAGGATACATAAATTGATAAAAGAAAAGGCTAGTTGACTTAGATTATACTTTGACCTTGTATAATAACCTTGAGTGCTACAGAGTTGAATCAAACAGAGGCATTATGAATACCTGGCCTATGCTACTGTAGTAACCAAAAACGTATTACACCTAGAGTAAAACATTTTATGCAAATAAATATTCTCAGCTTTTACAGTACATAACGTGGTGGGACAAGTTTACATTAGGACCAAGAATCCATCAAATGGCAAATGACATTCTTATGGCCTTGTTCATGGAATAAATACCATCTTCATCAAAAACAAATCTTTCAAAATAAGATATGTATTTTTGGACAGTAGCAAATGCCTCTGTTTTTGTATGAATCAATCTGCTTTGTGGGAAAGAATACCTAATACTCCATAAAATCCTCAGTATTCATTTAACTTGGTGCCAACTTAACTTGTGTACAAATAGAACCAGGCAGATGTTTTAGGGATGTGTAACTCTGAGTGTGTAATTTAGTTCCATTTGTACACACGGAGTGAAATGAACACTGAGGATTTTATGGTTTATGATCAGAATCCTGTGCAATTGGGCTAGTGTCTCTATTTCAGTGAAAGTAGAGGTAACGGGTGCGTGTGCGTGTGCATCGGAGCATCATGTGGGCGGTGGGCCGTTGGTATAGCGTAACATGGGGTAGAAGGAGCGTTTAAAGTTGTTGGCCAGCGTGCAGCCAGGCTCGCTGTCTGGGAGGGGCACCAGGCAGACCAACAGCAGCAGCAGCAGCAGGATGAGGTGAAGGGGAAAGGCAGCGCGGAGCACCCGCTGAAAGAAGGAGCGAGGTGGAGATGGATCCCTCCTCGTCCTCTCCCTGTACATGTTCAAAAATAAGGTTAAAGTGGTTAAACTGTTCATTGTTTAGTTCCTCTTTAATGATATTACATTAAATACAAGCAAACAAGCAAACCCTTTCCTTCATACCTTTGAGAGTTATGGCCTTTGGTTGAATGTGCATCCTGCTGAGAAGGGGCTGCAGAGGGACCTTGGGCCTGGTTGTCTCCTTCAGGTGCAGAAGGAGAGGACGTCTCATAGTCCTGTATCGGATACAGAACAGTCACCCGTTTATTTCAATATTGCTGGGATTTATTTATTTATGGTATGTTGCCTGTATCTGTTTAGGGTAGTAAGGGCATACAACACAGGTCAGATCTTATGTTTATGTGGTTGATGCAAACCATGTTCCAACAACACCATAGAATTAAAAGGTAGAATCAAATTTGAATTCAAGTTGCCACAAAATCGGTGAGATCCCCGAGACTGGCAGATTTTGAATTAATATAAATTAGACCCAGTTCCTAAACCTGTAAATTGAAGGCACAGGCACATTACCGGACACTGTGGGAGGGCACCAAGATCTTGGGCCACCTGCCTCCGGAGAAGCCTCAGCTTGTTCCCCGTCACATGGAGCTTCTCCCTGGCCTCGCCGATGTCCTCCATCCCCTCCTCGGGTTGGAGCTCTGACCACAGGGCCTGCAGAGAGTCCAGCTCCGCCTGTCTGCTCTGCAGCTCCTCCTGTAGAGCCTGGAGACCACAGACACAGATGGTGATGATGAGCTGCATCTTTATCATGTTTGTTGTCCCCCACATATTTCTTTATCATTTAAACTCCCAAGGCTTAGTAAACTGGGTCTGAGTTGGCTCTGCACTTGGACCACTTTTTCCAGTCTACACCAAATCTCTTGTCCAAAAATAGCGGGCTTGTAGATCAGCAATTTTTTGGCTAATGTTCCCCCTAGTCTGGGATTAGTTTTCAGCACATTCATAAAAGCTCCACTATTAACCAGGTCTCAAGATAGTGATGGGGGGTACATGCAAATACACTATGAAACTATTAAATGCTATATTGTGCTCTTTTTCTCTAAGCACCTTAACGTCCATAACTATATCATGCAGTATACATACATTGCTGCTATGCTCAGGCACCTTAGTTTTTTCTTTTATCTCAGGTACTTTGTAAATATGTAGATAACTTGTTTGGCCTTTTGTTGTTCTCTTGTTTGACCTCCTTCCCACTTGCCCCCCACCGCCCTTTTTCTTCTTCCCCCCTCTTCTTTCTATGGAAATTAAAGTTGCGATGGGAACGATGTACAAAAACGAATTTCACCCACTTTTTTACGATGTAAACCTGTGACGTGACAATAAATCTGATTCTGATTCTGATGTATGTAGTATTAAATAGTAGATTTCACTGTTTACATTTTGCCAATGGCTTTCAAGAGTCTCTGCTGACAACCGTTTTTCCTTTGTCGGAGGACAAAGCGGTGCTCTTACAGTGAGTGTGTTGCGCTTGTGGTGCAGGGTGCTGGCTGGTGTGTCTGGGTGCTGGAGGGCCAGGGCATCACGTCTGCTCTCTGCATGGGCCAGCCACAGCAGTAGGGAGTGCAGTGTTTCATGGAACTCCTGGTGTGAGAGGGGTTAAAGGGCCCGGAGTTGGTTCACCATTTTCAACCTGGCATCCCTATTTTGGGCATGTCATTTCTTTAAAAAAAAAAAATATATATATATATATATATATATATATCTCACTCACTCACTCACTCACTCACTCACTCACTCACTCACTCACTCACTCACTCATATGGATATGAAGCATCAACTGACGGTGAGAAAACGCAACACTATGTTACTTCCACCAAATTAGTTACATTTCGCCAGAAACAGACTGTATCAAATATGAGTGACTGACTATCATAAACGATACAGAGCCACCTCCCTGACAATATCACGAGACAGCTTGTTTATTTTTGGACCACGATTCTAAGATGACCCAATGATATTCTCCATAGAGAAATGACTTCCGCAACCCAGGGGATGAACGAGTGACGTCAGGACTTCGGTACTCTATACTGCTTAAGTATTAAGTAGCAGCACAAAACATTACTCTCTCTCTGGCGTAATATAATCTGTATGATTTCTATTCTAATACAAAAAAACTAGTGAATTGTGACAACCACTGGCACCATGTTCAGTCAGCAGTCAGTGAAATTCTAAACTGGACCAAATAAAAGTATTATGCAGGTTTTCCCCTTGTATTGCATTAGTTGTACCAGTAAACACAATTCATAGCAAGGCATTTGTTAGAAGAATTTACAGGTACAGATTTGAGGGTAACCTGTGTCAGGTTGCTGATTAGACTGTCCCATAATGTTAGAATGTTAGAAATAAGACATTTTAAAATATGAAACATGATGTAGAAAATGATAATTAATAGGGCTGTTAATATTTACACATTAAACAGTATACAACATGATTCATTATTTTTTGAAACAAATTAGGTTTCTCTCTTTCAGACTCTAAGCAGCTATTGCTCCTAATGGCTCTTCTGGGGTAAATGTTATCCTGGCGGACAGGAAAGTTGTTTAAAAGGCTTTCCATTTAAAATGTTTCCACACAGCTCCTTTTGCAAAGCAATGTTAATAAGCAATGTATTTGAAAGTGCATGTTATTATTAGTCCATCAAGTTTTGACTCAATTAAATTCATAATAATATGTCAAATCAAAGTGCACTTAGAAATCCTATATTAAAATCGGCTAATGGAAGGACCAGCCGGCCGGCGGACCACGTCGTCACACTCATGTCACTATGACTCAGCCATAACCATATAAGAAGTTCCCAATGCAGCTGAGCTACAGTACACCCAAATATGGAGTCTAACCTCAATGTGTCCTCATGGCATCAGGCGCAAACAAATCAGTCAGCTCCATATATGGGCACAAAAGGGGACATGCCTATACATGGGCATATACTGTACCAATGACATTAGGGATTTCCATATATGGGCATCAAAGAAACAAGGACTGACACTTAGAGATCTCTGTATATATCTGTATATATAGTATCGGTCGGACTATAGATGTGAGGGCTGCATAGTGGCCCGAACCTCTAGTAGTTGGTCAAATTCAGAGTTAATTTAAACTCTTTCGTAGAAGCTTTTACACTCAAGTTTTTCAATGTAGGAGATGGTATAGAAATTAAATGAAAGGTGGCTCTACAACGGGCCTATCATTCAGCATCACATCTCACTTGGCAGCGCATGAGTGTCCTCCTCAGTCCGTTCTCCCACTCCTCCAGGCATGTACACGCTTGGCTCCAGGCTTGGTTCATGCTTCCTAGGCTCTCCTTTCGCTCCTGGTCCTCCAGGCTGCTCTGGCCTTGCAGCTCCCGAGCCGCCAGGTTGACAGATAGCATGGTGGACTTGTACCGAGCGAACGTCTTTTGAGTCTCCTGCAAGAGTAGCACCAGTAAATAGAGACGTATACGTACATGGATTGGCGACATCTTCTGGACGCTAATTGGGAAACCAGCAATACTTAAGGTCCTGGTAGGATAGAAAACCTACAGTACTGGAGGTCCTGGCTGCATAGAAAACCTGCAGTACTAGACGTCCTGGTAGCAACACTTATATTATAACGCACAGGCTATTCAGGTTAAGTGTTTACCTTCATCTGTTTGACCCTTGCCTCCATGTCTTGGATGCTGGCTGCGGGGTCACAGTGCTGGAGTCTCTCTAACTCTGGGATCACACCACCCAGCCAGGAGGTGATGTCAGCAAGGTCACTATTCACCTGCTGAGGCTCCTGGAGGCCATGATGCAGCATGTGGCCCCTGGACTGAGCTTGCAGCAGTTCCCAGCGCTCAATCACTCCTGAGAAGACATTCACAAACACAGAAAATACACATTATTTGCAGTGGTGCAGTTAGTACATTTACTCAAGTACTGTACTTGAGTAGCCTGCTAAACCATCCCAGGGCGGTCACGGAATTCACATTTCCATGTTTACAAATTAAATGTGATTTCCGCAACCGGGATGGTTTACCAAGCTAGTACTTACAGTAAGTACCATTTTGAGGTATTTTTTACATCTCAGAGGCAAATATTGTATTTTTACTCCACTACAACTATTTAAAAACTTTAGTTTTAACTAATTTGTAGTTACTTTGTAGATTTTTACTAAAACATACATTACCCACTTCAGCCCTAATAAATATTTTGGCTTGTTGAAAAATAGCTTGTAGATCGGCTATTTTGAAAAGTGTGAAATGGGACATTCTGCATAATGAGTACTTTTACTTTTGGTACTAGTATATTTTGATGCCAATCCTTTCATACTTGTACGTAAGTACATTTTGAATACCGGACTTTTACTTGTAATAGAGTATTTCTACATTGTGGTATTGATACTTTTACTTAAGTAAAAAATCTTCCACCACTGATTATTTGACACTGATGCAGAGCATTATTACAGTATTGTGTATCTCAAGTTTAAGACTATATGAAAGGACCAAAAATGTACCCCTGTAAAGCAAAACACATCATATTCTATTCTTTTTGATGTTTGGGGAGGGAGGGGTGGGGTACAAAACACTCATTCATTATAGTATTTTCATGTATGACTTGCAGTACAGTGTGCATTATGATGAGGTCATTAACTTAATTGTGGAATTGGAATTCTCAATCCAGCTCATCTATTCCAAATGCTATTATTTTTGCACTTTCACATTTGATTTGATTTGATTTGAGTGTTCAGGACACCTGACATTGCTTGGCCCCAATCTTTGCACACTCCATATCTCTCCTGTATAAAAACACTTAAATCCCTCGTTATGAATTTAATAGATTGAATAGGCCACACCAATGTGGGATCATACTTCTCACCTGGAATCACCTGGTCTGTCTAATTCAGGGGTTCTCAAAGTGACTCAGGGTCCCCAGTAAAATGTGTTAATATTGCTGGGGACCCCCAGTAAACAGTCCGTGAACATCTAATCTCCGGTGCTGGACCGCTCGGCATGAAACTTTGCAAGCAGAGTCCCAGTAGGCCAAGGAAGAACCTCTGCCCCAAATCTTTCAAATCGGCGTCATGGTTGCGCAACAACAGTCTGCTTAACGTTTTGACCTCTCTTGAACCATAGGTTGTACAATCAAAATTGACATTTTTTTAATTCCTTGGAACCCATGCCACATCTTCCCATATACGGCCCAGGCCATTTGTGCCAGACTATATTTTCTACCATTTTGTGTTTTCTTCTGCACCACAGAAGCATGGAATACAAAGGTGACAACTACATTTATGAAAATGTTGGATGGTGATGATTGGTCTATAGTTGTAGCGTACAGAGGAACTGACTTTTTCATTATATCCACAACATCGCTTGGGCATCGGAAAAAGACATCTAAAGGCTTTCATTTTCAATCAAAAATGAACCATAATTGTCTCCGCCAGGCCGAAAGGCATGGCGAGAGAGTATGTTTTACCCTCCGTCCGTCCGTGTGTGTATGTGTGTGTGTGTGTGTGTGTGTGTGTGTGTGTGTCCTGTCTGTGTGTTACCAGCTAATCTCCGGCACCGTTGGCCCGGTCGCTGCGAAACTGTGCACACCCACTCCCTGGATGCCAATTCAGAACCTCTGCCCCACATTTTTCACATGGGCCTGTTATAGCGCCACCAGGAGGCCGATTTGTGCAAAACCCATTTTTTCCCATTACACCTACAGCTTTTAACCAAACGTCATGCAAATCGGTACGCAGTATCTCTATAGTCATGTGATCAACCCGGATCTGTCCGATTTCCCATATTGCATCCTCATTGGCTAAGGTTGGCTTCCAAAGTTTGCAGGATTGGTCCGTTTTGAACAAACTGCCTCCAATCATGAACGCAGCTTGCCATTTCCATAAAATTGCACACGCACATTCCCACTAGGCCGAGGAAGAAATGCCACTTGAACATTTTCAAATCAGCCTCATGGTGGCGCTATAACTGGCCGATTTGCATTTTTAACTATAACTGCACCGATCTGCGTGAAACTTTGCATGCACACTCCCTAGAGGCCAAGGAAAAACATTGGACTGCATTTTTCACATCTGCTTTTTACAGCGCCACCAGGAGGCCGACTTATGTAAAATACATTTTTGAAGATTATTCCTTCAGATTCTGTCCAAAAAACACGCAAATTGGTACACTGCATCTCCATAGTCATGTGATTCTGATGGATCTGTCCGATATTTCATATTCCATCCTATTTGGCTTACAGTGGCTTCCAAAGTTTGCAGGATTGGTCAGTTTTAAACAAAATGCCTCAAAACATGAATGCAATGTGCAATTTCCGTGAAAGTTTGCATGCAGATTCCCACTAGGCCGAGGAAGAAATGCCCCCCTTTTCACATTCACATTGGCCTTTATAGCGCCACCAGCAGGTCTAATTTAGCAAAACACATTTTTGGAACAAAATGCCTCAAATCATGAATGCAGTGTCCCATTGAAAGGCCTAAGAAGAAATGCCACCCTTTTCACATTGGCCTATTATAGCGCCACCAGGAGGCCACAATAACCTACCTGACCTGGCGGAGACCTGTGCTCCGAGGAGCACTTTTTCTAGTTGAACATGTTTTGTCCATATTCTCATTCTGGCATGCTCTTCAGTGAAGTATTGGAGCCATTGCAGACTTAAACAACATGTAAGGCTGTGGTTTCGAACTCTCAACCTCTGATATAAGAAGCACACACTTTACAACTGCACCACTGTGTTTTATGCATTCGAAATGGTCTTACATGCTCCTAGTAATGCAGGATAGATAGCTCAATTTAAGCTTTTAGCTGGATGGAAAGGTGTGACCACTGTGGTGCATCAGTAAGAATGCAGTGAGAGGATTCAGCCTTCTCTTCAAGGGTTTATTTACAAAAACTGGTTAACAATTTAGCCTACTATTAATACTTATAAAAATGTTGCTTCAATTATAAAAAATAAATAAATTAGCACATCAAACTAAGAATAGCTCTGATCTAACTTCCCTCATCGAATGCTGCCAGCATACTCAACTGGAAAACTAAACTAAATCAAACACGCAAAAGCTAAACTAAATCAAATGCACAAAAGCTAAACTAAATCAAATGCACAAAAGCTAAACTAAATCAAATGCACAGAAGCTAAACTAAATCAAATGCACAAAAGCTAAACTAAATCAAACACGCAAAAGCTAAACTAAATCAAACACACAAAAGCTAAACTAAATCAAACACAACTGGCCCTAATCAGCTGGCAGTCCCTCTTCGAAGGTTTAGTTTCGAACCCTAAACCTTCGGTTTACAAGTTCTGTATCTTAACCTCTGTGGTTCCTAGTCAACCAATTCTCTTGCACGCTCTGCAGTGAAGAATTACAGGCAGACACAAACTTGGGGGGGAACAAAATCATCCCTGGTTTTGAACATGAACCATGAACCTTTTGGTTGCAAAACCCTGACTTTTCCCCTGCACCACAGATACATGGAAGATGAATGTGACAACTATGGTAATTACTTAGCCTTATCAGATCTACAGTACACGCAGAGTAGTAGAGTAGAGAGTTCAAATGAAGGATGTAGTCTATGGCATCACAAAGGGTTGCCATTTTGTATTTATCATCTATTCAAACATGTTTTGAATAGATTGAGCCTAGTTTATAATACAGTCTGGGTTTTTATGTGGACAATGGATGGCCTTAGAGTCAGTCATCTGTCAGACAGAGCAGATAAGCATTGGGTAGAAAAAGGTTTTATAGTGGAACTTACTGAGTAGGAGTTAAATAATGACATGTTCTTGTTCCAAGACCTGAACACTTGCCTCTATTTGGGACTGAATATGTATTTAACCGTGTAATGAATTGCTTTAGGGCAGTGGTTCTCAAATTGGGGTCCTTGAGGGGTTCCAGGGGGTCCCCAGAAAAATGTTTATTCACTTTAACTACATTGTATATTTTAGCAATCTTCAAAAGATTTGTGATAAATGTTGACATACTGTATGTCTTCTTGTCTTCTGAGGGTCCCTGATACAACATCTTTTCAAATTGTCCAATTGCTTATCAATTTTGACAATTTTGACCTAATTTGCAGTGTTGACAGTGTTCTCCTGCTATACCTGACTGTTGGTCCGTTGTGTTGAGGCCGGTCAGGCCCGGTTCCTCCGGCTGCTCCTCGTCATCCAGGATCAACGACACTCTCTTAATGTTCTCTATGCTGCCGCTGCACTCCGACATCATACGAAGCTGGACAGGATGAAAACACATTGGCAAGTTCACAAATCCACATGTTCCGCACAATTATGGAGCAATTTCACTTCTGTTGCGTTATTTTCTAAGCCTACTGTATCCTTTGACTCTAACCCATGTTATGCCCTCAACCACTCTTACACACACTGAGCATGCCAAAAATGACCGCCGCGGCCCGCAACATTCTGTGCGATCACACGTTTTCAGTTTAGCAGGTAGAATTGATTGATTGATTGATTGATTTATTGACAATTTGCACATAACAAAACAATGTACACAGGGAAAAGTCAAAAAGATAGACACAAGAAAGCCAGAAGCTTATTTCCATCATGGTCCTGTTGATCTTGGTGTGGGTGCGGGCGTGCGTGTGAGTATCTGTATGTGTATGCGTGCATGCGTGTGTGCTTATGTGTATGTGTATGTGCGTGTGCGTGTGCGTGTGCGTGTGCGTGTGTGTGTGTGTGTATGTGCGTGTGCATGTGTGCGTGGGGGGGGGGGGGGGGGTAAATTTACTTTTAGGTCGCACTGGTAGTGAGAATGATGACGCAAATGAGCACAACTGCAGTGAGTTTATTCATTTGAGAAACAAGTCGGGAAAGAGAATGATGAGGAAGGCGAGAAATTTGTAAAACGAACGAGGTCTGTCCGTCCGTCTGTTAGCAGGTTATATCTCACAGTTATCTCACAAATTTGCACAGAAAGGTTGATCCTGGCTGAAGGAACTGCCTGTCACACACATTAACACGACTTCTGGATAGATTAGCATAACAGTACAATACTTTGAAAAAAGGGTTATTCTAGTCCCAGGAAGAACTGATTAACTGGTCATACCATTTTGCTGTCCACCTAAGACACTGAGTGTAAACCATGTGTAGGCATTAGGCAACATGAAAGATTGCTAGACAAAATGGGACATGGTGCAACACATTTTATTAGTTTGGTATTTGTAATTGTTGCATGACTCAATATGAAATGTGAAATATATGTTGTCTATTTAGGTTGTTTATTGAATGATTCTGTATTTACTTCATGAATTCTAAATACAAGTCTATATTATGTATAACATGACACATTTAAAAACGAGGGGGTATTAATTCATTGAATTGAATTGGATCAGAAGGTCTGCATTTCGCCCCCCGGTCTGTCCAGTATGTGTCGAAGTGTCCCTGAGCAAGACACCTTAAGACCCCTGCTACTCCCTGGGCACTGTATTAATAGCACCCACTGGTCTTAATAATTAGAATGGTTAAATACAGAGGACATATTTCACATACTGTATGTGCAAATATGCAGTGGCAAAACAAAATACCCCACAGGAGTAGGGACTAAAGTATTATAAAATGATTAAGTGATGCTTGTTTTCTCTCATTTCACCAGTGCAAACCTCTGGTGTGCCGCCTTAGTAAACATGGATAGATACTAATAGTGTGTCTTGTAAGCTTCTAAAGCCCTGCAAACACTTAGTAAATTTAGCCTTGTTGTTGCTCTTCCACTTGTGTCATTGCGGGAGGAGCATCAGACTTACATAGCCCTGTTTGAGCGGCGTGCTGGTGTGGGTGGGCTCCTCATGGCCTTCAGAGTCCAGCTGGGGTACAGTTTCGCTCACAGAGTCTCCTGGCAACTGCCACTTGGGAGACTCAGGTATGGACATGGATGGAACTGAAAGACACACACACACACACACACACACACACACACACACACACACACACACACACACACACACACACACACACACACACACACACACACACACACACACACACACACACACACACACACACACACACACACACACACACACACACACAGCAGGGAGCAGACTGCATTAAAATGAGAATTCACTACACTTTATTATCCCATTTTTTCTCCAGATTGAGTTCCAGCAGGTGCTTAGATCCAGGCCAAGCATACCTCTTTTACCTCCTCATCTCGTGTAGCCCCGAATACAAAATGAAAAGGGTCCTTGAGGGAGTTCCAGGGGGTCCCCAGCTAAATGATGGGTAGTTAGGAATCAAATGGACCCTTATGGGTCTGTAAGGGCGGATTCACACTGCGGCCTTGAACCAGCCTTGAGGCTGGTTGGAAGGAATACCTGGGAAGGAATTGGTAAAGCTAGCATCTATTATAAGTGTACTTTGTGAGAAGTTTTAGATTTTTGGAATGGTATTAGGTAAGGGTATAGCTTTTAAAAAAACATTGCAAACAAGTTAGGCTCGCCCCCTATTGAAAACCTTATAAAACTTCTCACAAAGTGCACACGCTTTACCAATTCCTTCCCAGGTATTCCTTCCTACCAGCCTCAAGGCTGGTTCCAAGGCCGCAGTGTGAATCCGCCCTAAGTTACTCTTACGGGTCCATTTGGTTCCATTTGTACACTCTCTGAGGTAAAATTAACATTGATTTTACAATATAAATTGGGGTCCCAGTGATAGAAATGCCATTAACATGGGGGTCCGTAGCCTAATGCATGTCAAACTGGGGGTCCTTGAAATTAAAATGGTTGAGAATCACTGGTAGAGCCGTAAAAATCTTCTCTTATGGGGGTCCCTGGCATATCTTTTGAAATAGGGGTCCACAGGCTAGAAAGTGTCAATTTGAGGGTCCTTGACATGAAAAAGTTTGAGAAACACTGACTTAAACCATATATACTGTACTTTGTTGGTTCTGTCTATACTGTACTGTTCCGTAAATAGCCGATCTGCGAGTTCACAATGTGTTGCAACACGATGCGTTATGAGTTGCTAGTCTGATATTTTTGCCAAAGGACGATAAAAGAAGGGGAGGAAAACAAGACAGTAATAATAACGGCATGGCTTCCCTGTCCAACCATGAACTAGCAATTGTGCAATTTGTGAATGAACAAAGCCTCACAAATCACAAGGCTGTGTACAGTGGCGAAGAAGCACTATACTGAATGCCTGTGTGCTTGTGTCGTGCTGGCCTAGGCCTCATTTGGTCAAATGACACAGACAAACATACAGACAAATCCTATTCTAGACAGCTTGGCCCACGGCTAAAAATCATAAAAAGGGTTTACCTTAGGATGGGAGATGAAATAGTGGAGAGACAAAAAATAAAACACATTCAAAGACTTAAATACAGTAGAAGCATGGAGAGCGAGTGGCAGAATAGCAGAGCGAGAGACACGAGCACCACCCAAGTGACTGCATTGTTTTGCAATAAGACAGCTGTCCACTAACACTGGAGGAAATGATGGCTTTCCATGCATGGCTGAAGAAACCCCAGCATTTACATCCCCGACCAAGGCAAGGAAAAACTAAAACCAAACAAAAAAACAGCCAAGGGAAAAAACTATATAGAAAAGTTCATCACCACCACAGTGGTTCCAAAGCCTTCCTCTTGAGAGTGGAGGAGTGACAACAGCTGCAGCAATGAAGCAACACTGAGCCCCCTGATAGAGCTGCTTGTAGGCCTGTCACAATTATTACATAATCGCCTGATCACAATTATTTGAGATAACCGCAGTTATTTTGCATAATCGTCAAAACTGTTTCCATTCATCTCTATAAATTGATCTGTTAAAAAACATTTTAGAAAATAGCCGATCAGCAATTTCCTTAGCACAAATGTAATTTATTTTGATTAGATTTTGATTCAATTTGTGTTTACAAAGCCTAAAAGAAAAAAATAAAACATATTTTTTGTGTGTTAAAATGGTCAATGCCATAGACACAATTAAATCGCAACTATTTCTTTGACGATTAATCATCAAGTAAGATGTCATGATCGTGACAGCCCTAGCTGTTGGTGACATTGTTCTCAGAGAGTGGAGAAGGGTGCGCTTGGCGATCAGGTAGGAAGATGTTGACTCCTACCCAGAGAGGAGGCTCCCAGGGCTGGGCCCTCTGTGGCTTCCACAAACTCCTCCTCCTGGCTCTCTGAGCCCTCTCCTTCTGGGAGAGGGAGAGAGGAGCGGGACGAGGGTCACGGATGAAGATGGAACGACTGGTTTTGTGTGTGTGTGTGTGCGTGTGTGCATGCGCCTGTCTTCTATGGTGCTATATGGTGTTTCCCTGTCTTCTATGGCGCTTCCAATAGTGCTTCCTATGATGCTTCCCTGTCATCTATGATGCTTCCTATGGTGTTTATGGTGCTTCCCTGTCATCTATGGTGCTTCCCTGTCATTTATGGTGCTTCCTATCATCTATGGTGCTTCCTATGGTGCTTCCCTGTCTTCTATAGAAGCCGTTCTAACCAAAGTGCTAAAATATCAACAGTTGGAGCAACTCGTCTCACAGTTAGGCTACAAATGTAAACTTTTTTTTTTTTTTTAATATTTGGTACTCTGGGGCACGTGCACAAGTTGGTTATGAGGGTAATTCAGATGGCTGGCTTCTCCAAAAGGAGGGCCAAGCAGTTATTATAGGAAGCCGCTCAATTTGGAGGAGGCATTGTGAGTGAGTGAGTGAGTGAGTGAGTGAGTGAGTGAGTGAGTGAGTGAGTGAGTGAGTGAGTGAGTGAGTGAGTGAGTGAGTGAGTGAGTGAGTGAGTGAGTGAGTGTGTGTGTGTGTGTGTGTGTGTGTGTGTTTATATTAATCAAATTTTGTCTGTGAAAGTACATTAGTAGATGACTTAGTAGAGGACGAATAGTGACCCAGGGACAAGGCAGGGGTCTAACCGCAGGGCCCGATGATTTAAATGTGAAAACTACATTTAAATGATGTGTTTGTGGAAGCATGCTGTGTGTGGCATTTTAAAACTAAATATTTAGCACATTGGGTGCACATTGTGCATTATAATACAAATAAAATGTATTATCAATATATATATATTTTTTTAATACTCAGGTAAAAAAACAACTTCCATATACTTGTACCACATCATCTTGTTATTTGCACTTACTGCACGTACTAAGAAAATATAAAATACATAAAGCGGTGGTGTGGAGGGGCTGTGTAAATTATGTAACTGTTATTTGTGTATTTGTTTAATTTGACTGTACTGTTGGATTTGATTTATCATGTTAATTGGTCTTTTTGTATTCATTTTTATTTTATTGTTTTTTTTTTAACTTTAATTTGTGTTTTTTGTTGTACATTTGTATTGTATTTGTTTTGTTCAGGACCCCTGGAAGACTAGAGGCTCATTCATGTGTCTCTAATGGCGATCCTTTAACAAACATAAACATAAACATTGTCCTACCTGAGAGCGCACTGAAGTAAGACCCATCTTCATCCTGGTCGTCTTCATCATCCTCGTGTGATGAAGACCCGCCCACGTCGCCCGTGTGGTCCCACTCCAGCGGTAGGGACTCCACACTCGCCGGCGTGCCCGATCGCTCCAGCGGAGAGGTTAGCAGGTGAATGGGTGTGGCCGGTAGGCTTCCGTGGCCCCGCCCCAGCCATGGCCGGCTAATCAGCTCCAAGCTTCCCTCCAGGGACGTGCTGTTGCCAAAGAGCTCTGATTCTTCCTTGACCAACTGAGGCAACGACAGAAATGCAACAGAATCGATGCTGGCTTGAGGGCAGTGTTGATTTCGTCAACTATAACTATGACAAAAACATTTTTCACTTACGAAAACTTAATAAAAAACAAATAAAAACTAAGCTATGATGACTAAAATTAAGACTAAATATATTGCCAATTTCGTCAACAAATAGACTAAAATGTTAGGGAGGGACGAGTGGAGAAGAGATCCAGTAGAACTAAGACAAGTCATTTTAAGTTTGGTTGTACTCCGGTGTAGTGCTCTGAAAATAGCAGATCTACAGTACAAGCTCACGACGCGTCGCAGCGCAACCAAGTGTAAAATCAGGCATTACGACCCCGTCAAGGCCCGCCAAAATAGATTTTTGTCGACAAAATAAACAGTAGATTTAGTCAACTAAAACTAGACTAAACCTAAACATTTCAGATGACAAAAATATGACTAAAAGTAAATGAAATGTTGAAATTCAAATGATTATGACTAAAACTACATTTTAACTTCCTGTCAAAATCAACACTGCTTGAGAGAGACAGCAGGTGTAGGACTATGTGAGCTACATTAGGTCTGCATAAGCTAAGCTAGTGTATCTTGCATTATATGAACATTCAAACATTTGAATGTGTGTGCATGCAAGTACATGTTTGTACATGCCTGTGAGTGACGCGTGTGCATGTGTGCGTGTGTGTGTGTGTGTGTGTGTGTGTGTGTGTGTGTGTGTGTGAGAGATCTAACCGCGGGCTGGCTGAGGCGCTGGTGAAAGCGGACCAGTCGACCGAACACCTCCTGGCAGTAGGAGTGCAACTCCTCCAGCTCCTCCTCTATGAGGGCAGCGTCCAGCGGGCAGCTCCTCTGGATCAGGCCCTCTCCGAACACTATGAGCCCGTCTATACGCTCCGTGTTCAGGGCGATCTCCTTCTGGAACCCCTGAAGCCAGAGATAAGAACACCATGATGGACCGGAGGATCGCATAGAGCGCGGAGAACAGAAATTGAGATTTATGTTCACTGTATGTTCACTGTGTGTGTGTGTGTGTGTGTGTGTGTGTGTGTGTGTGTGTGTGTGTGTGTGTGTGTGTGTGTGTGTGTGTGTGTGTGTGTGTGTGTGTGTGTGTGTGTGCGTGCGTGTGTGTGGGTGTGTGTGTGTGTGCGTGTGTTTTTGTGCTCTTACATTGAGTTGCTGTATTTTGCAGTGGACGTCGCTTTCTGAGAAGTGCTCCACGTTGGTTAGCTTCAGATCCAGCTCTGTTAGCCACACCAACATGCTTTCTCTGGTGCCCTCGAAGTCCTCCCGCTGGCTAGTGAAATGCTGAGAGGAGAGGAGAACCACTGGCGTCACAACACAAATTACAATTGTGCAACAAGCGCCTGTTTCTTAAGAACAAGCTAACACGTGTAATATTTTAATTGTGTCACAAGTTAAAATTAACTAAATAGCTGTATAAGTTAACTAAGGGCCTAATACATCTACTGTCTGGTATACATAGAAACAATTTCAAGGGACAACAAGTTCCACATCAAACAAATTATGTATAGGGGTATTGATTAACAAAAAATAAACAGGCTTACATTTAAGAAAAACAACACAGTAAATAACTGAAATCTCAGTGTTAATTTGTCTATTTGTCACTCTCAGAGTTAAATCAACACTCAAATCAAATGGATCCCTTTACCTTGAGCCTGCGGAGGACGGCTGCCACTCTGCGGTGCAGGGTGTCCCAGCGCCGGTTGCCCTGGTGGACCATGGCTTTGAGCTGGCTGGCCCGGTCTGTGCGGTTCTCCATGGTCAACCGACGGTACTGAGTGTTGACCAGCTCCAGCTGGGTCAGACGTTCATGAACCTGCCTCTGGAAACCCTGAGCGGGAGAACCAGGAAGAATGGATGTATGCTTCTAAACGATGAACAAGGTTTCAGATTCAGGATGATTGCATTTGTCTTGCCTTTGCATCTTTCACCAAATGTGTTAACATTGTACATAAAATGTTCACTATATCTAATTTCCACACTGCTTCTTGAGCAAATATCAAATTCAAACCTTGAGTCATATTTGATTAACTAAAAAGTATCTTCAAATAAATCCTCACATACATTTTGGATTGAGGCGCCCCGTGACCAGCAAGGCAAAGTTCAATACAGCAGGTGTTTGGGATACATTCTTGTTGATGTGTGCGTGCTTGACCACTCTACAACCAACCTCAAACTTCTTCAGCTCTTCCTTGGCAACAGTGTAGAGGACATCTGTAGAATTGGGGTTGGCGGCTGTGCGTTCGGCCATTTTGAGCCAATCTTCAAAGCGAGAGTAGTCATCAAGGAACTTGCACCACATTCTCCATGTCTCCTCAATCCTGCAATGTGTAATAATCTATATAACCTCTGACGAAAAGAACCTAACATTTATTGCTTCATTTATTTAACCCATTTAGACCTGGAACCCCTATACGTAACTATACCTTTCAATCTGGGAATGCCTTTTGGGCTAGTTGTTGCTATGTACAGTATATAGCAACATATTCTTTTGAATGCTTTTAATAAATATTTGTGAAAACTTAGGTCAGGGGCTGACCTAAGTGGGTCACCCAACAATTTCTGTAACATTTGGTGAGTTTTACAACCATTTCAGTAATCATTATTTCAGGGATTGATGTCTTGATGACTTGTTTTGCAATGGAGATGTTCATTTTCCTTTGGAACAAAAAGTGTTAGGGCTCAAAACTAACACAAAACGTGTTAGTTTGGATAAGCATTAGACTTGGATAAGCATTAGAGAAAGCTCAAGACAAATACATAAAAGGTTTATTCTGATATTAATATATTATTGTGATTACTGTATGTCATTACATAGTGTGCGTGCGTGCGTGCGTGCGTGTGTGTGTGTGCGTGCGTGCGTGCATGTGAGAGAGCTTCCCCCAACCTGAGTCTCCTGTCCAGGGCCATGGTACAGATGGTCCTCCAGCGCTGGTCCAGGCTGCGGCTGGTCTCCTGCAGGGAATCGCTCTCCGTCTCCGTCCCACAGGCGGCATCCTCGTCTCTCAGCAGGACATCGCAGAGACTCAGCACAGAGGCCACGCCCTCCGTGTGCTGCTCAATGTCCCTCTGCAGCTCCTGGACAGACAGAGAGACAGACATGGAGTCAGTCCACACACACCGGCAGACAGACAGATAGCAGGGGACAGGAAGGCTGATGAGAGAGGTATGGAATGACAGGGTACGTACTGTATACTATGTGTGATCCCCCAAAAACACAAAGGACAGACATATATATACATTATTAATATGGAGGGTGGGATGGAAGGAGGGAGGGAGGCAGAGAGAGAAAGAAAGAAAGCAAGCAAGAAAGACAGAAAGAAGAAAGAAAGAAAGAAAGAAAGAAAGAAAGAAAGAAAGAAAGAAAGAAAGAAAGAAAGAAATACTAACAACAGAATGAAGGAAAAGAAACAAAAGAGGTGAGTAAAGAAAAGAGTGAAAGAATCCTACTGTAGTGTACTGTAGTGTACCTGCTGTTCAGCCAGCCTCCTCTGGATCTCTCCATGGTGACAGACGCTGTAGGTGATTGGTCGGGACAGCTCTGCCTCCACCCGGGACAGCCAGCATCGCAAGTTACTCATGTTCTTATCCAGCTGCTGCACCGTCACCAGAGTGTCCTTCAACTTCCTCACCCTGCACACACACACACACATGAAATGTAAATGCTCCAATTAGTGGACAATGACAGGAACACAGACAGGAACCTCACCTGGCATGTGACTCAACATGAAATAAGACAAATTGGCGCGCGCACACACACACACACACACACACACACACACACACACACACACACACACACACACACACACACACACACACACACACACACACACACACACACACACACACACACACACACACACACACACACACACACACACACACACCAAACACTTCAACAATACTCTACAGAATGTCTATAAAGTATCCCACTCCTTCCAAGTCCACTGTAAGCTCCAGGGTTATTATAGTTAACTAAAACTAAACTAGAATTGTAAAAACATTTTAAAAACAAAAAATTATAACTAACTGAAACTGTTTTGCATATTCACAAAACAAAATAAAAATGTCCTTAGTTCTAGTCTTTATCAAAAATCTGCAAAAATAGCAGATCTACAAGCTCACAATGTGTCGCATCGTGACATGTTGTGAGCTTATGTGCTATTTGTGCTTGATTTTTTTATTTTTCTGACCTTGTTGAATCTTACACCTGACCAATCCATATTACACTAAAACGAATTTAAAAAAACTAAACTAAATCTAAGCCCTCTAAAAAAAAACTTTAAAAAACTAAACTAGCAAACCAGTATTAAAAACTAACAAGAACTAAACTGTAATTGAAAACAAAAAGTAAAAAAAAATACAAATAAAAAAATAATAAAATGAAAAACTATAATAATGTTGGTAAGCTCCTACTGCACCTATTTCACCTATCATATCCTCCCAGGTGTCTCAGTGTTGGGACAAATGTTGCGACGGTGCAGCTGGACAATGTTCTCCACAAAGCCCCTTTCCCTGCCGCCGGCACTGTCATGGCAACGCACAGGGCCAATAGAACCTTTCTCCAGAGCTGTCGTTTGAAGTTGAATGGCTGAAGTGTGCCCTTGTTCCGGAGTCTGAGTTAATTTGACCAATTCGATCCCTCCTTACCTATTGAGAGCCAACGGGGGCTTGTTTCTGGCTAAGAGGGAGAAACTGTGTGGAATAATAGAGGTGAAAAATAGGCGCATACTGTAGGTCTCTCCGCATGTGTGTGTGACGGACAAAGGGAAGAAAGAGCGAGAGCTAGAGAAAGGTACAGTAGTCATTTTACGTTTCAAGGACAAAATAACAGACTAGAACGGCACAGACTGTACTGTACAGTACATGTCGTGGCTGCAATTATTTTGCACTCTGTACATTCTGTACATACGTACATGCGGTTTGTGTGTGTGTGCGTGCATATCTTAGCATTTAAAACTTACATTTTTACATTAATCTTTAAACAACATTTTGTGCATGTTAGGTGCACTACAATCTCTCTCATCTCTCTCTTAGTTTCTTTCTCTGCCCACCCCTTTCCCATCCTCCCCTCCCCACCTCTGACAGCCTAACAAAGCCTATACAGTAGGAAAAGTCGGGCCCCAACGAAGACAAAGCCTGGCCAGGGAGCCCCCCGCTAAGCAAGGGGACAGGAGGAGAAGAGCGAAGAGAATACAGCTGGGGAGGATAGGTGAGGTGAGGATAAGGGACAAAGCTGAAATGTACAGCCGGCACAACAGGAGGGCTCAAAGTTGCTCGGATACGCAGCTTGGTAAAGGGCACGTGCGTTAAGACTATTGACACTATATGAACAAGTTAGAAGAACTCAAGCCAGCAGTGCATACAAGGGCTGTTGATCCCCTGATTGAATGTAGTGCAAGTGCAAAACAAAACTAATTGTGACTCCTGTTCGTTCCATGTTCCATCTATACAATCTACAGCATGCCCTCCAAGTTTCAACCCAAGCACCTAGCAACGGACAGATTCAACCAACTTTGAGTAGATTACACACACACACACACACACACACACACACACACACACACACACACACACACACACACACACACACACACACACACACACACACACACACACACACACACACACACACACACACACACACACACACACGTCGGTTGTACAGAAAGACTATCAACAAAGGATAACTCGACTGCACTGAAAGGCGCTCTCGCCAAGGGGCTCATAAGTCTGTCTTCTCTTCCTTTCCTCAGTGTGCGTTTAGGTGTTCCTATACGACAGCTGGTGTCAGTGCGTGGTTGCAGGGGTCTTTACACATTGAAGAGCTGCTGGCAAACAGAACCGATCAGAAAGAAAAGGCTCGTCTTTTTGCTCAGGATGGGGATTAGGGTGGTCAATCGGCATCAGTTTACAGTATTGCGAGAAACTGCTGGCTGGTCTGGTACATTATGGTGGTAGCAGTGGTTATGGTTTCTTTAAATAATGTTACTGTTTTTAAATTATGTCTAGTATATCATGCTTTAACAAAATGACAATAATATAGCCACAAAAATGTGCAGCCTGTCATTTCCAAAGAACAATGTGCTCTTAATTAATTAATTAATTGGCATTACAGCAGCTCCACAAGCCACCCCAGGGCCTATGTAGCATTTAACAATTAGTGGCAGATTGCTCTCAATACCAACACACCCACTCACCCAGCAGTCCTCTGCTCAGGATACTGAGCGCTGAAGATGGGGGTTGAACATGGGCTTTAAGGGCCATATGGTTCAGTCTGAGACTCTAGCTTTGGATGGTGGGCAGAGAGATGGAGAGGAGGGTGGGGGGGGGGGGGGGGGGGGGATATAGGGTACCACCAAATCCATGACCATCTGTCTGAATGAGGGTCAAAGTACTAATAGTATATGATGGTAACTTAACTTATAGTCTGTACATTCAGTACAGACAAGTTGTATTGTATGACAGCTGCGGGGCAAGGCTCAGCAACAGCAGGTAAATAGGCTAAAGCATGATTACTACGATTCAGTGATGCATTCCAAACTGCGTGAGAACACATACGTACAGTACACACACATGCATATATGCATTCAACCACAAACTTATTATTATGCATCTTAATAGTTACACACACACACACACACACACACACACACACACACACACACACACACACACACACACACACACACACACACACACACACACACACACACACACCTTCAATAGCCCTGGAGTCTTTTTTTGTATATACATATCTTCCTTACAAAAGCCCATAGGCTAAGATGAATATCCCTGAGGGGACAAAAAAACTATTATTCAGTCACCCTGATGAAGGCATTGTTGACGCAACGCGCAGGTGTATTTTTTTAATTCTTGCCATGCATTAGCCAGACTATGAAAGGCCTTGGTCTCTTCTCTTTAAAAAAAAAAACTATTATTCCTATTAAAGCCCAGGAGCTGCTCAACAGCTTGTACGGTATGCAGACTCACCTGGCCTCTATGTGTTGGAAGAGGTTGTTCCAGCGCTGGTTCACCTCCTGCAGAGTGCCATGGACCTGCCTCTGCTTGGTCTCATCGCTGGCTAACAGCAGCTGCTCTCCGAGCTGCTTCAAGTGGCTCTTGTTCTCACTGAACAAGTTGATCTCCTCCATGCAGTCCTGTGGAGAAAGAGACACTATTATTAGGGCTGCATTCATTTATGCATGGATGTGTGTGTGGGGCTGAGGCAACCATGCTCTACTTCAGACCATGTTTTGAACAGACCATCGTCAAGTAAGCCAGGAACATCATTTTATTGCTCGATTGTGGTTGATTGTGTTATTAAAACCACATGAACCCTAGCATCCCTATTCTGGGCATGTCATAATAGGCAAACATTCAGCAAAAATAGGCAAACATTCAGCAGAAATATGTGAACATTTGACAAAAAAAGTGATCTACAAGCTCACATCACAATGCGTTTCAAAACGTTGTAGGCTTGTACTGTAGAACAGCTATTTATGCTATTTGATGTACATTACAACATGTTCTCCCCTTGATTTTTAGCCTCATTAGCACTAATGTATTCCAACAACACAATGCAGTACATGTAAGTCATCAGATAATAGTTCTAGTGTGTAGCTGGTTGTGTTGTCAACATGGTATTAGAGTTGCTGTATTAATTGTGATTAATATTTGTGCTACATTGCTGCTTCCATTTCCCCTTGGGGATAATAAAGTGCATCTTGAATTTTACATGGGCCAAACAAAATATATAATTTATTATGCACATAATTATTATGCACATAATAATTACCATATAACTGTTTACATTTATACGGTAATTAATTTGAACTGAGATTGAATTTGTCGTCACAGAGAAAGTCATCTGGAAGACATTATTTCATACCTGTGAAAGATGGAAATCGTAGACAATTTATACCTCTTTTGTAATATTTGTTCATACAGTATTTCATATTTTATTTCATGACACCCTCTTTTTAATGGGTGTTACATTCTATTTCAAAACAAAGTGAACTAATCACAAAAAGCAGATCCCTGTTCAAGAGAAGCAGGATTTAAATGTATTAAAAAAAAGCCTCCCGACCGTCACTTTTCAACATCTCTCTCATTCAGCAAGCTGAGCACCTGTTTTGCTTCAGGCAAAGGTAATTGGCTGCTACTTTGTCCATAATCACTAGGAAGTGTTTTGTGTCAAACGGTGTCAACACAGTGCAAGTTATTGTCAGGTGCCTGGGATACTCTTTGCTCATCTCATCTCCGCAGCTCAATACAATAATCACACACATTGTCCCAACCATTCATTAACTTGTGCAAGTTGTGCTGCGAACCAGCATGGTTGATGATGATATTTAACAGACAACAAAAGGCCTTCTGTAAATGAAAAGACAATTGTTTTGTTTGAACAAAGCGAGGTGGCAGCATTCCAGGCGACCGCTCTGCTACAGAATGCATGTTTTGCTTTTGTATGGATTTGAAGCATGTTTGCACAGGTGGTATTTGTGCCCCAATTTGTTGACTAATTGCAGCAGTGCATGCATTTTGTAATGTAGTGTATACAGTATGTTACTACCCTCTGTGTATACTTTCAACTTGTACAATAATGTATTTGTTTAATAATGAATTAATCTGCCTAGATGACAGTATATTATTATACTATTTAGTCTATAGACCCCTTAACAGACGACGTCACACTGGTTGCAAGCGTCATACTGCGCAAGCGTCAAACCCATTCTGTCAGGTCTCGCTAGAGCGCGCAGAACTAGCCAACACACAAGAGGGGGTTGGGGTGTGCTGAAACCAGCGCACCCTGAAACAACAGGTTGAGAATTGATTGTATGAAACAATCACCTATGCAGCCAGTCTCATTGTTGGTAAACAAATAATTGGTCTATAGTGTACCTTGTATGTTGTATATTGTACATACTTTATTGTCTCCGCCAGGCCGAAAGGCATGGCAAGAGAGTATGTTTTACCCTCCGTCCGTCTGTCTATCCGTGTCTATCCGTGTGTGTGTGTGTGTGTGTCCTGTCCGTGTGTTACCAGCTAATCTCCGGCACCGTTGGCCCGGTCGCTGCGAAACTGTGCACACCCACTCCCTGGATGCCAATTCAGAACCTCTGCCCCACATTTTTCACATGGGCCTGCTAGCAACAATGGCCATCAAACCACTAATGGAGCATAAATGCGTAATACTATTCTCCAATTAATAGTGGTGGTGATTACTGTGACATGACAGGAATATGTTCCACATTTAGCCACATTTGTCTTATGACATCAAGTGAATCTAAAGGGCTTGATATACTTTGTTGTGCATGGTCTGTAGCGCATCGAAAATAGACAGATCTGCAAGTTCACAACGCGTTGAGGTTATTAGCATATAGACATATTATTTTCAGTGTGCGACACCCACACACAGCTAAGTATAACTCTTGCCTGGTTGGTTCCGTTACCTTCTTGAGTTTCTCCACCATCTCCTCGATGCTGAGGTCTCCACTGTGGGACACCTTTCTCTCTATCTGCATTAGCCAGTCACACAGTTCCCTGTTCTTGTCATTGAAGATGGTCCAGGCATTGAGGCGATCAGCAATTTCCTGCCTGCGCACGGACACCTGAGAAAAAAGGGGAAAGGGAGGGAACAGTGTATGCTGTCATCTACATACCGTACATAAACATCAACCATCAATCTACTTTTATAGCTCAAAACATTGTTATTAATCTTTATCAGGGGCACCGATGGCTATGGTTAGGGTGCATACCACATATAGGCTGTGATAAAAGCCCGACAGCGAGTCCCTTGTTCAATTCCCGAGCCTGACAGACCTTTACTGCGTGTCACTCGCTGAATCTCTCCTGTCTCCTGTCAATCTACTCTACACTGTTCTATAAAAGTAAACGCAGAAAAGCCCAGCCAAATTATCTTAAAAAACTAAAGAAAATGCTCTTTGGTCCATGAGCGGGGAACAAGGGATCAAACTTTGTTCTCTCTCCATTCACTCTCATTGTATAGCAAGATACACACACCTTTTGCACAGAAACAAATGCAAATAAAGTCATTTCTTCCATCACAGCAGAGAGAGATGAGAGATGAGATACAAGTGTTTTGGATCCCAACAGCTTCCCATTTAATCCCTGGCTGCTAATTTAATCCCCCAATTTTACCTAATAACATCTTAGTGCATTGATAATGTCCCATTAGACAGTTAGAGGTCGTGACTGGCTGGTGATCCTCTTTGACTCCCAGAGCTCAGTCAGTCTTGTTTTCGGGCAATCATATTAACTGCTCCCTGACATTTATACTTTTTTCATGAGCCCTGGCCTGTGAAGAGTGAAACGACACTGGGCTTATTGGATTCTGGAGTATTTGGGTTCCATTGTGTTGCACTGTGGCCCTGGGGGGGACTCGTCCCTCCCTCACAACAATAGAGCCTGTCCCCTGGACCCCATCAGCCCGGCCAAGCCATCTGCTCCTCAGGGCAATTCCGCTGACTGTCCCCCACCTGCAACCTGTTAGCTAAACAGGGAGCACAATGCTGTGGTTCAAATCCATGTCCTATGGCCATGGTGCCATCAGACAGCAGTGAAATATCTCATGTTTCACTCTAATGAGTGGAGTTAATTATTAGCTTGGTGCTCTCATGAGTCCAAATGACTTGAGACGAAAACGCATTGTCTACCAATTTTCCAGTTCCATAATAAGCTATATCTGAACCCACATGGGTCACATGAAATTGGTTGGGTTGGTCTGTAATAATAATGTTTTGTAATACCTCCTAATCCACAAGGTTGTTTCGGTTTAAAGTATTGAATTCAATCAAGAAAGTTGTTTGAAGTGAGAGCTGTGTTCACTTCAACTAGTTCCAAAAAGAGGGACAGGTGGGAGCTTTCACTGCAAATGAGGCTCCTGCCAACAAATCATCACAAGATGCAATCAACCACAAATACGCTAACAAACATGTCATGACCGTTCCTCTGCAAAGAACAAATGTGCGTTTGTACTGTATTTGGAGCTGAAAGACTTAACTGTAGTACAGCTGACTGGAGTTTCTCTTGACTGTGTGGGACCAGCATTCAAGACTTAGGGGGGAGGTTTAGGGTATGCAGGAAAAAGCATCCTTTCCCCCTCATAAGCTGAAGAGCCAGTAGAGAACCTCTAACGAACCATACAGGGGCTTTAACAGGTTATTTGTATGTGTGTGTGTGTGTGTGTGTGTGTGTGTGTGTGTGTGTGTGTGTGTGTGTGTGTGTGTGTGTGTGTGTCTGTGTGTGTTTTCGTTTGTTTGTGTGTGTGTCCAACCTCAGTGGTGGACAAGGTTTTGTGCTGCTGACCATGCCAAAGCCAGTTAGCAAGTTTTCCCTCCTTATCTCTCACACACACTCACTCTCTCTCTCTCTCACTCTCTCTCTCTCTCTCTCTCTCTCTCTCTCTCTGTCTCTCTGTCTCTCTCTCTCTCACCTTCATGCAGAGTTCTTCCCACTGACAGTGGAGTTGTTCCAGCTGTTGCTCGAGTACAGCCGTGTCCCCGGCCGCTACGTACTGGGACATGTCCATCCTCATGGTGGCTAGCTCCCTGAGACCACTGGCCAAATGCTCCAGAGAAAGCTCCTTCTCCTGCATAACACACACACACACGCACGCACATGCACACGCGGTCAGACACCCCACAGACACATTGACTGGCTGTGTACCCCTTTCTCTAGCTCTATCGCTCTCTCTCTCTCTCTCTCTCTCTCTCTCGCTCTCTTTCTCTCTCTCTCTGTGGTCAGAAGGATTAAATCGCTGTTGACAGGGGAGGGGGAGGGTAAAGGGGGTAGAGAAGGGGGTGGGGAGTGAAAGGAAGGGGCAAAGGACGAGGGAAAGGGGGTAAAAAAATGGGAGGGGTGAACTCATAATAGAGGCACGCTATGGGGGAACAGGGCGGACCAGAGAATAATGCTTGAGAGGAGGCGAGGCTGAAGCTTTCTCTGACAGATCAATTTTACGTTCTATAAATGAACCACTTAAGCCCTATATGTACTGTACTTCGCAATATGACAAATTGCGAAAATAGCAGATATATTCTAAGATGTTTATGCTATTTCTGAAAATGCATTTATATATATATATATATATATATATATATATATATATATATAAGGGCATTACATTCAAGGGCATTACAATATTATTATATGATGTCTTTGTGTGGTTTTTGTTTCTAAGCTCTCCACCTCTCAGGCATCTAGCACAACTGAACAAAGTTGAGTTTGTTGAGTTAAAATACACAAACACACTCTTTCTTTCCCCCTTCTCTCCTCACCTGAAGAAGTTCCTCTTCGTCCTGGCGTCGGTCATTTCGTCTCCCTGGCTGTGGTGTCTTCATGCAGCTCTTCAAATCGTTCAGCTGTTGTGTTCTGAGAGTGAGTCCGCCCTGACACTTCACCCAATTCTGGAAGAAAGTGGTATATTGTGCTTTAAACTCAATTTAGTGGTATACTCTCAACACCACAGAAAAAGCAAGGGGTTGATCTTGTAACGTTGCAACACACTCGTGTGAAAGAAGTCAAGACTGACTTTACACAACCTGTGATCAGCTGATTCGATTTAACAACAAAGTAGTGAGTGACTTTTTTCATCCCCAAGTGGAATGTAAACCTGACTTGATATTTATCATACATTGTTATCACATTTACAAGACAATTTTAGTTTTGACTTTTAGGTCAATAACTTGAAGAACATTTAATCTCTTTTTAACTAATTTCTGACCAAATTCATATCACATGTCTTTTCTGAGTTCTCCTGTCAAGTGCTGAGCCCCCTTTTTCTCACGCTGGGTCACATGTCATGTGTTCTCAAACTTTCCCTGTCAGGCGTCTCTAACAGACAAGCAAGTTGTTTTTTCAAACCATGGCATCAATGTATTAAAATATAGCAAATATTGAATTAATTCTTTTTTCAGCTGCAACATTTTCTGTACCCAAGTTAGCAGCTTAAGATGAATGGATAAAGGGTTAGCTGTTGGTCATATCACTGCCTCTGTTATCTTAGCCGTTATCTGACTCATCCAGAGGCATTATCCCCAATCCCTGAGAGGACACTGTTTTACTGCCCCCAACTCCCCCACTGAAAAGCTGCTTGGCTTCATGCGCCGACCTGGAAGGGGTTAACACAACTTGCCCTGATCCCCCTGTGAGAAAAGCACATATGTATGATGCAAGCAATTACTGTACCAAAGCAAAGCGTCATGCACACACGGACGAATCCTAGCTTAGAGTGAAAAGTGTTGTGCAGGGGGTGTACAGTTTAAATGATCACAGTGACAAAACCAGACTGAACTTTGTTTTCAATGTGTCCGGTGACAAGCTGTGACTGGGTCCTACCAGTGCTTATACTTGACTTAACAACACGTTCAACAAAGCTACATCCTCAGACACGAGCACATACACATACCTTCATACTCCATGCATGGTAAAGGAAAGATTATCCCAGATTGTGCTGTAAATCAAGTCCGTATACGGCCGGCCATACAGACAAACCTAAGCCTATTGTGTATTGATACAGTGCTTGGAAACTGGCCATAGAGAAGCATTGATCCACAGGATCAATGTAGGTTCAACAGCACACCGCAATGATCCTGGGTTACATTGGAAATAAGCTCCATTTGTTGGCATGCTTGCATGGGCTTGTCTCCGGTTTCATTTTGATTTAATGTTTTCATGAGCTGTCCAGGTATTATTTTCCCCAATGTTATCAGCATCCAGAGCTGACTCGGGGCACGCTGTGTCCAATTCCTCTTTCAGACAGACAAACAGACAGACAGACAGACAGAGACAGACAGACAGAGACAGCATTTTCTTCTGCCATTTCGACCAGCTGGGCCGTGGATGGGGATCACAGCTAGATTATAGCTGCTCTTTTATCCCTCTTTGGATACTCTTTTCCAGTACAACTCACCCATGTGTGTGTGTGTGTGTGGTTCGGTGGGGTGGAACGGGGTTAGGTATATGGGTCAACAAACAACGCCCATCACCCACTCAGAATACCAACAAGGGTTACAGTCAGGGCAGCGTACACATCCCTCTACACACAGACACCTCCATAACTCAATCCAATGATGATGTCATAGATAGACACACATACTGTACATGCATTCCACTCCAGAACCCAGTGAGGTCGGGAAAAATAAATCTAAGGGACGTTTCAAGGGCAGCCAAAAGCTCCACTACCAGGAGTTGCTGAACCTCGGCCGCTGATCTTAGTCCAACACTTACAGTAAGCACTAATCCATCAGATGGTACAGATAGTGGAGGATAACGTCCCTGTTCATGTTGAAATACATTTACATTTTCATACATTATACAAATACATTTTTATTTTCAAAATTGTGCAGTGATACATCAACAACAAGGGAGAGGGAATTATGTGTAACAAGGGTCAAGGGTTATGTTCTTTAACATCTAAGCCAATGGTTCAATATCATGGTCCTCAGGGTCCCCTACTGTACTGTTGGCTTTCTATCCTACCAAGTCCTCTAGTACTGTTGGCTTTCTATCCTACCAGGACCTCTAGTACTGTTGGCTTTCTATCCTACCAGGACCTCTAGTACTGTTGGCTTTCTATCCTACCAAGTCCTCTAGTACTGTTGGCTTTCTATCCTACCAGGACCTCTAGTACTGTTGGCTTTCTATCCTACCAGGACCTCTAGTACTGTTGGCTTTCTATCCTACCAAGTCCTCTAGTACTGTTGGCTTTCTATCCTACCAGGATCTCTAGTACTGCTGTGTTTCTATCCTACCAGGGCATCTGCTGGTTTCTATCTCACCAGGAAGTCTTAATTGCATTCACCTGTTGTCCTTGTCATGTTAGCCATATAATCACATACTAGTTAGAATTGGGACAACTGGTGAATACAAGTAAGTTACAGTAGGTACAGTTTCAATTTGAGGGCTGCTACCTGAATGACAGTGTTGACCAGGTCTCTCCGTCTCTCCAGCAGTGTGCATGCATTCTCCCATTTGTCCTGCAGTGCTTGGAGCTCTTCCTCCAGTTGGTTCTGAGTCTGAGGCTCGGTCATGGACGCACGTAGCCGTTCACCTGCCTCCAGCGTCTGGTTGTAGGCAGTGGCATGCAAACCCAGAGTCTCTTCAACACGCTGGGGAAGATGAAGCGAGGGACACTTCCTTTAACTTAAAAGCTGCGATCAATACCAGTTGATACAAATATTGAAAATCAAAAAGAACAACCTGATCTTACCTGATAACTGTCCACAGAGTTCCGTAGCTGCTGCAGCGTGTATACAGCCGGCCCTGCAGGGGGCAGCAGAGGGTCGATGTTGCTCAGCAGCCTCTGCAGTCGCTTCAAGGCGTGGTTGTAGTAACTCCACTGACTAAACTGCTCCTGCACCAGGGCCTTGTGCTGCTCGACCCGAGACACACAGCTCTGCCAGCTCTCTTTCACACGCGCCACATCGGCCATACGTTCAGATCTGTGCCAGAAGCATCACAAAAAGGTTTCATGATTCTATGTTTGGATGAGCAGTTAGCTTGGATGCCCCCTAAACCCCAGCAACACAATCACAGTAAACACAGACAGTACAGTACATGCTGGTGCCTCCAACCTAACCTAATGTAATGGCATGGAAACATAAGATAATACATATGCCATCTTTAAACCATTTAAACCCTATTTTATACTTTTATACTGCTGTAGGGCCGTAAGCAAAAAAAAGCCAATCTCGAAGCTTGCGATGTGTTGTGAGATTGTATCGGCTATAGTAGCCAATTCGGGAAAATTGTGGAAGGTTTTTCGCCTATAATGACATTCCCAAAATAGGGATAGGGTTGAAAGTGGTTAAACTGTAGTCGTCCTGGTGAACCACACAACCTAGGATATCTGCAAACTAAACTTTGTCGTATAAGCACAGGTTTGCGTAGCAGGGCTGATGATGGGAAGTGGCCTTTCATGTGTTCTCCTCAAAAGCCTTCAGAACATTTCCACACTGACTGCACAAGCTGAGTTATGGGCAGACGGCGCCGCAGAGGGAGCCAGGTAGCCTTTCCAGGGCAGGAAGCACCCAGAGACGCTGTCTGGTGTGTGGGTGTTCCTTCAGGGGCATGCGTGTGTGAGTGTGCATTAAGAACTCACTGTTTGAATGCCATCACGGTAATAGGGGAGTAACACAGGCTGAAAAGCTCACTTTTAATTGGTTTATGACATGACAGTGCTTATGTACCGGCACAAGACGGCAAACTTTGATTTCTCGACCGCTACAGATTTTGGCTCCTGTGTACATTGTAGACACATGCAGTTAATAATCTAGCTGCACCAATAGCTATAAATACACTGGTTAGCTAGTTAATTACGGTATCGATGGCAAAAGATTAGACACGGAGGCCACGCCAGACTCTTGTTTCCACAGGAATGGCTTTGTCAGCTATTCGGAAAAAAAACCATTGTCATTAGATTTGGGGGATTTTTTTCGTGTTTAGGAGCGCAGAAAAGAGCCAGATTAATGATGATGTATTAATTTTGAAGTACTTTAGTCGTGTAGGGGTAAATAAAGTGGAAGACAGTTTAAGGAAGGATGTTTAAGCCCTGAGGAACTTGAAAAAGGGAGTACAAGTCAAGATGAGGAGATGGTCTGTAAGGTTATAAGCTATTATCTTGCTCATTCTTTTCTGCAATAAAATAAATTAATGTGCATTTAGGGAGTCGACTACTTAACTGCAACTTGAGCATTTTGGAACTCCACACTATAATTAATAGTGAAAATGTACTGGGTCTATTGGGATGTTACCTTTTCTCTTCTGTTAGGTTATCCAGGGAGCAAACGGCTTCACAGAGGTGAGCCTGCAGGAGCTGGTATCCGGCCATTATATCACTCTGGTATCTCTGTGAAAACAATGAGAAGCATGCAAGATCAAATATGAGACATGAGTTCTACACTTGGATTGATTCCATTTTGTGATTCCATTCACAGCTAATGTCTCCCTGATTTCAAATTTGTCAAACCCCCTTTTATAACACACATCTGGGAAATAACAGATCAACACAACGCAGCGACACATTAGAGATAATGTGTGTACTTAACTTGAGCTATTTAGCAGACATTTTGCATGATCCAAAAGGGCTTTCCCAACCTGGCCTCTGAAAAGCACACTAATTTACCAGCATTCCCTTCAACAACCAGAGATGAACCCTGACAGTGTATGAGGTCACCCTGCATTACCCAAGCTCTTAAACAAGAGGCTGGTGCATGACATTCGCCAACATAAAGATAGTCAGGGTGGACAAACAACTGCTTGTCTAGGATATTTTTTTTTTCTTTTCTTGCACACTGAAGCAACCAGTTACACACTATAGAAGGAGCTTGAAGACTGATAGGATGTATGTATTGTCCTGACTCTCTACATGTTGGCATCAGATCTTACTGTCTGTGAAATGACTGATGCCTTGTACCTGATGGAGGGTCAGCATCTCTTTAAGGCTCGAGTGACTTTCACATCTTCTGTCCACCAGGTCCACCTCCAACTTGTCCTGAAGGGCTTTCAAGCTTTCACTCTTTTCTTGAACGCTCTGGGAGTGCTGAATCTTCATCTGCAGCTCTCTGATATTACATGCATAAGAGCATCACACACACACACACACACACACACACACACACACACACACACACACACACACACACACACACACACACACACACACACACACACACACACACACACACACACACACACACACACACACACACACACACAGAAATCATTATTATTTTGAATCATATTGTGACGGCACGTTATCTTCCCTTTTGCGGTCCTGCATGGCTGTCAGGCTGTCGATTACCTAGTCGCAAATAAGGATAATTCCTTTTAACAGGTCGTTCATGAAAGTCCTTGCGGTCTTGTTTCCAATGAGAACCTGTGAGCAACTAGGGGTTAAGAGTCTTGCTCAGGGACACATTTCATTTCATCGACACATATGCTGGCCTGGCCTGAAATCGAACCTGGGGCAACCAGGGCCTCTGGCTCCCTAGGCGGGCTCACTAACCACTCAGCTCTGGCCGCCCCTTTTTAAAGCTGGTGTTAAGTTTGAAAGGGGGCATACTGGAGTGATCAGGTCTATTGCATTCAATAATAGAGTGCCGAAGTCCTGACGTCACTCGTTCATCCCCTGGGTCGCGGAAGTCATTTCTCTATGGAGAATAACATTGGGTCATCAGAATCGTCTCATATAAGAATTGTGGTCCAAAAATAAACAAATTGTCCCCGCGATATTGTCAGGGAGGTGGCTCTGTATCGTTTATGATAGTCAGTCACTCATATTTGATACAGTCTGTTTCTGGCGAAAATGTAACTAATTCGGCTGCGTTTCATATCCATATGAGTCAAACTGCCGGGAACATTTGTTTATTTTTGGAACACAGTTCTTATTTGACGCAATATTAAACACGTCTATGGGAATTCAGAATGGGGGGGGGGGGGGGGGGGGGCGCCCCAGGTACGATGCGTAAATTACGTCAGGCTTCGGTGCTCTATGCAAGACTTCTATAGAATGGCTCATAATATCCTATAAAACAGAGATTTCCCCTTCCCCATGCAAAATAAAAAATGAAAAACACCGGCGAGCATTGTTTTCTGTATTCTGTGTTTTGCCTGAAACAAGCCTACCTGTTGACATGAGATGCATGAAGCAGGCCTTGGAGCCAGTCCCTTTTGAGTGCTTGCAGTCTGTCAGCCTCGTGGTCGGTAGGCCTCACACAGCAGCTCATCACACTGAGATCAACCAGTGATGGGAACACATCATTCAGCTCAGACACAAGCTTCTATTTGGCAGAAGGAAAGACAAAGGTGTTATCTCTCAAATTATACATAAGATGATTTAATTATACGCAATTCTCTCTCTCTCTCTCTCTCTCTCTCTCTCTCTCTCTCTCTCTCTCTCTCTCTCTCTCTCTCTCTCTCTCTCTCTCTCTCTCTCTCTCTCTCTCTCTCTCTCTCTCTCTCTCTCTCTCTCTCTCTCTCTCTCTCTCTCTCTCTCTCTCTCTCTCTCTCTCTCTCTCTCTCTCTCTCTCTCTCTATATATATATCACACACACACACACACACACACACACACACACACACACACACACACACACATTTCTAACTTGACTGTTTGACTGGGAATATGGGCTCATTGTTGGGATTTTATCGACTCAACTTGTAGATTTATTGATCATGTTTGTTGGGTGTTGAATGTTGAGTTTTACTTGTTGTGTTTCCTACTGTAGTAATAAAGATTTAAACGTTGAACTTGTGTAACATTAGATGATACATGGCTTGTCTCAACACAGCACACGTCCAATACTGTGTACACAGCTTACAGTACACTGCTCACACTTGGTCTGACCCCTATTCATGATTATATCACTTGTATTTGTTTTTTTGCTAAACTTTTTTATATTGTACTTCTATATTATCTCTGTGTCTGGAAAGAAAACGTGCCAAGTCCAATTACTTGTGTGGGAACATCCAGTAATGGCCTAAAATCAAGACCTTCTTGTACGTACAGTAGGCAGGCAGGCACATTAACACATTAGGGAGTGTGACTCACCTTCACAGAGGTGATTTCACTCAAGTTGGTTGGCAGCCTGTGCAGTATGTTCTGTGCTTGCTTCTCAAGGGCCTCCAAGGTAGTACAGAATGTCTTATGTTGTGCCAAGTCCTCCTGTACATAGAGAACAAACCATTGATACAGAACATGTTGTGCCAACTCCAAGTACTATTGTCCGTACATAACAAAACATGGACACAGAACATCTTCTTTTAAGTCCTCTTGTACATAGAGAGCAAACTAGTGATATGATTTGTTATATTAATATTCCAGGATCTATTGATCCAGCGGTAAGGTCCCCACACAATGCTACTGTATACTACACCTTAAAGGTGCTGGAAGTGATTTTATTTTCATTAAAACAAGTGTTAAATAGCTCTATATTCCCATTTCTATAGGATGATTGTTCAGTAGCAGGGGTCTTCCCATCTCTCCAGCTCTTTAGAAAACATAAAATACCTTATAAGGGCGGGATACCAATTTCATACCAGGAAAGAGAACTCATACAGGATACTGGATAAACAAGTGAAATTGGAAGTGATAAAATAAATAAATAAGCAGACAAAATTGGAACTGAAACACATGCTGATAAATTATCTTTGTGGGGTTCTCTCTCCTACAATTATGAAATTAAACCACCTGAAAATGTGTCTGACAAGCACTTACATTTGTCTTAAAGAAATATCACTTACAGCACTTGTAATTATGCTGGCCCCAAGCAACACTATTTCGTAATAAAAATAATACACTGTTGATCATTTGATTTTTTAAGAATAATTTAGTACCGTACAGTGACATTTGAATCATAACGTGGCATCATCGCTGTCTTATTTTTTTTCACTGGAAACCAAAGATCTTTACATCTTCATTGATTCATGAATGTCATTTTCTCACCTGAAGATGTGCCTTTGTCCCTGACAATGTTTGGCCAAGTAGCAGGATGTCACGTGACAGCAGTCTGGTCTTTGATTGGATGACATTGGCTGGCAGGGGTTCCAGGTGTCCAATAAGAAGCTTGGACGTCGCGAACATATTTCCCACGCTGCTTTGCAAATCTTCGATGCCATCCTGCAATTTCTGACAAAAAGGGATAACGCTTGTAAAAAGGAAAACACCTTAATAACAAGAATGTCACTGCCTGCAGTGTTGTCACAGCTGTGTTCTAAGTGCATGTGACAATAGAAAAACTTGGACCTTGAGAATAGAAGTATAAATGAGACTAAATGAGAGTGGTAACAAGTACTTGTAATTATTTACTTCTCACCTCATGACTGACGCATTTACAGTCCCTCAGCACATAAAGACTATCAAGGAAAATGTACAAAGTTGTTTTGACAAGAAGACATGTATAGTACAATCCAACATCTCCGCTGATTTAATATCCGCTGCATTTGGCAGTCAAATGAGTTCTAGCTTTAGGTATTTTGTGTTTATAAGTGCTGCTGAAATGTGCAGAGGCAGAAAATAATTGGGCAGTGGAGCTCCACAGGGAGAGCTTGTTTACGCAATGACGTCAACTCCATTCTGGTCTTCATGCACTGAAATAAAGATGTATGTGCTTAGTCATCTTGAGTGCTACCTGATCCCAGTCACCAATGTTCCCAGTTCCTTTCTCAGAAAAAATAAAAACATCCCAATTTACCTTAAGAGCATTACAGGGGTGTGTGTGTGTGTGTGTGTGTGTGTGTGTGTGTGTGTGTGTGTGTGTGTGTGTGTGTGTGTGTGTGTGTGTGTGTGTGTGTGTGTGTGTGTGTGTGTGTGTGTGTGTGTGTGTGTGTGTGTATATGTGTGTGTATATGTGTGTGCGTGTGTGTTGAGAGAGAGAGCGAGAGTGCGAGAGAGAGATAGGAAGGTAATAAGCAATGTGTGATTCAAGCATACAGTCCATTAGACTACTCTGAAATGGACTGCCATCCTGTTAATGGCGTGCGAGGAAAGCAAGAATGAATGTCTGTGCTCTAAAGAAGTCTCTGAACCATTTTGTGGGCTCTAGATGCTCTTTTCTCAGTCATTGCATACTGTACATGCAGATCCTCATCAACAGTATCTATGAATTCCATAGATCTCTGCCTGTGTGCACATCTGTCCTTGGTTTTTGCCCAAACAGGAGGTGCCTGACGTCACAGTACTGACACCGATGATGACTGACGTCATAGACTGCCCTTCACATACTCAGTACTGCCCGCAAAAATAAAGGGCTTCCTGAATAACCCTCACACACTGGTGGGGTGTCATATCCTTGTGTACGTCCTTGTGTGTGTTTCCAGCATGTGCCTATAATGAATCAGTGTGTATGTGTGCATCTTCCACAGTGACAGCTGTGCGCTTGGCGACCATGAGGCAGAGAATCCCTCAACCTGTAGGAACAGAGCTGAGCTCTCTCTGACACCTTCTCAGTACTATAGCTTATTTACATGGCCTAAAAAACACGAGGAAGCCAGTACTGTATATAAGATTGCTTTGTATATTGGAAAACGGACAACTTGAGTACTAAGATATAGGAAATCCACGGAAATAGAAAGATGCCGTTTATTTACCCATGACCCTGATGATGGCACCTTACAGCTGACACGTTGGCTTCACTTTTATATTGAACCTTTCACTATATAGGGTGGTTAAACTGTAATAACTGGGAGTGGGACCTCTGTGCTGTTTGCTGTTCTGAGAGGTTTTAGCTCTTCTGGTTCCCCCAGAACACTCAGTTAGAATCCACACAGCAGGCTGAAAAGCTGTCACAAAAGCTGTGGGCTGAACTCACCTCCACTGCATCAAGCTCTGACTGCATGTCATGTGGTGGTGTTCTTTGGGATCTCGCCAGCACCTCCCACTGACTCCGTAGCTGTTGCAGGTGCAGGGAGCAGTGGTCGGAGAGCTGGATGTACCCGTTCCAGAGAGAGAGCACCTCCTGAGCCCTCAGGAGCTCCTGGTTCACCTCCTGCACCACGCTCGTCCACCTAGGGAGTCGCAACAGATTTGTGCTGAGTGCGGTTTCTTTTTTGTACGCTAATTATAAATTCTGGGATGAGAATTCTACACATACAAATACATACACGCACATACATACAATAGATCAATATTTAGATAAACATAGACATACATAATTTATCCTACCTAAGTACTAGAAATCAAAATTTGTCATCTATATTGGCTCTGACCGTGTTTTCTCTCCTTCCATTCGCTTATTCAACAGCTGGGCAGTGCCAGGATCGACTGTGTTCCGCAGACGCTGATATGATTGGTCCACAGCAGCACAGAGCTCCTCCCCTTCACTAGCCTTCTCCTGGACTTGCTGTGGACATAAAACACCTTTGGGTCTGGTTGGTTGTCAGCACCTCACTTTACAATACAGTTATTCACTGAGGATGGACTACATCCTGTACACAGTGGTTCTCAAAGTGGGGTCAGAGGACCCCCAGGGGTCCGTGAGGAGGTTCCAGGGGCTCCCCAGCTAAATTAGTTAACAATATATCATCAAAATCAGTTCAACCATTTGAACCCTTTTTAAAAATGTACAACCTCACAAGGTGTCGCATCGTGACACGTTATGAGCTTGAGAGTTTTTGCTTTTTTTTACAAATCTTGAAAAAAAATGGAAACATTTGGAATATTTTTAGAAACATTTTAACAACACAAATCTTGTATGGGGGTCCCTGCAATGGGGTCCTTGACATGAAAAAGTTTGAGAACCTATGCTTTAGTAGACCTAATTAACCACATGAAACCTAGCATTCCTATTTTGGGCATGTCGTAATAGGGGGAACATTTGGCCAAAATAGCAGATCTACAAGCTTACAACATGTCGCAATGCGTTGTGATCTTTTACATCTGCTATTTCCAGAAAAGAGATTTTGTGTAGAGGGAAAAGTACAGACCCCATGGGGGACATCGGTCAACAAAGTAAAGGTTTAATCTACTACATCTACTATTTAAAAAAAAAAAATTAAAATCTTGATAGTGTGAGAACTACTGATTTAGAAGAACCGGCCTGAGGTCTTAATAGGCTAAGCATACAGGGTGAGAAAGGATGACAATTCTATAATTATCTTACTCACCTGAAGTTGCTCTACATATGCCACTGCTTGCTTGTGTGAGAACAGACTAGTGCATTGATGCTGCAGAGTGCAGCGCACCCTGGTGATGTGGCGGAGGACCTCACTCAGCTCGTGGTCAAAACCACTCCATGCCTCTAGGGTGCGTTGGAGAGCTGGTCTCAAAACCTCCATCTGTAAACCGCCAGGACAAACAGCATAATGTCTCCCAATATCTCCACTTCTTATTTATCTATATATATATTTTTTATGTTTTCTGTACATCACTCTTCCTGTTGATAGACGTTAAAGGCTAAGCCTGCTTCTCTCAATTGTCCATGTTTCTCTGCCATGGACTTTTAGGGTTCTACTGTGGTAGAGGATGTCCGATATTATCGGCCTCCCGATATTATCGGCCAATATTAGCATAAAAATGTAATATCGGAAAATATCTGTATTGGTTTTTGAAAAGAAAAAAAAGTAGGGGTACATCCTTGGCCTTCTGGCAACGTGTACAGGAAATGTGGTTCTCAGTTCTGTGGTTTGCAATACTATCCCCGGTCAGACAGACACACACTGACAGATCCTTTCCTAGACGACTCGGCTCAATTATTAATAATATAATAATAACTGATAAATTGTTGATATTGTACATTAGGTAGGTGAATATACATGAGAGGATCATCAAATACTGTATTTTGTCCCCCTGAAATCCTTTTCTTCTGCAATCATTCAAATGGAACCCCAGAGAACAAAACCTTGTTCTTCATACAGTTACAACAGGTGTTTGAAGTCTTGAATTGTTATTTTTTAGGGGGAGGTGTAGCAGTAGTGGCTCAGAGCTCATGTATTCTCTTTTTCAGCAACGTCCTGCTTCACACTATTGGCCACTGAGCCGCTTCAGTGGAGTACTGAGCAGCACTGTTGAAGTGCTCAAGGGCACTTCAATGGTGTTGAGGGAGGGGGTGAGTGTTGCTCATTCACTTTCCTACCCAGATTCTTCTGTCATCACTGAACCCTTAACCACTTAACCCTTAAAGGTTTATCTACCCATCTCCTGTTTGGATCTCCCTTCCACAGAGTATTCTGGTTTCGCGGCGATGCGTAGATATTTAGCGACTTCGTACAGATTTGACATCACATCATCTTTAGTACTGAGCGTGCAAGGGGCGAGCAATGTGGCTTTGGTAAAATTAGCTTTAATGTATTTCCCATAACGAACCACCTCTTCCTTTCCTTGGGGGGGTCCATAAGATGGGGACAAGCTCTTTCTCTTTCTTCGTATTGTTGTTGGTGCCGACTTCATAGCTTACGTCATACAGAGCAAGGTGGCAATGATCTTCTGGCAGCTCTTTTAAAAATCTTGGGAAGTACCCACATATGTTTTTGGGCTTGTCCAAACAGATCTCCTTATCAGTGGCCATGCTTCCGGCATCGTTATCCCAACGCAAGATCACAAACTTCCTCTGCGGCCGCGCCATCTCTCCATAAAGGTTGGTCATTACGGTGTCGGGCATTGCTTGAATTTTAGCAGGCGTGTGAAATGAAATGTGAGCTTACCATAATCACAGTAATCCTTAATCATATTCCATCATATTCAAGGGCTTTTAGAGAGAAATGAGACAGACTCCAGTCACTTTCAAATTAGAGCACGGAAGAGGGCAGGTGTGTGTGTCTGTTGACGCTCGTTAATGTTATAGGCATCAAGGCAATTATGCTTCTGCACTGTCAAATAGGCCAACATCTAATATAAGATTAGTGGGACTCATTCAAATGACCACCAGTGAGTCCCGGCCGGGACTCATCTGAAAACCTAACAACATCACTGTATTATATTAGATTTGTTAGATATTATATTGATATTATAGCTATTTATTTTTTTGTTACCTGACAATTAGTTGACTTTTGTCGGTATATCGGATATCGGTAAAGAAGTAAATATCGAACATCCCTAACTGTGGTCTTACCTTTTCCTATGGCAGTAGCATAAGCTACCATGCTACTAAACAACGGACAAACACGATGAACGACAACCTCAGTTGTTGTCTTTAAAGGGCCAGTTGCAAATCACCTTGAAAAGAAAACATCTTATTCTATTGGGTGTTTTTTACACAGATCATAATGCCTAGCAGCAGTAGTTTCTGAGCCATGTTGTAGGATAGCTATATTAACACATTGAGTGCCAAGGACGTACATCTACGTCCTTTCAGATCCAACCGTTGAGTGCCATAAACGTATAACTATGTCCATTCCACAGAGTATATATATATTAGGATTTGTAGAAAAACACATTATTTTTTTGCCAAGTTTTTTTTTTTTCTGCGGCTCTCCAAAGATCGTCAAAACACGGTAAAAAACGATAGCATAAGTAGGAAAATATACTGCTCAACAAAACATGAATAGCCACATCAAATGTAACACCAAGTAAGTTCAACTTCAGCTAAGCAAAAGTGATTGTGAATCAACTGCATCAGGACCAGAACCAGAATAATTGGCAGGTCCACTGGCAACCCGTTCTCATCACAGTTGAGATCACAATCCGCCGACTCATCAAGAGCATGGCCAGACGCGATTTTGACATTTTGACATCCGTCATTTTGTTCTCAACAAATTATACAATGTACAACAGTATTTAAGTTTACAGTTTTTAAGTTGCATGATTCAGTATTTAGATATTTGATATTCATTTTATCAGACACACCCCCTTTCCTATACAAATCCATTATGACTTCAAACTCCATTTTTAACACGTTAGATTCATCAACAACCCCCGTCCTTGGTTCTGGTGACTCATCCTGCCTCCCTAATACGTGAGGGGCCATGTTTTTTAAAAATAAATGAAAAAGGTAATTGGAAAAACACGGACTGAAGTTAAAATGGGTTCGTATAGGAAGGGGGCGTGTCTGATCAAATTAATATCAAATATCTAAATACTGAATCAAGTAACTTAAAAACTGTCCGGGTGCTCCCAAAAGCCTGAGTAGACGATAAAATGACCCAATTTTTTTTTAAAGTGAAATATCCCTTGGTCTATGTAAAACCGCCAAATACACTTGTGATTCAATTCACAATGGTGCAAGAGGCCCTAAATGTCTCAGCCTGTATCTCCTTAGACCTAAAGAGTCAGTGACTTGTTCTGTTACCTCCTGCTGGAGAGCACTGCAGGCCTGACTGACACTCTCCATCTGCTTCATGAAGGCAGCATCACTAGGGTGCTCCCCCTCCTCACGCCCCTCCTCCTGGACGATGTACGCACGGGTGGCTTGCAACTCCTGCAGTGCCATGGCCACCTCCTTGGCTCTCTCCTCATTAGCCTGGGAGAAAGCAGACACAGTACAGCTTTAGTTTTTAATGGTCTGGAAACCATTTCTGACATATTCTGAATCTGAATTCCCTCAAAGGTTGAACTGATGTTTCATTGAAGCATTGTATTTTGGCTACTAAAGAAGTCTCAACATATACAGTATGTATAAATATTTTTCTTTTTTTCCACGCCCAGACACAGACAGACACACACACACACACACACACACACACACACACACACACACACACACACACACACACACACACACACACACACACACACACACACACACACACACACACACACACACACACACACACACACACACACACACACACACGAAAGCACAATGCTGCACCTCCCACTCCAGCAGAGCCTTTTGAGCCAGAGTTTGACTGACAGGATGGCGGCATTTGTTCAGTCTTTCTGTCTCCCGTGTCACCCGGCCACAGAGACGAGCCAGCCTCCTCTCTCTGTCTGTGCACGTGTGATGCATCTGTTCAATCTCACGTATCTGAAGAAAAGCAGTTCACCAGAAATTAAAGTTTGGAACAGAGCACTCTGTAAACCCCTGTTTCAGAAATGTGCTACATAATAAATCAGAATCACAATCAATCTTTATTGTAACATCACATGCTCATCAATGCAGTTAACAGATAGATAGAGAATCAGATCATAAAAGAGAGGTGAGGGGAGCAGACATAAAGTGCATAATATAGAACAAATCTGCATAATAAATGAATGGAAAGCATCCTATGTAACTAAAGTGCGTAATAAATAAGAGTCAAGAATGTATATGAGACAGAGTCCATTTAAGTTAGTTCAAGTTTAGTTCAGTTCGGTCTGTGCAGTGGCAACAGGATTAGGCTTATAATGATTTAGTAAAAAACAAAAAAAAACAATGATGATGATGAAAAAAGGGTAGTAGTAGTAACTAATTGTATTTTGTGAGTAGCTGACGTGCCTGGCAGTCGAGCTCTGCTTGTAGTTGCTGCCAGCACAAGTGGAGGTCGCCCAGTCGCTCGGCATAAAGAGTACGTTCAGAATGGATGTGCCCTACTGCCATCTGAGATCCACACTGACACAGGAAGTCCAGAACAAGTTGCCCGTTGACAATACCTGTCTTCATCTCCTTTAGAAAGGCAAGAAAATCTGCAGCTTAACAAATAGGAATAATTACAAAAACTAGCACAAAGCACTTTAGACTGCAGCATGGGTCAGCTTTGATATAACAGTATTTCTGCCTACAATAATACTGAATGCCCAATGTGAAGGAAATGCATTAATCATACTGTAGATCCACTGCATGGACACATGTTAAAACCAGAAACAAATATGGGAACTATGCTAAATTAGCCAACCATAAGCGGTACTTAAAATTGCTTAAAATGTATGGTGTCCTCTATGCACACCAACCCATAATTATGTAGATAATTTGTTTTTGTTTTTTTCTGACCTGAATCCGCCAAAATTGTATGCAAAACTGCCAATGAACGCTACTACGTTTCTAAATTTTAACAGCTAACAAACTATGGGTTTATAGACACATACACATACAGTAGGCGGATACACTGCAAAACACTAAGTGTAAAAATAGACCAATTGGGTTCAGTTAAATTACTCATTTTGCATTAGCATTGATTAAAATGAGACAGGAAACATGCAGGAATTTAGCCACACTGCTAAGAGGAGGATTAAGTTGTAACGTGATAACATTTAAAGATGCAATCATCCAACCATCATCTAAATTACTTTAAGAAGTTATGTGGCTATGAAAATGAAACTAGTCTGGACGAAAAACATTTGAATGAAAGTGCATTATACGACCATAAAAGTAGAGTGATGGCGAAAACAATACGACAGGCAATGGAGACAGGATTACCTGGCAGTGCAGTAGGGTTTGGAGCAACTGATCAGCATCTCTGGCTTGAAGGACTGCCTCTCTCTCCTGATTTAACATGGTGTTCAACTTGTTCAGCCAGGACTCTAGCTCAGACAACAGCCCCACCGGGGGCCATCTTGCCAGCAACAGCTGATGGACAGATAGATACATACATAGAAATATGTTCTAAAACGTATATTTGAAAAGATGCCATACATGTTTCACATTTATCTGTGCTGTGGGGACACTCATTAATTTCAGTCGTTCATCATGATTTACAAGCAGGTCACACTTTTGTATATACTGTAATGCTGTTGCACAGACCATTTAATGTTGTGCCTGGTCACACTTCTAACTGTTTCTAGTGAGGTAATATTGCCTCCTTTAATTGCCCTCTTCAAAATCTGTCAGCTAACAGTCAGACATCAAAAGGAAACTCTTTCTAACATGGCAAACGTGGATGCATATTTTCTACGCTGTAGATTATGTGCTTGGATCACTTCATCACGTTTGGTATGTTTCCTTCAGCTTTCAACACCTGACTAAAGAGGATTTTTCTGTCCATTTATGGTTGCAAATCAAAAGTGCTCACATAACAATTTTCATTTGCAGAGCCAAATTACTTGCAGCTTAACTTAGTTTTCCCTCAATGATATTGATCTGTAGCTATGCTACATCAACACATTACGTCACTTTCTATTGTCCTAGAACCGAGAGAATGTAGCTTGTTTCCATCGGTTAAAAAAACTACGTATAACTACTAACAGTATAAGAGCTAAGCATTCCGTTACAGCTGAAGATATCACTAACACCAAGAAAGTGCATCATATCGCTCCAGTTCTTAGATCTTTACACTGGCTCCCTGTCTGTCAAATAATTCATTTCTCAATACTACTCAGTTATTTTAGATCAAAGTAAAAAAGAAAAAAAAAGAAAAACACTCACTGTTTGCAGCTGGGTTTATTGAGTTTTTTTCATCATTCTTCTGCACTTAAATTTTACTCTCTTAAGGCATTTACAGACAGGGTGCGATTTCTCGCACGGAAAAAAGAACACATGGTTCTCTATGATAAAAACTGATTGACCAATCGCACCCTGTCTGCAAAGGCCTTTATTCTTCAGTTTTATTCTCACTTTTTATTTTATTAAATTCATATATCCTTTTATAATGTGTTTAATGCTTAATGTTTTATGTAAAGTGCTTTGAATTGCCTTGTTGGTGAAATGTGCTATACGAATAAACTTGCCTTGCCTTGTGGTGCCTTGCCTCATACGGTTTGCAGAAAAGCCCTGTCTCACAATCACAAATATCCACACTGGGAGCTGTCCAGCACTTAGCCCCATTACGGACCTCTCACTCCGCTATACTGCTCCGAGATGAGGTTCCACTAGGATGTCTACCGGAATCGGTGGAACACTGGCAAAGGGTCCGTGAATTACCTTTTTCGCCACATCATATACAAAAACTAATGGTATTCCCAAAATTCTACAGATGTTTGAGGATATTCCGGAACCCTAACTTCTTAGAACGGGGCGAAACAACCGCTTAAATCGCTTATTTAGTCAGCCTGTGGCCATGTTTCCCATTCAACCCGGAAAAAAAACCTACGTCAGGTGCCAGTACTGCTCCCGGTTCAGCTACAATGGCCACAACATGGCCACAGGCTTATTGAAAATAATAAAAGAAAATGTAATACAAAAAGGTTAAATAAACACTGATGAGTTTACAATGAGGATTCTATGATTGCTCATGGTACCTGTAGCTGTTTGTCCAGGGCTTTGGACCGGCCAGATATGAGCTTGCTCCACCTGAGCTCTATAAGGGCCAGTTGATTGCTCATCTCAGAACAGTTGGCTTTATTCAGACGAGTACCTGCCCTGGCGACAGATGTCTTCTGGGCTGATCTGGCCTGCACCTCCATGGAGAAATCCTGCAGGAACATAGCACAGATGTGGTTAGATACTGTAGGTCAGAAATCTCTGTTGCATATCACACACAGTTCAGTACAGTGGATGTTGCAAGCCCTCACCTATGGAAAGCATTATAGGACCATCAGCGCTGAAACAAAAACATCATGGGCCCCAATGAATTAACATCTGAATTACACACCTCTTGCTGACGGCACCAACCGATAGTAACCATCAAACACTTTCAACCTGCCGTTTTTAAAAAATTGTTGAACATTTTAGAAAATCTTAAAAAATGTGCACCTGGCTATAACAACGTGCCCAAAATAGGGATGCCAGGTTGGAAAGTGGTTAGTTCAGCTGAAGTTGACTGTTTTGAGCTGCCATGTATTATTAGAATGTCTCATTCCAAACAACTTAACAGCAATACCTTTTACTGTACAAGTTTTAGTACTGTGAATCAGCAGCGACCTCCTGGTACAGTATTATATGGCATTATACTGTATGAATTCTGAAGCCCTTCACACACCAGGGCATGTAATGAGCACATCCACACAGAACACGAATATTACGTGTCGATAAAAAATCAAATCATCAGGTCAGCCTGACTTCAGTCATCTACATGATCTACAGCATGTCGTCTATGACATATCTATGACGTGTGACTCAAAATATGGGCTTCGCAGGTTTCACCCTGATCAGAGCCCCATTGACTTCCATGATAAAAAAAAAAAAATGTCATAAAGTATAAAACGTGAAAACAAATTATTGGAGGCATGTGGCTTACTGGCATGCAAAAGATTATAAAGATAAAGATAGTTAGCACTGATCTGTCCAGTTGTTTGCGATATTAGCACACACATACACGCACGCACGCACGCACGCACGCACGCACGCACACACACACACACACACACACACACACACACACACACACACACACACACACACACACACACACACACACACACACACACACACACACACACACACACACACACACACACACACACACACACACAAGAGGCATCTTGTGTGTGTCCACCATTGTGAAACAAACAAAAATTGAAATGAGAAAACAGTCTGTACAATTAAAAAAAAAAAAAAAAAAAATCTTCAGCCACATAAATAGGCATTCATCTGTTGCATCGAGAGCATCAGCAATGAATTTCACAGAGCAAGTTAAAAGCAAGTGTCTTTAACTATGTTCCAGTATTATGTCATTTCATATTACAGTATATATATCTCTTACCGCCTTTACTTATCCAAGAAAGCACTTTGGTTCAGTTATTGTATTTCAGCACCATCATTCATCACACTCAGAGTCTCCCTAGTACGACCAAAGTCATCAACTGCTCTGCTTCTTACCAAGAGTTGAATGACACAGCTGGGAATATGTTCCTGATTCTGGGTAGTGCCGCCAACCACTCCCGACAAGGTCTCCAGCTGGGTGTGGGCCTCCGACAGCCATTTATCTAGTCTCTCTGAGTCTCTCTGGTATCTATGAGGTGGGGGAGAGAGATGGTGCGTCAAATATATATATATATATGTATTTAATTCTCTATCAGAGAATGAAATAGGACACAGAGAAACAGGTACAATACATTTTTTACAAATCGTCACTGTCAAGGCAGAGACGATTTATGTCCAAGGCTATTACTTTTCAGGAAATTAGAAAAATGACCTGTGTTCCAATGAACTCTGTACCTGTAATTTTGTTTATTCAGCAGTGACACAGACAAGGTAAAAAAGAAAAAAAAGGCAGCGGTGGAAGAAGTACCGGTATTCAGATGTTTTACTTAAAATGGAAACACTCACGTAAAGTAAATCGAAACTGTACGCAAGTACAGTACTTGAGTAAATGTACTTTCCACCAGTGAAAATAGGGCATTCATTCATGGAAAAACAAAGTTTCTGCCCAACAGCGCGGAAATGATGATGTTGTTCCATGCTGATGTGTGTTACTATAACAATGTAAATAACATTTGCTGTAGAAGGTTTTAGACAGTCTAAAATTAATAATAATGTGGGTCTGCAGAACTGACTTCCACCAGCATAATTCTTGTTTTACATTCCCTTCCTCTTTCAATTATTTCTGCAGAGCTCAGTGGACTGAACTGGAATATAATCTATTTCCACAGATCATGAAAAAAATTGGTTCTGGCCAGAGATTTTTTACTCACTGGCATATTGCTACAGATGTGATAAAACTTATTAAACTGCTGATGTATCATTTATACCTGTGGATAAGTAATAAAAAGAACACAAGTACTGGAAGTGGTCTAATCTAAACTACTTTCTCTGTTCTTATGTTGAAATACCAAAGTAAATAACTTCTTATAATGGAAAGCAACTTGTTTTCTCACTAAATGCCTTAACATTATCACAGCTTTGACTTAATAGCTTTGCACTTGATATACCATGGTAACTCACTGAAACTTGTCAAAATAACACAGGAACTGCTTGTCCATTTCACGGACTTCTTATAACAGTCACACATAATCATTGCTATATTGTACTGTATATGATCTCATTATCAAGAGAAAACAACTTCTATTTGGTTGTTTGTGGGATTATTTGCTGAGAAGATTGCATTCTGTACTTATTGCCTGCTGCAGTTGCAAATGTGAATGCTTTCTAACGTCCTCCCTCAGTTAGTCTCAAAGTGGGGTCCAGGGACCCTCAGGGTTCTATGAGGGGGTTCTAAATGGACCAAAACTTTAGAGGTCTTACAGGTTTGAGAACTGTCCTACCTGGACCATCTGTCCTGGATGTCTTGGCAGCGCCTGATCTTGTGCTCTGTCCTCCTGTGGAGGCTGCGCCACCGTAGCTCCAGAGCTCCTCCTGCCTGGCTGGCTGAGGTACTGCATCCTGCATCACGCTGCAGCATGTTGCCCTGATCCAGGAGCAAGCCTAAAACATCTCTGCTCTGCTCTAGCTGGTCCAGCACTCGCTAAGGGACACAGAGAATCAGGAATGATCCTCTCAGTAGATTTATTTGTCTCAATGTCATCTAGTCATACTTCTTCTTTATTTAGATTATATTTTTGACACCTTTATTTCATTCTTGTATCCTTGTGTTAAAAACCGACAGATTAATAACGGACTGAACACAGTAAACGGTGTGTCAATGAGCATTTTAGTTTTTTTCATTGCATATGAAATTTGAGATTGAGATTGGGTCAGATCCAACAGTTCTGGAACTACAGCTTGCAGAAGTATGCTTTTTGGAAAATGTATGGTCTTAAAACAAAGTTAATGAATCTGATATAGTAAATAACAAGAATGGGGAAGGTTGTCCAGGTATAGTACAGTAAATAAGTATCGGTCAGGTTGTTCCGTATAACAAGTATAGGGCAGGTTGTTCAAGTATACGGAAAGTTGTTCCCCCGCCTCTATACTTGGGAACAACCTTCGCCAAGTATAGGGAAGGTTGTTTATAGGGAAGGCCGTCTTGAATTCAGACGGGGAAAATTACCACAAAATGAGCAAAACTGAAACTAGGGTAAACAAATATAAGGAAGGAAAAAAAGATAGGAAATAGAAAGTGTGCAGTAGTGAACGATGTGAAGAGGAGAAGGAAAATTAGAGAGGAGGAGTGAAAAACTCCAATCAACTTTAATACTCTAATAGAGTCAGTCCCGTAACCTGAAGCTCATCCAGTGCTGTTAGCAGGGTTAATTTGTAAGAACCCCCAAAAATGAAAAAGAGGAAAAATACTACTTGAGAGATCACACTACAGAGAAAAGCAAGTGTGTGACGGCCTGGTGGGGAAGAGGAAAGAAGGACGGTAAACCCCCCGACCCCCAAAAAAACAAACAGGCTAACCTGGCAGGTATCCAGTCTCTCCTTTATTTGTTCTTGGGGACAGACGTCGTCATGGTCATCTCCTTCATGCTCTCTGCCACTGACTAGGGTCTCCAACTGATCCAGCAGTTGGCCCAGTTGGCCATAGTCCCTCTCCCACTGGCTCCACTCCTACACACCAGCCCCCAAAAAAACGGGCTCGTGTCATCCCATGAGGAAACGTTTGCGCTGTTCAGTACTAGGAATGATAACATTATGCCAGTGGTGGAAAGTTTGACACATTTTTGAAAAAAATTCAAGTACTTCTACTTTGGTACTAGCGTATTTTGATGACAATACTTTTGTACTTTTACTCAAGTAAAGTTTTGAATACAGGACTTTTACTTGCAACAGAGTCTTTTTATATTGTGGTATTGCTACTTTTACTTAAAAATAAATCTCAGTATGGTTATATCACCACTGGATTATGCACAGTTGACATGGCCAACCTGAACCCTGGTCTGAGAGGCCACTTCATCTTGCAGAATTTCTTGGTGCAGAGCGTTGATCCTGAGTTCTAGCTGGATGTGGTCGCCTGCCAGACTCTCTAGCGCCACCGGCTGGTGCTGGAACAGATGCCGGAGGAACGCCGCTTGGGATCCAAGGACCTGGAACAACTTCTGGGTGGTCCGAAGTTGTGGGAGTAGGACAGAGGTTGGAAAGAAGGGCCAAAACATGACTAGGTCAATAGAGAGTCTCTGTGTTGCGTTTTCAAAATAGTTTCTAGTTACATGCATTTCTTAACCATGTAAACTCTACAGTATCTACGTTGTTGTATGACAAATAGCTGATCTACAAGCTCGCAATGCAATGCTCTCTTTTTCTTTCTTTCTTTTTCCCCACAAATTGGGACACCAGGGTTAATGTGGTTAATACAATCCAGTTACACAAATAAAGGTCTCCAGACACTTGGTTCGGCAGATATTTCTAATTTATGCCACGGATTTAGCACAAGGAGACAGTTGCATACCTGGTGTCTGCAGAGGAAGGGTTGTACTTGGCTGGGGCTGGGAAGAACTCTGGCCTGCTTTGCGGTGTACGTGCTTAAGCTCTCTTCACCCAGATCCAAAAGGCTAGCTAGGCCCTGGAGCAAGGCCCTGGAACTCTGCTGCAGCTGGGCTGTCTCCTTGGGAGACTCTCTCACACGGCTACTTAACACATACTGTCAGGAGTTGAACACAAAATACTTAAAGGGTATAATGGGATAATGGGTGTTTTTCTACTTTAAGTCATTCTGGTGGTGCTACAGTTGCTTTGATGGTACAAAATGAATGTCAGAGATTCTATTATTCGCATAACCTGGGTCACACTAACGTCAGCTCCTATCAAGGCAAAACTTACTGAGGAAGAGAAGATTTTTTTTAAATGCACGCACGCACGGTCACACGCACCCCACATGATGGTTGCTTTGCTTACCTCCACATTAGGGCTTTCCTTTATGTCTTTCATTAAATCTGTCTGTCCGAGGTCCATGTGTTCAAAAACACACACCTGGCTCTTCACGTGCTCCAGTCCAGCCTGCATGAAGAACATGTCCTGAATGTAAAAGGCTTTTCTGTGTTGGTTTAGATGTGGTATACTGTAGGTTATGTAATATACTGTATGGTGCATTGTGTAAATATTTTTTCTTCACAAAATGTTGGTACTGTAGGAATGAAAATGTAATTACAACAGTTGATATTCTACCTTCATTTTAACTTCCTTACTTGTACAATTTAACAATCACATAATTTTTTTTCGGTCATCAAATTATTATTTACTGAAATCGCACACAATAAATGGGCCTGCAACAGAGAGATTTTGCATTTGATTTTGGTTTACACAATTGAAGCATACTGTAGAATGAACATAAAAACTGAATTTCTAATATTGTTTATTATTCTTACAGATCTACTGAAGTTGCTGGATGTGGAAACAGTTACTTAAAGGGATATTTCACTTTCAAAAAAACTTTTGGTCATTTTATCATCTACTCAGGCCTTTGTAAACTGATTAATTATTTCGATATTTGATATTCATTTTATCAGACACGCCCCCTTCCTATACAAACCCATTGTAAGTTCAAACTCCATTTTAACCATGTTAGATTCATCAAAAACACCCGTCCTTGGTTCTGGTGACTCACCCTGCCCTCCTAATGCGCGAGGGGGCCGTGTTTTTTCAATTACTTTTTTCATGTATTTTTTATATTTTTTTTGAAAAAAAAAAAAAAAAAAATACAATAAAAAATGTAAATGAAAAAAGTAATCGGAAAAACACGGCCCCCTCACAAAAGTTTTTTACTTTTTTTGTGAAATATCCCTTTAAGTCACTTTGTTTACAGTATAAATAAAGTCATTTGTTAGCCAAACAAGGAATGCTGGATCAATCTCATTGCAGTCCAATAGGGAAAAACTAAATATTTACACCAGAGACTGAACAAACACATTGAGTAGAACAACACTAGTCTAGAGGTCTTATATTATCTATGATGATCACTGAAAAAAAGCTGATCTACAAGCTGACAATTCATCACAGCGTGTGACGCGTTGTGAGCTTGTAGGCAGGTTGAGAATCAGAGAATGTGTGTAGTTCCTACCTGATATCGTTGTGTGAGGCTCAGGTGTGTGTGGAGGTGTTTCTGGGATGAGCTGAGCACTGTCTGGGCTGTATGGAGACATTGCTGAAGGCAGGTCAGACAGCGCAGGCTGTCTGGCTCCTCTGCCAACAAGGTAGGTCTGATCTCTGCCTCCACCCTGCCCAGGGTTTCACACAGTGTTTCAAGCTCCGTCCATAAACACTTAGGGGACAAAGTGGGAAAAGAGTTTCATGATTTATTCCTTTATTTAATGACTTAACCCATTAAGACCTGGAACTGTGTCATTTCAGATGTGGGCTAAAAAGCATTATTTTACACTTTGGGCTATTCAAAAATAGCAGATATACAAGCTCATAGCGCGGCACCGAGTGCCGCACTATGAGCTTGTAGATCTGCTATTTTTGAAAAATCGTGAAAATGTGTGCAAATCTTTGAATATATATATTTTTAAAGCGAACAACTCAAATCTTTGCTTCTGGGGGTCCCTGGAACAAAATATTTTGATGGGGGTCCGCGGCCAAATACATATAATTTTGGGGGTCCTTGACATGAAAAAGATTGAGCACCACTGATTTAGAAACATACGTTTTTCAGAAAACTGTTGGGATTGAGGAGACATGTAGAATCGGCTTCAGGTCTCAATGGGTTAAAACCTATATATACTTAGTTGACTGGGGCAGCAATGCTTGTAGATCAGCTATTATTGATGAATGAAGTGTCATGCTTCAAGTGAAGTCCAGGCATGAACAATGATCAAACAAACACCTACTGTAAAATAAAAACCCATAACACAAACAGGGTATCTAAATAACAATACACTCGATTGGCAGAGCGGTTGTGGCCGGGTCTTGTCTGGGTCTACTACAATATCTTACATAAAACTAAACTACAAGACACACTTTATCATCAACTGTGAGATTCCTAGGTAATATTCTGGGGTTGTGGCGGCGACACAACAAATAAACACTAAACAATTGCCGCAGGAACACTGGCGAGGTACATGGACACATGTGGGATGTACTTTAACGCTTCATTTACCTCCTGCTGCAGTGATCTTAGCTGGTAGTCATCGGGAGCAGTGCCCACAGGAGCCAGCAGGAAGTCTGTGATTCTGTCCAGACAGAGCAGCACCCTGCGCAGAGCCAGGTACACCTCCTTCTCCACAGGAGGATGGGTACTGTCTGCACAGCTGACCTATAGGATGTATCAGATAATATGAAGATCATCAGGAGAGGAGAGACCAGAGGAGGAGGAGAGGAGAGACCAGAGGAGGAGAAGAGAAGAGAAGAGAAGAGAAGAGAAGAGAAGAGAAGAGAAGAGAAGAGAAGAGAAGAGAAGAGAAGAGAAGAGAAGAGAAGAGAAGAGAAGAGAAGAGAAGAGAAGAGAAGAGAAGAGAAGAGAAGAGAAGAGAGGAGAGGAGAGGAGAGGAGAGGAGAGGTCACAGTGGTGAACTGACCAAGTGATCATCCGATCGTCACCAGCACCCACAAATTTCAAATATGCTATAAACAACTTCACTTGTGTTTGTTGTAGTTGTGCAATTTCATCATGTCTGTTTAGATTCAAAGTAGCTGGGTACTTGACTCAGCTCCTTTACAAGCATAGTGTTTATACATGGGCCTCGGCAGTTCGTTAAAAATGAATGGTATGAATGGCCGTTTAGTAAATAGCTTTTAAATAGCACAGTTATACAAGAACACAGCACAAGGAGAGACATTACAGGTTTCATGACATCACATTTCTATTTTGTTTTAGGTTTTCTGACCTCAATTACACCCAAAAAAACAGAACTTTGAACATTCAGCGGATTTTCTGTGGTCTGGGGTTTTCTGAATAATTAGGCTCAGAAAAGTGCTGTGATTTGCCCATGGACTTGGATGTCAAAGTCCATTAGAGACTGAGACGATATACCTCTGTTGCCATGCTGTGCATTAGTTGCTGTAAGGAGGCAGTGGAGTCCTGTGCCTCATGGAGAACAGCAGCACCAGAACCAGTCATCTCCATCTCCTTTTCTGATACCTAAAATAAATCACAGGAGATACATATAGTCACACATTCACACACCCAAAAAAAAAAAACGATCTACAAACTCACAAAGCAACGCAAGAAGTGTTGTGAGCTTGTGGATCTACTATTCGGTGTGAGACACCGCAGGTATGGAAAGAAACAAGAGAAAATGACGAACATCTTGACGAACAATGACGAGATGGAACGAGGGCAGAAGAGAGGAGGAAAAAGGGAAGGACAGATAGAAGAACAAAAGAGAGGAAAGACAGAAGGAAGGAAGGGCAAGAATAACAAAAAGGCAAACAAATGAAGGGAAGAAAGAAAAGGATGTAAGAAATTAAGGAAAGAAGGAGGGAGGAAGCAATGAAGTAGAACAGGAAACAAAAAAGAAAGAGCCTTTTGACCACAGATGTGACTAATCATGCATCCTTTGCTATCAATAGCTTGTTTACATCTTCAGCTCACATTCCAGTTTGGAGCGTCATTTCACGTTCACCCATCATCATTCCGTGTAAGAGTTCAAACCATAAGTTCATGTTGATTAGAGTTTAACCCATTCAGACCGGGAACACATCTGTGTCATTTTAAGATTTCTTTGGCTATTCAAAAATAGCAGATATATAAGCTCATAGCGTGGCACCGAGTTCCGCACTATGAGCTTGTAGATCTGCTATTTTTGAAAAAAAAATGTGAAAATGTGTGCAAAGCTTTGAATATATATTTTTTTATATTTGTACAAGATGTTGTTCCAGGGAACCCCAGAAGTAAAGGTTTGAGTTGCAAATGTTCGCTTGAAAATATACATATTCAAAGATGTGCAAAAAATGTTCACGATTTTCACGATAGCCAAAGAAATCAAACAATTACACAGTCAGATGCTTTCCCGGTCTAAATGGGTTAATTGAAGGATGATTTCACGTTTGAGTTCAAAGCATCATTTCGCGTTATAGTTTCAAACGTGATTTCATGTTAGAGTTTGAAGCATCATTTCCCTACCTCTCCTGTGGAGATGAACATGGCTTCATGCTCCTCCCGAACCTTTCTCAGAGTTGCCAGTTTCTGAGAAAAGTGGCTGTGGAGTTGACTCCATCTAGAGGAAACAGAGGTGTGGACATGGATGTGTGCTGTGCAGCTATACGTTGTATGCTTGAGACTTACAGTAACACTCGCTTTAGTGGTACTAAAGCCTGGCCTTTTACCTGATTTGTGTCTCTGTGGTGTCCTGGGCCTGCTGTTCCTCCCCTGAGCCACCATGCCTGGCAGTGAGGTGCTTATGTTCACTCTGCTCATTCAGCCTACACTGGGCCTCCTGGGTGGACGGAGGGAAGTGTCCAAAATTAAATTAAATAAGAAACATGATTGGAAATGTGGACAGACTTTTGGTAATTGCATCTAGGTTTTGTTGCAATGGTAATCAGGGCTAATACAGGTACGTTATTTAAATCAGTGGTTCTTAGTAGGTCCTTTTTGTTTGCTCCATCAAGATTCTAATAATAATTTGTAATTTGAATTTTAAACGCTGCACTCTCATTTTGAAATACATCTGTTATCCACTTATGCATCATGTACTGTAGCAGCCTTTTTGCTCTCAGCTTTGTCATGATAGTAACATGAGAGACTGGGGTTAGGGCTGTATTTAAAGGTTTCATGACATTCAGTTTTACAACACATTAAAAGTCTTGGTCATGGTCCTTCAAACGTGTATAAAAGGTTTTAACTTAACCCCCCCCAGGAAAGGATAGAGGAGGCGAGGAGGAGAGTGGGCGGGATTAATGTGACTTCACTCTCCAAGGGGAAATCACAGATTACTTTTCAGCCTAATTATTCAGAAAACCCCAGACCACAGAAAATCCACTGAATGTTCAATGTTTTTTGGGTGTAATTGAGGTCATAAAACCCCCCAAAAAACATAAAAAATAAAAAAAAGTTAAAATGAATGTCATAGAACCTTTAAAGCATATTAGAGCATATTGCCCCAAAATATGACTAAACATGGTATATCTGAGATAATGTATTCTGCTTCACTCTTTAAATCCAGTATTTTATCATTATTGTATATTTTTCATTGTATATTTTAATTATATTACTATAAATGTTTCGCTTTAATATATTATTACGTACAATATTACGTACATTTTTATTAAAAATGGTGTGTGTGTGTGCTTGTGCGTGTGCGTGTGTATGCGTTTGTGCGTGCGACGTGCGTGTGTATTTTAGCATGGCCCTTGCACATGTTTGTCTGACACAAGAGGTTTTTCCTGTCTGTCAAGCACTCACCGCCAGGTCTTGCAGTGGTGCTGTGGACACAGTGAGAGGCTTGTTCCTGCCCACTGACACCTCTTCAGAAGCAACCGTCTGTTTGAAAGAAGTTGCAGGAAAAAACTGTGTTTGTTCAACTGAAGTTGAAGACTGTAGGGAGTGAATGTATGCTGCAGCGTGTGTGTGTTTCATCAGTGTGTATGGGAGACTCTTCCTAGTCAATGTCAGGAGCAAGAATATGTCTGTCATTGGCCTATAGTGGTTCTCAAACTGGGGTCCGGGGTCCATGTTCCCAGCTAAATGACTGAAAGTTAGGAACCTTAATGACCCTTACTGTTACGGGTCCATTTGATTACATTTGTACACTCTCAGAGTTAATGGGGGTCAATGGCCCTAATGCGTACCAGATCCCCAATCAGTCCTTGAAATTAAAAAGACAACCGCTGGCCTATGGCACGTTTGCCTTGATTACTGGCTGTTACCGGACTGGATAAAATCAATTCCTAACTTGGCTCTTAGAGTTCAGATAAAGTTTTGATGTTTTCTGAAGCAGACTACAGGCTGGCTGGTCCTGTCTACAAAAATACACGTCCAGTTTTTGCCATTATAACACTTTCTCATGTCTCAGGTTCTGACCAAAATGTCACACTCTCCAGTGGCGATGAGATTAGAATAAATGTGACAGATTAGACCACAGTGGACAAATAATAACCTGTAGCTGATATTTTACCAAGGCATTGTAAGTGTTTTGTATGTTATTTGGCAGCCTACTGTATACAAAGTGACATTGGTATGATGTCTTCTCTTGGTATTTTAAATTAATATCACAGACATACAGTAAGTATACAGTAATACAACTAATTCAATGGTACAGAGATAAAGTGAGCAGTATAAATCCAACCAGTCCAACATCCTTCCACTGTAGAGTATGTACCTTGGCTTCTGAGAGTGGTTGTAGTTCAGACATGCTCTCACTTTCCCCATGGCACTGGGCATCTGAATGAGTCTCCACGGACTCATCTGGGTCCCTCAGTGTGTCCTCTGGGTCCTCTGGGTCCTAACATACATATGAGGTATAGAAATAAAAAAGCTCTCACACACAAAACACATCTGCATGATAGTACAGTATGCAGGGAGACATACTGTACAAAGGAAGGGAGAAAGAGACAGACAGACAGACAGACAGACAGACAGACAGACAGACAGACAGACAGACAGACAGACAGACAGACAGATAGACAGACAGACAGAGAGTATGTGTGTGTGTGTGTGTGTGTGTGTGTGTGTGTGTGTGTGTGTGTGTGTGTGTGTGTGTGTGTGTGTGTGTGTGTGTGTGTGTGTGTGTGTGTGTGTGTGTGTGTGTGTGTGTGTGTGTGTGTGGGGGGGGGGGTGTGGGGGTGTGGGTGCGCGCGTGTACGCACAAGGACTGAGATGTATCAAAGGAGCAGCATATTTAAGGCAGCTGTTTCTGACAGGCTGATTTCAGGTGTGCCGTAACCTCACATTCTCACACAACTTAATCACCAGTTCTGAGAATGAAATTTAAAGTTTCATTCCAAAACACTAAGCTAACCATTTGAGATGGTTATCCGTAGCCAATTGCTCAACATTTCAAACATGCAATACTCTCGCTATAGGCATAAAACTGCTGTTCAAGTTTGGCATCTGCATGCCGGTTCTGTCCTGTGTTTTAGCTTTTTGTTGTCTTTACCTCTGGGATACTGCATGTTAGTGTGTCCTCAGAGGACAGTGAGTGAGCACTGTCTTCATCCTTCTGTTCGTCCTCTTCCTCAGAATCACACACCTCAAAACCACCCTGCATTAGTGATAGCTGTTAGCAATGATTAAACACTGGTTTAGTCAGTGCACAGTAAAATCCTCAGTGTTCATTCATCGATTTGCAACTGAATGGACCCTTATGGGTCCAGGATTTTACAATGTAGCAGAAAGCAACAATGAAAAAGGGCCAAGAAGAGAACAAACAGGCAATTACAGTAAGTATTGACGTAAAGGACAATTATCTCCATTAAAACAGGTTTGTTTTTCTTTGACACAATGTTTTTATAAGTACAGTATCTGTGTTTTTCTTTGACACAATGTTTTTATAAGTACAGTATCTGTGTCTTTCGGACAAAATTGATCCTTTAATCAACACTTACTGTAGTAGAAAACTATACAGAACGTGTACATCAGCATGAGTTCATGAGCAGTCAGTTACTGAGATATGTGGTACAGTAGATAGTCAACTGAATTTCTTTATAACTTTGAATGACTGAAAGATAACAAGACTGTTCATGAATTGTAAAGAGGATCTTGAGTTGGCCTGGTACTGTAAGTGTCATAATTGGGCAAGGTTTGGATTTGTATCACATTAACGATTTTGTATTAGGGTCCCACTGACTACTACTGTGCCAGGCAGGCTCAATCAATAAGAGCTGGAATGGAGACACAAGCTAGCTAGCCACACCACTCACATGACAAAGACAGACAATTGTTCAGAAAATACTGAAAGAAGATTTTGAGTACACTGTCCTCTGATAGGCAGAAAAAAGTAAAAATATCTCCATGTGCGTGGAGATATTTTACTTGGAGTAAATAAATAGAAGGAATCTAGATTTATTATTAATTTAAAGTATTTTTTTTACGCTATCTGAGTCGCATAGTTCAGTGAAAACACACTTTATGTATACGTCATGTTTCAAACAGAAACATAAAAATTCAAGCTGTTGATTGTTGCTGAGTGTGAAATGATGAACTATAGTATGGGTCAATCTTACCTGGGAGGAGCTGCCATGAGGTGGTCTCTGCAGCTTATCTGTGTCTCCAGACATGTTGGACACCACTGCTGCGGTGAACATCACATCCTCACTACACATCTCCTCATTCTCTTGCCTAACGTTCACCTGTCACACACAGACACAGCAAACACACCAACAGAAAGACAGATATCATCAGAGAACAGCAAACCGAGTATAAACATCTCTAAAAAGCTGAGATCAGATTTTACCTGGCACATCATGTGGAGTGGAAATTTCTTTATAAGTTGTCATAAAACCATCCACTTGATTTTTCTAGTGCAGTGTTTCCTAATCTGTGGGCTGGGGCCCACTGATGGTCCGGTAGGGTATTGCAAGTAGGTCCCCAAATGCTTTTATTATTATTTTAATTAAGCTTGGGAAGATGCAGGCTTTATGAATGACATTCAGAGAGCCTATCAGCCTATCACTGATCTGCAGCTACACAGGAGTAAATAAACTGAATGTTGGATGATTGAATGTCCTTGAGCTTTATTGGATTACGGTCTCATGCTGAGGAGGTGTTTGTTCAGTCTCTTCTTAAAGGCATGAACACTTCCTGGTGTAATGTCTGCAACAACAGCAGTGGGAAGGCTGTTCCATTTTGTTATTGCAGAGCAGACTATGGTGCTAACTATGTTAATGACTATGGTGCTGACTTTGTTAATGACTGGCAAAATTACTGGCAAAACACTACTATTTAATTAAAATGTTCTTGAAAAATGTATTTTCATAGTGATACCAATAAATAATAACTTAAAGTACCAAGCCGGAACACAATCAACAGACGATCATTAAAATAAAAATGCTCTGAAATGACACGCGCCATTGGGCTGCCGGGTAGTCATTAGATCAGTGGGTCGCAAACACTTTCAAGATTTTCAAGTGGGCCCTGATCCAGGAAAAGGTAGGGAACCGCTGATCTAGTATCAATTCTATACCTCCAGCAGTGCAGCGTGTTGCTGGGCGAGTTGCTCCAGCTCCTGCAGGGGCTGTAGCAGCAGCTTGGCTCTGGGGAATACGGCCAGACTGGTCTCTGCTCCTTGGGGGAGTCCCAGTTCCCTTCTGCACCTCTCCATCTCTTCTAAGGTCCTGTGCATGGACTGCAGATTGGCCAGGATCACCTTTGGGGGAAAAGCGTGTGTGAGTGAACATTAAAAGGAGTTTATATTTTTTCTACCAAATCAGTTAGTGAGTTAGTGATTCATTCAATCACTTGTTGCACTATCCCCTTTTTAGCAGTGGTGGAAAGTAACTAAGTACATTTACTCAAGTACTGTACTTAAGTACAATTTTGAGGTATTTGTACTTTACTTGAGTGTTTCCAATTTCCAATACTTTTACTTCTACTCCACTACATCTCAGAGGCAAATATTGTACTTTTACTCCACTACAATTATTTGAAAGCTTTAGTTACTAGTTACTTTTTAGTTACTCAGATATAAACTATATGATATAATGAAACATACATTAACCACTTTAGCCCTATTTTATACATAGGCTATTTGAAAATAGCAGATCTACAAGCTCACAACGCGTCGCATCGCGCGTTGTGAGCTTGTAGATCGGCTATTTTCAAATATTTAGTACTTTTACTTTTGGTACTTTAAGTACATGTTGATGCCAATACTTTTGTACTTTTACTCGATTCATTTTCTAATTTTGGATTTTTACTTGTAACGGCGTATTTTTATATTGCAGTATTGGTACTTTTACTTAAGTAAAGAATTTGAGTACTTTTTCCACCACTGCTTTTTAGGTATATATAGTAAACTGTATACCATACTGTTATTTTCTTTATTGAGACTGTTGGGATGCTGAGTGGGAAACAGTGTAGGAGAGACAGACATTAGGAAAGCCGAGTGGGAAACAGTGTAGGAGAGACAGACAGTACTGACAGGGAGACAGTGTAGGAGAGACATACATTAGGAAAGCCGAGTGGGAAACAGTGTAGGAGAGACAGACAGCACGAAAGCTGAGAGGGAGACAGTGTAGGAGAGACAGACATTAGGAAAGTTGAGTGGGAAACAGTGTAGGAGAGACAGACAGCACGAAAGCTGACAGGGACACAGTGTAGGAGAGACATACATTAGGAAGGCCGAGTGGGAAACAGTGTAGGAGAGACAGACAGCACGAAAGCTGAGAGGGAGACAGTGTAGGAGAGACAGACATTAGGAAAGTTGAGTGGGAAACAGTGTAGGAGAGACAGACAGTAGGAAAGCCGAGTGGGAAACAATGTAGGAGAGACAGACAGCAGGAAAGCTGAGAGGGAGGCAGTGTAGGAGAGACAGACATTAGGAAAGCTGAGAGGGAGACAGTGTAGGAGAGACAGACATTAGGAAAGCCGAGTGGGAAACAGTGTAGGAGAGACAGACAGTACTGAGAGGGAGACAGTGTAGGAGGACATACATTAGGAAAGCCGAGTGGGAAACAATGTAGGAGAGACAGACAGCAGGAAAGCTATGAGGGAGACAGTGTAGGAGAGACAGACAGTAGTGACGTCTTCAGGTGGTATTCAAACAGGACAGCAAGGTAATGTGTGTTTCTGGAGGCGAGAGTCTTAATCAATTACCCATCAGGAACTTCACCACAGAGTAATGACGTTCTCCTTTAATTGGATCATTATTTGATCAGACAGTGCGAAACCACTTGAAAACAGCAGTGTTAAAACACGAATCATAATGTCAACTCTCACCTGCAGATTACGAAGGTGCTCCTCCGGTGGCAAGTTAGAGCTGTCCATAGAAGAAAAAATGGTTTGGATCTTTGAAACGTTCTTCTCCATGGCCTTGAGCTCGGTCTCCATGGCATTGACCTCCTGAAAGAAGAGAAAGATTTAGAGAGAATTGCTTAACCCCTTTTCATTGCTAAGGAGGTTTGTTAGAGAGAGACAGAAAACATAAAATAAAAATGTCTTACAGCGGCGGCATGCAGAAGCTGCTCTAGAGGTTCCGTGATGTTGTATTGCATGTTGTCCACTTGGTGGTCGGCCTCGGCCAGCCTCTCCTCCTGATTACTGGTGTCACACACTGCAGAGATCTCCCTCAGCAGTGGCCTGAAGTCCTCTAGGGCTGCTCTGATCCTCTCAGCGTCCTCCAGGACCAACTGAGGGCATAGAATTTTTAGTTAACGCAAATAGTGGGCACTCATAAAGGTGATTTATACTTAGTTTCATGACGAAAATAGTCGATCTACAAGCCCACAAGGTGTCGCAGCACAACGTGTTGCACAACCAATATAAATCAAGGAATAGCGAACATACCGGTACAAAAATGCTAGCAGGTGTTTCTGCATATTTGCATTACTTGTGTTTCCTGTATCACTGACCTGCAGGGAGTGTGCATGTCTCTGCAGGCTATTGGCTGATGAATAAGTACAGGGAGCCCCGACCCAGGACTGGGCTTCTTCTATCCAGCAGATGGCGCTATGGAGCATATCCTCAAACCCCTGAAGATAGGCAGGGATCTGAAACGCAGTAAAAATAAAATCTTTAGAATACCATTGCACAATGCACATACATTTTAATTGTAGAATGGAAAGTCACAGACCCAGGTATTTTCTAAGCCTGAATAAAGCCATTAAAATACATTATTATAACTCAGTTCTTATAACAGTCAAGCCTTCCTGTTCTGCTGACATGTACAGTATTGCTCCATGCAGATGTGAAAGTGAAAAGTGGTTAAGTGTGTCTGTGGGTTTTATAAATATTGAACCAATGAAAATTATTAACAAGAGCTTGTGGCTAAATCATAACTACATCGGATCCATTTGGAACACTTTTTTTTTTCCTGATTTCCTTAAATGTAAGGGTTTTGGACATACAGTACGTGGTTTCTGTCCGACAGCAACGATTTGTAGTGTCAGTGTGCCTAACCTTGCTGAGGAAGGCAGTGCGCTGCTCCACCATATTGGCAGTGTCCTGGTACAGCTGCAGGGGCTGGGTGAGCTGGTCCATGACGAGGTGGGCCTGCTCCGGCTCATCCTCTGCAAGATCCTGAGCCTCGCTCTCTAGGACGCTGAGACGACTATGCCACGTGTCCAACTCGTCCCAAACACACTGGAATGGAAGATGTACAGGGACAAATTACAAGATTTCTACATACTGTACAATATATACTCTATGTTGCTGTACATGTGTCTTTTATTCGCTCTAAAATACCTTGTGCGCATCGTTAGCTTTCTAAATGGAAACAGCATTGTTCTAAGGATATACTAACAACAGGTGAGTGTGTTGGACCTGCAAACCAAGGTGCCTCTTTGGTGGATTTGGCTCCTTTTTGTGGCTCAGGAGAAAAAATATTACCTGTCTTTATGTGTGCTGTTTGCACCACGCCCCCAAATACACATGTGTCCTAAAGAATACTTTGTTGTACGACAAATAGCAAGCTTGAGCTTGTAGATTATTTTTGCCAAATGAACATTTGAAAAAGTAAAAATAGGGGTTAATGTGGTTAAGAAGTTAGCATTAATGTTATTATGAGTGCATGTGGAACCTAAAGACACACATTGACTGATTTCGCTAGACATGTGCATGTGCATCAATTACATGATTTGATTCTGGTTGGAGATCTGTGATGCGTGTCTTACCCAGTGGTGTAGTCTAATATGAAGAAATGGGCATACTGTCAAATTAACAACACCCTCTCCTCCCTGCTCCAACCACCACCCACCGCGCCCCACGATTACCAGCACACATAGAACAGTCCTTCAGGCACTTGTTATTTACTTGGCACAGGCAGCACAAAGAACAACAAAGGTTTCCCTCGTCTACACATAGCCTTCTTCAGCATAATACACTGTATTGACTGTCACACAGACAGACAGACACACACACACACACACACACACACACACACACACACACACACACACACACACACACACACACACACACACACACACACATACAAACCTTAAGTGTGTGTTGAGCCTCAGTCAAGGTTGCATTCCTCTGCTCTAGTAAGGCCTTTACTCCCTCCAGCCCAGAGTGAACTTCCACCACTCTATTAGTTAGTTTACAGAGCGGACCGCTGCCTTCTAGGAACTGCATGTACGCGTGTGCGCACACACACACACACACACACACACACACGTACACACACACACACACACACACACACACACACACACACACACGTTGTGAATTGTAAACTGTAAAAACATTAAAATCACACAATTTAACTTGTCACTGAAACATGCCTATTAGCTATATTGCTTATTCACTGCAACCACAGAAAAAGGAGGTTCACTTACTGTAAGTAATAATGTACATCTGATCAGCATCTAGGAAAAATAATGTCTGTTTTTGTGTTACCTTCTCCTCTGCTCTCTGAAGGGACAGCTGGACTTCTTGAATTAGACAACTGATATCAGCAGGAACCTCCGCATACCTGCTCTGCACACTGACCATGATACGCTGTAGCTCAGCCTTGTTTGAAGACAAACCCTTCCTGACCTCCTGTCAACAAACAAATGAGGGAAGAGTGGGAGGCATAAAAGTGAATAAAGTGACGGAGAGAGCAAATTCTAAAGAGATTTGAGTTATTTTACTGTGTGTAGCCTAAAAGAAATCAAACTCTCACATATGCTGTGAGATACTTCTTCATTTTAAATACACAGGGAATATTCAGCAACAAGTCCGTTGAAGGACATGAAAGACCAATTATGACCAACAATGACCTAATGTAATTACAGGAGCACTGCCAGGTCAAGCAGTTTCAACGGACAAACGCTGACCTACAAACTGCCAGCATGAAGATAAACAATACCAGATATAACATCAATAGAAAAAACTCATTAGTAACAAATAACCAGTCTGGAAACTTTACTCACCATTTCAGCAATGATAAATCATCAAAAACATGACTGATTTTCAAACAACATGTGGGTTAAAATTGACAGACATGAACATTCATATATTTATTTATTTTAATCCTTCTGGCTGATGACAGTGCCATTTCTTTAAAGGACCATACTGGCATGTGACATCAATACATGTCTTTGTCTATTCACAGCTTCAGGCATATTTCGTACATAAACATAGACCATTTTCCGGTTAACAGACCCCTATTTGATCAAATGTTTTATCTCTAGGACCCCAATCTAAGCACATTGTTAATGTATATATATTATATATATACATATTCCGACATGGTCTGTCACTGGTCCAAAATGACTAGGTATCTATCTAGATTACTTAGGTATAGAGTTAACTGATCAAAATAGCCATTTGTTTATGTTCTCTAATTGTAGTATACAGAATGTCCAGTAATAACGGTGACAATTAAACTATCAATCATTTATCTGGGGACCCCCTAGATCCCCCTCGAAGACCCCTGAGTGTCCCTGGACCCCATGTTACATACCGGTAATAGAACATAAGATCCATACCTGTTGCTGACACAGATTCAAACACGGCTGCTCCACAGAGGACAACATGTCAGCCACACGTTTCTCCACCTCTTCTATCTCCTCCTGCACTCTCTGTCTCTCTGTCTCAGCTGTGTGTGCTGCCGTCATCACCTGCACATTCCTCTCTTTCAAGCTGTGGAAGACATTGTTTTTTTTGTCAGTGCTCCTGTCGCTCAAAAAGGCATATTCAGATGTTCCGCGTGACTGACGTCATCGTCTATACCTCCTGAAGTTCTCTTGGATCTCCTCCAGTTTTTCGGCGACAGGACCCAGGCTGGCTACATCCGGAGGACTGGTTAAGCTCAGGACGTGCTCCAGACGGTGTTCCAGGGAGGCGAGGGCTTGCTGCTCCTGCTCCAGCATCCGGGCGTGGGCCAGCAGCTCGTGGGGCTCCCCCTGCGTGGCGCAGGTCGCGGCAGAGGAGTCGGGCAGCTCGGCCTGGAGACTGGCTAAAGAACTGCAGCATTGCTCCATCTAGAGAAAAAACAAAGTACAAAAAGGTTCATCTGTGAAAAGTCTCTCTACAACGATGGTGGGCCCGCTGGGCCGGGGTCATCTGATACCACTGTTCAAGCTACACGCAAAGATGGTTTCAGATGACACGCTGTCACTCTACAGTTGCCAAGCACAGTTGCCAAGCACTTCTTTTTTTCCCTTTTTTTTGTATACGAGCACTAATAACATAATTTAAAGAGTTGTGTGTGTGTGTGTGGGGGGGGGGGGGGGGGTATGTTTACATGTGTGTGTGCATAAGTATGCCTCTGAGCGGGTGGTGTACAAACCCTGGTTAGGGTCAGGTCGGATATGCTTGCAAAGATATACAGTAGATGTTACACAATATGTATTCATTCAACCATCCATTCATCTAACCACATGAACCCTAGGGTATTTTTTTCTGGGCAAGTCATAACAAGTGAACATTCGACACTGCGACACATTGTGAGCTTGTAGATTTGCGACGAAGAAATTTGGTCTAGAGCATAAATAGGTAACTGGCGGCACAGGGGCCACATGCCCCTGGACCGCCACCTTCACTTAATGCTGCCCACTTATCAACATCATGATCTGAATACTGATGTAGATTATTGATTTCAGCTGTTCCAATTCCGAACAAGCAAGTTTACTTGACCAGTTTTAATAACTACAGTCCATTGCATTAAATTCTATTGCATTTTTTATTTCCAATAGTTAATATAAGTATTACTAAATGCATTGGAAATGTAATAAAACATATAATATTAATGACATTTACAATAATAATAATAATCATAATAATAATAATAATTGTTAATTTCCTTTATTATAATTTTTTATAATACAAATATAATAATATTTATAACAATATGGGGTATAAACCCCCATTTGTGATGGGGTTTTGAGTGATGGGGTTTGCAATACAGTATGCTACTGGTGAGAGTGCAGATATGCAATGTGCCCCCCTGGAGTGAGTATGGAAATTTAGTGGCCCTCCATCATCAAAGTTGCCCATCCCTGGTCTAGAGGGGGAAAAGGAGGGGACCATCCTGTATACTTAGAGCACTAAGTGGTTAAAGAATCAGTGAAAGCTCCCATGGTTATCATGACTCACGCTGGTGGCGATGTCCTTCCATTCCTCTCCTCTCTGTACAGAGTGAGCCAGCAGGAGACCAATGCCACGTCGCAACGACGCCCAGCGCCTCCAGAGGGCGCCCAGCTCGCCATCCTTGCCTACTCCACAACCCTGAACCGGACACCCGGCCCCCAGTTTCTCTAACATCTGAGTAAGGCCACGGAGCTCCGTCATCAGTGACTTCAAACCACAATAGAAAACAGTTAGTATCAGACAGTAGTATATACAGTACATAGTCAAACAACAATTAACAAATTAAATAATGCTAATTATTGTATGCTAATAATACTTTGACTAGTCTTGGTGTCACTGTGGGTTTATGTCTCGATGCAGCCTTCATACAGTAGAACAGAGACTTATGACTGTAAAAATATCTCACAACGCAGATATAAGGAGCAGTAAAATCTTAATTCATTACATTTATGAGAGTGTACAAATAGGAACCGTCCATTAGGGGCCCTATAAGGAAAACAGGCTACAGGTCCATTTGGTTCCATTTGTACAATCTTCTGAATTAAAAGTAAATAACAAAATAAATAATAATAAGGCGTAGGATCATTCAGATACCCTGATATGACTTTCTTGCATTCACATGGTAAACATCTGGGCAAGTTCAATCACCCTGAGCAAGTTCAAACAAAAGCTATGACTGCTTGAGCAAGTCTGATAAGTACAGGCTGCGGGTTCAGTAGAGTAATGTATATCCACAAATTCAATTACTCATACTGTATGTCCAAGTGAATCTCCAATGAATGTGTCATTATTACCGTAGCTCGGTTCTGTTGCTCCACACATTCATGATATGAGGTCACGTGTTCTGTGCCACATTCTGAGAGATTGGCTTCACATCTGGAAATAAGCTGCCGCATGTCTTCATGTGACTTTCTGTGGCTGCAATTCCTGGCCGCACACCTACATGGACAAAATATAATAAACAGTTGATACAGTTAAAGTAGAAACTGGTATAATTTGGATATGGATTGAATATGGAACATGAATATTGAACATGGATGGAATATGGGACATTAATATTTAAATTGGCTTGTTAATGACCAGCAGATTTGTATTTACACATTTTTAAGTTGACACCGTTGAAAAAAAATGTAATAAAATAATTTCTGGGAGTTGAACAAGAAAGTTATCTTGTGTCAAACTATTGCAGATCTCAGATCAATCAGATGAGTTATCATTTCTCTGCTGTGCCTCATTCCCTCAAACTGTAATGTGATGTATTAACCGATTATAGCAAAATATCAACAGTGATATTTACCATTGACTTTACTGTGAGATGATGTAAAGGAAACAAAACACAGTAAATGCCTACAGTAAATAGACAACCCAAGACACAAAACCAGCACAAAGGCTTCCACTGTAATTATGACTGATGTGGAATTTCTAGCCAAGAGGTAGTCATTCTGTAGGTTATGTTACAACAAGATATCATATTATGGAGTAAAATACAGTACTTAATTCATACTTTTGTGCCGCAGGATATATATTTATATAGAAACTTCTAGATGGAAGGCTGCAAAGGTCAAGACTTGCCCCAAGAAACACAATTTCATCCTGAACAGCCATTTTCAAACAGACTTGAAGTGGAAAAACACATGTGCATTTCAGTTCATTGTCAATGGTTATCATAGTCTAGAAACTAAAATATGTATGATACAATCCATATTGACACAGTAAATAGTCCTTTCTCTGTGTTCCTACAATAGCCATAATGCATTTTGTGGCCAAGAACCAGCCCATACGGTCTATCATTATCAACCTGATCCATATTTTCTGAAGTCAAAAAGTGAAGTGTAGTGACAACAAGTTCACAATTCTGCCCTAAACACAGCAAGCAAGCAAGCAATGTCACGGCCACTGAGGGTAGTTGCTAAAAACAGGTGAGGAGTGAGGATTGTATATTTTAGCACAACTTCAGCAGGGTGACTGCAGTGAAAGGAACACACACATTACCTTACAACTAATAGGTTTGTTGTAAGGTAATGTGTATGTTCCTTTCCTTTTCCTGGTTTAACATGGTGGTTAGCAGTTTATCTTCAAGCCACCTTTTCCTAGATAGCAGCATTCTGTCACTTGATCATCAACAGCAACATTACTGTATAATACATTTTCAAAACAGTAGGTGAGAAAAATCACACTACCTTTGTAGTGCCTCCAGTCTAAGCTGGGCCTGGGCTTCCAATGTAGCTCTACCCACCAACAGTTGGCTCAGGATGCCAATGTGGAGCTGCTCTGTCTGTGGGTGGGAGAGGCAACATTGCAGAGGCACCAGTTCCACAAGATGTCTGATGTGTGCACCGAGGCTATCTTCCAGAGACGCCAGAGCCTCTTGGGTCTGCCTCTGCTCCTCGGAACAATCAGAAAATCCTCCTCGAGCTGACAAGAAGGTGGCTTCAGCATTGTGGAGGAAGGCTATTGAACCTTGAGCGGCCCAGAGGTAATCCTGTAAGGCCTCTCGAGCCTGAGACAAACTCTCCTGTAGGGCATAATTATCAGTATTATTTGGTAATCACCATTATTAAATAATACATACTTGGCTGTGGAAATATATCATAATATTTGCTTGTGATGGCAAATACAATCGCAGAAAAATATTTAACATGCTAAAAATAATACTAATAGTAAAATACAAATGTATTTATTGTTATTAACTCATTTAGCTTACCATCCGTGAATGGGATGCCTGCATGGTTGCATCTCTGAGGTTGTACAGTTCCACATTTTTCCTCAGCTGAATTTTTTCTTTCCTTCCCAAAGCTTCCAATACTCGCATCCCAGACTCTAAGTTCCTCCAGATGACCCAACACCTACGCAGTGCAATATCTATGGCCTTCTCATCCGGACACACTGTCTCAGCTGCCTCCAACTCCTGCCTCGTCCTTTGGAAAATGTCCATCAAGGCACGCAGCTCAGAGTGGAAGTGGAGACCTTGGATAAGCTTGCTCTCCAGATTTTTGATATCTGCTGTGATGGCTTGCTCCCAAGAAACCAATGTCTCAACATTGCTGCGGATCCTGTGCCTCTCTGAATGAAGCTGGGAAGGGTGCATGTCCGGAGCAATGGCTTCCAATTGGTCGGCTGCTTCTTGACACTGAGTCTTTACCAGAGGAAGTTCGACCAAGAGCGTCTGGCACAATCTGAACCTCTCGCCCAGGCTTACTGTCTTATCTTTGGCACGCTGGAGTCGCTTTTGTGCGATGTCCCTGGATGTCTCCATTTGTTTCTGGAGGTGCAGATACTTGTCTTGCTCCAATGTTTGGCTGTAAAGAGCTTTGCACCTCTCTTGCAGGTCCTCAATTGTGCATAACAGAGAGCTTCGCTTGGCCTCCTCGCAGTGCTGAAGCGCTTGGACTTGACACTGATGCTCCATTAGCATGTGTTTCAAAAGCATAGTAGATGAGAGTGTGTCCTTTGTTAAAGGGAACGTCTGGTGATCTAAGTCAGTAGATATCTGTTTCAAGCTGGTCTGGACAGTGGCTAACTCCTCATCTGAAGAGGTCCGCTCATGAATTAGCTCCTCTAATTCCCAGCTGGTTGCTCGCTCATGAGCCGCCAGTCCATCCAGCTCTGTCCAGAGACCTGAGAGTCTGTTTATCAGGTAATGACTTTCTGCCGGATTCAAAGTTATCGCTATTTCCTTACTGATCTCTGCCAGAGCTTCCACCAGATTCAGCTGGCATTCTGTCTCTTCTGTGGCTAATTTGTGCATTCCGAGTCTGCTTTCCAACTCTTTGACGTCAGCTTTTGACGCCTTCTCTATGTGGACACAGGGGTCTCTTTTCACGTGTGCTTCTGCTAGCCAGGCCTCCGTGCCAGCCAATTGGCTTAGTAGTTTCTCTCTCTGCTCCAGGTCTTTCTCCATGACCTCCAGAGCATGAACAGAGCTTTGAGCAATGGTTGCATACAGTTCCTCAACCATCTTCAGTGAGATACAGACTTGGTGGCTTTCCTCCTGGTCCATATCAGAGGTCATGGCCTTTATTTCTTCTACTTCTGATTGCATCTTGGACTGTCTGGACAAAATATCAGACTGAAATTTCCTCATTTCAGCAATTTGGATGCGAGCCTCTTCCGGAAAAAGTGCTAATGTTTTCCCAAATGTGATGTGGTTCTCTGCCTGCTTGGCCCACATAACTAACTCATTTAATTGCTTGGTGATGTTAGCTAGTGAAGGGATGACAATAGTTAATTGTAAATAAGTGTCCAACTGGTTCATGATGAATTCCAGCAAGGGCCTCATTCCTTGAAGAACACGCTCTATCACGTCTTTCTCCTTAGGACCAAGTGAAAAGTGCTCCAGAGCATTCAGTTGTGACTGTAATTGTAGGTACCGGTGTTGATGTTTTTTTAGGTCTGTGGTGATTTTAATCTGATTGGGTATCTTAGTGGACTGGAGCAAAGACGGAATAACATTAAGCCTGGTCTCAAGATCCTCCGCCTCCTTTAAAAGGAGGGAGGATTGGGAGGCGGCGACGGTGGCATGCCTCACAGCTCGTTTGGCATTGCCCTCTAAAAGTCTCCATTCCTCCTGGACGTCCCCGAGCTGGGCGAGGAGAGCGCCTGAACTTTCAGCATCTGTCAAGTGGGCTGACAGTTGGCTGCAAGACCGAAGCAGCTCTGCCATCAAGCCTTTTTTCTGCTCCATGGTAAACAGAAGGACATGGAGCCTTCCAGCTTGCAGGGCACTGCTTCCCAAAGCATCTCTGCCAATAAGCACAAAAACCCATGTAAGTTAAATATTATAGACTAGTGAAATGAATATGATTAATCAAATAATCCATTTTTTAGTCTTTGTTTTCAATATTTCAATAATGATTTTCTAATATGCTATTTTCAGCTTCACAAAATTTAGAAAGTTTGTCTTTTCATCATTATCATTATAAAATGAAAAATTATGTTTCTGACAACTTTTAAGCAATGTTTGTCTAATATGGATTTCAATAGCATTTACCATAATTTGTTTCTTAAATAGATTATTTTACCATGACTTTATGGATTAAATGTGAATAACTGAATAATCATATTAATCGATTACCGGTAGGAAAATAATCTTTGGTTGCAGCCCTATTGTAAACACTCAAACCACTGTAAACTGGTTAAACCAATGAGTAACTGTAGTAGCAATATACTTTTAAAATCAACAGGTTACTCACAAGTTTAGCTTCTCAATCTCACTGGCCAGGACCTCCAATAGGACTCTTATAGCTTTCATCTGCTTGTGATAGTGTGTGACCTGGACCTGCTGAGCTGCTTTGACCTGCACCGTGGCAGAGGCGTCCAGCAGGGCGGCGCTCCACTGCCCCTCCATGTTTCTAAGCACCACAGGGTCATGAACCCTGGTGCTCATGAGCTTCATTGCAGCTACTTGGTCCAGCACACAGCGTTTGTGCTCCTTAAAGCAAAGATCAGACAACCTAAAATTAGGATTATTCTGCAGTACTGTCTGTTGTAATGAACATAATATACGTAACTCTTCACCTATGCAGATATTTTGTTTATCTCATTTTATCCCAATAACTGATAAACAAACAAACAAACAAACAAAATAATGTATAGGACAAATAGCACAAAGTGGTAGGACAGCAATGCAGAAAATGTACAAGAAGAATTTTATATTAGTATGAGTGTGAATTCTTAAAATATTTCTCAAAAGAAGTGGCACAGAAACCAGGGAGTTTATATAAGGACTATACATATTGCCGCTGTCGGGCAGAAATCTTGTATCTACAAGATTTTAGCTTTTATGTTTGTTTCTTCTCTATAAGTATGCTCTATTATACGCAAATGTAGCAAAAATAGCCAATCTACAAGCTCTACATTTTTTACATTTTAGAAAATCTTCACCTATAATAACATGCCCTAAATAGGGACACCAGGTTGAACGTTGGCTACACGACACTGAGTTGGACATTTGACAACGATACACGAAAGAGAAGAATGTCGAAAGTAGTAGTAGTCTGTCAGTGGGTTTTAAAAACATTTAACCACAGTAAAGTATTAGCGACTTGAACCCCAGCATCCCTATTCTGGGGAGAACATTCGCCAAAAATAGCAGTAGATCTGCTACTTTCCTGCTCTCACTCCAGCCCCCAAATCTCTTTGGGTATTTTTGGCAAAGAGATTTGCGGCCCTATTCTGGGCGCCGTCTTACCCATTATCCCGCACGCTGCACTGGCAAAGAAAAAAAATGGCAAAGAAGTTTAGGGATAATGGGTAAGACGGCGCCCAGAATAGGGCCGATAGTGTGTGTATGTAGATGGAAAAAAAGCGGTCGAAGTACACTACAGTTGCAACTCAGGTATAGGTCAGTTTTGACTAAGAATAGAGGGTTTAAGTGGTTAATGCTCACCTCTGCCTCCTCCACTTGTGTGTTCATTGCAGCAACACTGAGCTGGGCTGGCTGATAGCGACATCTCATCACCCTCATCACAGCTCTCTCCAGCTGAATCTCTGCTTCTCTAGGCGAGCACTCCAGGAACCAAGATCGATCCATGTACTCCGCCCTCTGTAATATACAACAATATACATAAAATAGCACTGTTACAACACACGCACGCACACGCACACACACACACACACACACACACACACACACACACACACACACACACACACACACACACACACACACACACACACACACACACACATACACACACACACACACACACACACACACACACACACACACACACACACACACACACAGGGTCTGGTAATGACCCTACCCCAACAGGAAGTGCCTGTAGCTCAGTGCTCCTTCCTCTGCCTGTCAGTGGCATCTTGGGAACACAGTATCACCAGGGCAACAGTACATGTAATTACCCAACTCTTATCTATTCACTAATCCATGCAGTTATAATGGGGTTTTCATTCCATTTATGGAAACGAATACAAACTCAGGAACTGTGAGTTTATATTTCAGAGTAAAACATTGTCATGCATGTTTTAGCAAGAGGAACTCTGAAGAACCATTTCTTGAACCGAGGGCAGCGGGTCAACATAGTGACTGAAATACTTGAAATTCAAGCCTCTACGTCTCTCTCCGGAGGTCCTCTATATAAACTGCCGATGCAAATAATTCAAACTTTGTGAAAAGGTGCAAAGACAACATGTTAACATGCTCCGACACAGCCCGTTGAGTCAGCGCCCGGGAACAAATGTTTATTGAATATTCTAACCAAGTAAGAAACCTAACCTGCCTTTCTCTAAAAGCCACCTGATGCAATACTCACATTTGTGATGTCGCTTTTCTCCACTAACCCCTGGATTTCAGACAGGATGCCCAGCATGATGGAGGACTGCTGTTTGGAGGACTCCGTTGATCCACCTGCTCTCGCTCCAGCCCCAAAATCAGACACCGACCCGGCCGTCCTGCCCTCGGCTTCCATTCCTTCTCGGTTCTGCAGGAACGCAGAAAGACGCGCCAAAAAAGAAAGGGTGGTGTCACATTTTCTTGCCTCGTTTCTTTCCCATGTTTGGCACAAGATAATAACAAGGCTTCCTGTCCTCTCCTTGGTCTCAGTGAACACTAGTGAGCAGACTGCAGCCCGGCGAGTCAGTGTAGCTATTAACACAGGAATGTGCCTGAGTAGGGAGGGTGCTGTCTGCCCTGAGGGCAGACGGCAAAAAAAAAAACTACTCTGCCATTTCTTCAGGATATGACTGATTTATTAGTATTTGTTTAGGTTATGTGGGTGCAGACACCTGAAATATCAGGTCAACCATCACATCAATAGATAGGAATTGGGGATGTGCCTTATAAAAACTTTGCGAGCAGCACCCAAGGCGTGCCTTAGAGCTGGGCGGAGGCAGACAGGGAACGTATTGTGGGAGGTGGATTCTGCACTGGCAGGTGACTGATGTGTTGCGACGTCATGAGAAACTATCTGTAAAAGCAAACATTTACATTCTCGTATACGAGTTTGTCATTGGAAATTCCTGTGGCAAACGTTTAACAGAAGTCAATGTCGCTGCAGTTCAAAGCATTCACTAGTGTTGGTGTACCTCAGTTTCTAAATAGACCATGTTTGTATATTATATGTTTGTTCAATCCGGAGGTGTCCATGTAATGTTACATGCCATGGCAAAAGCAAGTTAATGAAAGACTACTGACTACTGACAATAGAGATTTTTGTAGATTTTAAAGAACCAGTTTTATCTAGTGCGTGTACAGTTTTGGTGTAAATACTTAAGTTAATAGAGGTTCCATTGTGTACCGATAACTTATATTATTGTAGCTCAGTCTAATTCTGAACTTTGCAGATTTAATGATGGCATGAATGTGAAATAAAAAATAAAAATAAGCAGCTCAATATTTACAGCAGGCAGTAGGAACCACCTACAAATGTTTCACTCTACACAAACTCACTTTGGCCTTGAGCAGAAGGTTGAAAGGTAAATGCCTAAATGTAAAGGGAAGACCAGGTGTACGGGTGTGATTCATGCTAGCAAGGACAATAGGTTATCTCTCCTCGCCTGTCTTCCAGCATTAGTCAAACACACTTTTCACTAACGCCCCTCTAAACCTGTAATATCACAGATGTGCTTTCACTCAAACAAAGGTTTGTATCATGTGGTTTTGTGCATTTATGTAGAAGAGAATAGGCTGAGTACGGAGTGGACCTTCAAAGAGTAAAGAAGAGCAAGTAAAAGATATCCATAGAACAAAACAGAATATTTTACCTCTCCCTGTGTTCCCTCAGTGGATGCTACCTCCAGCGCTGCATGCAGTTCCGATTCCTCTCCAGCTTCTTGAAACTTGAGGTTATCCTGAATTCCTCCTGGTGTGTGGTTGTCTGCAGTGTCTATGCATTCAGTGTCAGCGTTATTGTCTGCATACGCCTTGTCTTCCATTCCTGTATCTACTATATGCATGCTCTCTGTTTGTAAGGCGTCAGTAGCCATGTCCTGTTGCGCGGCAGCTACACTTGTACTGTGAGTGCTTGGGAGCTGTGTTTGCATTAAGGCATCTCCCCTGAGCATTGTTTGCCCTGGGCCATCCACAGTACACATGACTGAGCTCTCTGCCTGCTTGTCTTTTATGTGACAGAAGTCAGTCATTGCTTCACTTGTGATACCTGGACAGGTTACCGCATGTACTGATCCAGCGGGATCGGTGTCAGTGAGCTCAGATGCAGTGACACGGCCATCTGATTTGTGATTCATCAATTCATCACTGCCTGCAGAATCAGGGCTTTTGCAGAAATGGCTTTTCACTTCTGTGCTTTTGTGTATTTGGGACCCTGTAAACTTTATTTCCATTAATCGAGGCTCCTTTGACTCTGGAATATTTGACTCAAGATTTTTCTGCACCGCTTTGTTCGATTCACCATCCGTTGTTGTAGCGAGGGTTCTGCCCATACTTTTATTTGACAAACTATGCGTGGATTCCTTCTCAAAGCGCTCTTCACAGCTCTCACCGTGCTTAACATCTTGTGGCTGACACTGAGGCACGTCCAACACTATTGTAAACAATTTTTTTGAGGATGCTTTGGAGTCATCGCTGCATTTGTCTCCCTCATAGGAATGGGCAGATAACTTTGTTCTGGTCTCTGGTTCTTGTGTGTTTGACTCAAACTCCGATATGTCTGTAAGCTCAACATCTGCATCCACATCTGCAGAGACAGGTACACAGACATGCTGCACATTCAGCACCGGCTCCACGTCGCTGTCAGCCTCTTGGTTCACCACACGGGATGTGACATCAGCACTTTTACAAAGAGCGTCGGAGGCGCTTTTCTGCATTTTCTTTGTGCGTTTCTTCCCCAGACAGTTGACGAGGAACTCTCGTTGTGAGATCACCCATTGCACGGCTTGTTGAAGCTGCAGTCCCTTGTCAAGATCTGCCTGTGATGGAGAACACATGCAGGGTGATTCGTAGGAAAATGCTAAAACTGAAAGTTCACAATCAAAGTTGATGGTTAAAAAAATAAATCTGGTAAAGTCGTAGCCAGACAACATTATAATAGGCCTATGGGCCACTAATAATGTGTCTTAGAACATGTAGCCAGTGACATTCAACACCAAATTGTATTGTCTTACGGTACAGTATGTGCTGAATTTACCTGTCTTGTATGGTGAAGCATTACACTTTTACCAACTGAATAGTTATATTACGCAATATTTGGATGAATGAGATGAGTGGACTTGTAATGGACTTGTAAAATATAATAGTCTTGGTATTAAAACCAAGTCTGAAAAATTATAGTGTGAGCAGCATTATACAGAGCTTAAACTGAGCTACGCTACCGTAACTTGATGGCAACAAAGCAATCCATGTTATTATACAGTACGATCCTTAGTGTTAATTTCACTCTGAGAGTGTACAATGCAAATAAATGGATCTGTAAGGGTATATTTGGTTACATTTGTACCAAACGGACAGGTGAGTCTCACCTGTGTGGGCGTTGATGTGCTGGACTTAACCATTTGGTTCCATTGTTCTAGCTGGCTGATAGCTTCTCTAACTCCGTTGCCTATGTGCTCGGCAGTCTCTTGCTTCTTCTGAAGAATGCAGGACAGGATACTGGGCATAGACACCAGGTGAGACAGAACAACAGGATGGAACAGTGGTATAGTGGGGAAAGATCAGGGTGCATACCGTGTGTGAAAACAATTGCATCCAACAGACAACAAAGCCTTTTCTATGCAACAATTGTTATGGGGATGACGACACATTCTATGGGGATGATCACACATGTTGCATGCATACATATGCTATTATTATTTTTTGTTTTTGGATGCCAGATGTTATGTATATGTATGATTGCTATGTGATGTCTTTTTGCTCTGTTTTTGTTTGTTGATTTGTTATAGACATTTACTACAAATGCCATATTGTTGTGTTATATACTTGAAAATGCCAATAAATATATTGTTTAAAAAAAAAAAGTATGAAGGAGTATCATTTCACTGTACCCGTCATGTTCTTTAGCAAGTGCATCAGCAGTCAAAGTCACATCTGCAGGAAGAATTTCTTCTGAGACCTTCGACCCTCCAGGGTTTTGCAGGTGAGAGAGCTTCACTGCAAGCTCCTTCAAGTTGCTGTCATAGTCCTGGGAAATAAATGTTTTTTTTGGTACTGAGATTTTACATTCACACACTCTTCTGTGTGTGTGTGTGTATGTGTGTGTGTGTGTGTGTGTGTGTGTGTGTGTGTGTGTGTGTGTGTGTGTGTGTGTGTGTGTGTGTGTGTGTGTGTGTGTGTGTGTGTGTGTAAATCTGTGCAGATAGATGGACAGAAACTCGTTATTGTCTAATTCTAACGTCTAACTGCTACCTTTATCATATAAGTCAAAGCGAAGAAGGTCGCACTCAGAAATCAAATCAATCAAACAGCTTTTCATCAGTGTGTGAGGCTGGATAGCCAAAACGCCTGTGTCATCTTGTGAGGCATATGGAACAAGAACGTTTTGATTTGATTTTGGAATGATTTTATGTTGCAACCCTCTTCTCTTTGATTTGTTGAACAGTTTATTGGGATAACACACCAGAGTGGCCAGAGCGCGGTGGTACTGTAATTATAGAAACAAGTTTACCTTCATCATATCCCACTGCTGTTTCAGTCTGTTGATGTCACCATTCATGTCATCATTTTCGGACAGTTTTGCTAAACTGTCAGCCAAGTCTTTTAGCTCCTCTTGTAAGCAGAATGTGTTATCTCTAAATCGCTTGTCTCCTATGGCCATGTTCTCTTTAACCCATGCCAACTTTTCTTTAATGCTGTTCTCCAGCACCCCCTTCTGTGTCTGAAGGGTACTAATTTGCTTGGAGACGGCAGCTTGGGTTTCAGCTGTTGAACTTGCCAAGAGAGAGTCCTTCAGAGAAACAAGATGAAGAAAGTCCTTCTCTGTGTTTCCCATTTCTTCGAGCAAAGCCTGCAGAGAGAGATGTAAAACTGTAGTACTAATGTCTTCTATTAGATGGGATTAAGTAAGACACACGGAGATAGGGAAAGAGCGATATAGAGCAGAAATTTTCAAAGTGTTGGGCCACCAGGGAGGCAATTTTGGAATGAAGAGAACAGTGATTTTGAATTGAATTGAATTTCAAATTCAATTCATACGATAAATAAATATAAATAAAGGACGTCCTATGCCTATGTAAGACATGTCATTATTGTCAACATTTTCGAAAACCTTTACAAATAGCAGATCTACAACCTCACAGCGCGATGTGATGCAACAAGTTGTGAGCTTGTACATTGGCTTTTGGGAGTTTGGGAATGTCAATTATTTGGAAATATTAGACAGCAGACATACTAACTGAATGAAAGATTCATGACGCATGCCAAATATTAACATTGACGTAAAACTGACTTGCTGTGTGCAAAAATCTGACCTAAATCGTCTCAAGGTTTAAAAAAACATAATTAATGTGCCCCCACTGTATCAACTTTCTAGGACGTACACCTCACCTCCAAAGGTTCTAAAATGAAGTCATCTCCAGCTGAGCCTTGTTGCTTTGTGTCCAATGTGGACATCCTTTCCTGCAGAGATGTTACAACACTGTAGCAGTCCTGTAACAACCGGCCACAGCGTTCTTCTTCATACATGCCTTGTTCAAGTCTCAAACACACACCCTGTTGGACAACAAACCAATTAGTAGGCCATTGGCCAGGGGGACAAAAAAACAACAATACAGTATATGGCACTTTTCAGAGCTAAAGGTTACTTTAGAGAACTATGAAAAAGGGCACGCACACCCTGTCCTGTTAGGCTGGGTGCTGGATCAAAACTATGATAAAATAAAACAACAATAAAATCCACACCCCAGAATACTGCTTCCCTCGTGGGTATTTTTATTGGTTTGTTGACGTTACTGATAATAAGGTCTGAGGAAGAACCTCCCAGCTCGAAACGTCACCAAACCAATAAAAATACCCACAAGGGGAGCAGTATTCTGGTGTGCAGATTTTATTGTTGTTTCATACTTTAGAGAACTAACAAGTAAGTACAAATAAATAATAGGTAATGGGTAAACCAGTAAAAAATAATTTGGTCAGATCAAATCAAGATAAAAGAACAGAAGAGAAAAGTAAACATACAAACAAGGGCAACCTGGAGTTATGCATAGTTTAGCAGATGTACACCATAGACATAATTGAGTAGATGCAGCATTGGCCAATGGGGCCGTACGTCAAGGTTGCCGCCATATTAAGCAGGGCAGGTTGACATAACTCCACTGCAAGAAATATAAGCATCTGAGACTAAAACCTTTTTTTTGATATTGGTTTTTTATAATCATTGGTGTCTATGTAACATAAGGTGTCGGGTACAACGCATGTTGTTACTTAAACTCAGCAGCCTCCAATTATCACTTTAACATTAATCCAATCACATGAAATGACTTACATTGAGTTGTGTTTCCAACGTAGACTGACAAGTCTTCAGTGCAGCCCAGGAGGAATCCTCCCATATTGGGTCATTGGTTCGCTGTGCGAGTTCCTTCCCCTGTTCAGCCAGAGTAGTAAGAGCCAATCCAAGGGATTTAGCCACTTCCAGCAGGTCCTGGGCCTGGCAGCTGGCCTGTCTGCGCTCACCATCCCCAGGCCAGGGGAACAGGGTGGGCAGCTGGGCTGTTTGCTGCTGTAGAGTTTCCATCTTATTCTGGGCCTCTCGTCTTTGAGACAGGTAAGAAGATGCCAGCTCCGGCTCAGCTTGAAGTGCACTGAACCAAACGAGAAACAGGTTTTTAACTTTTAACAGGATTGTTCCCACTGCTACTATAAACATAACACATGCTGATGTTGACATTGACATGGTTGTCCGGGGATTCATATCCGGTCATCCTGTTAAGTTAACATACTTTTATTACATACAGTTATTCTCTTATCATAGTTTCATTTTGCATATCATATTTCAACAACAATGCATTGACAAATGATTGATACATTAGTATAGGTTATGTATTTATGAACACATGTTTTTTACATAACACGATTGTTTTGAAGGCAGACACTTCAACAACTTAACCATCATCCGACATAAACTTTAACATTACCTATTGAGGGCCTCCATATCCCGGTCTATCTGTTTCTCTGTCTGAGACAGTAGCTGACGGGTGACGCTGACTCTCTCTTGCAGCCGGATGCCTTCCTCGGCCAGATGCTGGAGGCTTTCTGGGCCGGCTAAGCGAGCCATGAGACTCAGGTCCTCCAGGAGGCCTTCAGCCTCCACTTCCTGTCTCTCCATCTGGGTACAGAGATCCTGTATTGGGAGAGAATTTATGTAATGTACAGTAATCTGTCACACATTCAGCCAATCAATCAATATACAAAGCACATAAAGGTATGACACTTTGTACACTCCTTTAGGTCTTAAGTCTTGATTATTTTCTTAACGAATATTCTATTGATGACTTTTGTTGATAAATCGAATAGTCGAGAAGCAAGTTTTTTTTATCATTTGTTTCATTTATATTTTTGTACTTTTTTATAATCAACAAAATCGATTCGTTTGATTAACCACTTACTGTAGGCCCTATTTTATACGTACGTGTCATACAGAAATAGTGAAAATAGCCCATCTACAAGCATTGCGACGGGTTGTAAGCTTATAGATCAGCTATTTTCACTACTAATGTTTTCCCCCCAAAATCGATTATTTTTATTAAAATCGATCGATTAGTTTTGATAATCAATTAAATCAATCAGTTTGATTAACTGTTAGTCCCTTACACTCCTTACTTGAATTTCTGAACGAACGGTCCGGACGTCTGAGGCACTTAGGTTAGCCAGTGAGTCCTGCATCTGCTGCAGGGTGAGGAGGCACTCAGCCATCCTGGTCAGGACCTGACCCTTAGCTGCCGCCAATTGCCTGTAAACATCCTCTGCTTCAGAGAAGAGCTCCTTCACCTCCTCCATCCACTTTTTCATCTGGCTCTCCACCACCTAGATCAAAACGACACATGAGCAAGCTGTATCTATCGTAGCAGAGTAGAGAACAAAAGTAGCTTTACTTTCATTGTAGAAGCTTTTTGTGGAAATCCACTTTGTATTAAAAACGAAATAAAATAATCGTCCACCAATCTGTCTAATCATCGATAAATTATCAGTACATATTTTTCTCATTCTGTTTTTCCCTGTAGCCATCAACATGAAAAAGCCTAATTTGCGCTTTGGTGCCAAAGTGTCTTGCAATGTGTCACAGGCATCACAGAAATACTTTTTTGAGCAACACATTGTTTTCTTTTTCACATCATTTCTGTTGATCGGCACTGTCGACACACTTGTCTAAAGTATAAAACAACCTTTAGGGTTGCATAATATATTTTGTATTATCATATATAGTATATGTGACAAGGGTGAAATGAGGGGTTCTTAAAACTTTTGTAATTTGTTTTATTGGTGCTTAATGTGTATAATTGCCTCATTTAACCCCACCATCTTATTATTTTTGTACCAATTATTATTACGCACTGTATTGTTTATAATTGTTTTCCCCATGATCCCCTGGTCACATGTAGTGAGAGACATTGAGTGGCAGAGCGGCAGTCACGCGGTCACGCCCAAGGCCACGGTCATGGCCAATGTCCCCAGACAGACTGTCACCACGGACAAATGAAAGAAGAGGGAGGTGTGGTTTGGCAGGTACAAAAGCGGAGGCGGGACCGTTTGAAAGAGAGAACAGAGCACCCAAGTGACAGAGGCGTCAGTGAGGAGAAGGACAGCAGAGGGGAAGGTTGTGCCGAGACACGGAGTAGAGGAGTGCATAGATGAAGTAGACATACCAGCCACCTAGGAGTTTGGAAGCCGAGGTGTGCCTACATTCAAAGGAGAAACCAAGAGGAGAAAGCGATCGAACCGAAGGGGAGGAAGAGGCGAGTGAGACCAGACCATATGAGAGACGAGTGAGACCAGACCATATAAGGAGCGCTGAGACTGGAAAGTGGCGATAACGTTGCATACGCAACCAACTCAGCGCCAGGTGTAAAAACCTGGCTGGCGAGTGAGTATTCGAACAAGCAACGTTGAATCCCTGTATAACCACTGCCTGAGACAACGCAAATGTATCGTGTAAATGCACAGTGAACTGGTCTAGATCTCTATAATTACAGGCGGAGAGAAAGAAGAGAGAAGACGAAGACGACTGGCCTCAAACCCTTTCCCATCTTACCCCCATATATGGACATGCAGCATTACCCCTGAACAAACCGTGTTGAGTATCTTGAAGCACTTTATTGGCACAGCACTTTACTTGAAAAGTATTTGTTGCACAGAAACCCCCCATGCTAAGGAACCCTTGTGATTAAGCCCCGCGTAATTTGCACAACTTTATAATTTATTTTATAGTTGTTGTGTAGATTAATTGTGTTTTGTATGTTTATATAGGTTTTATTAGTATAGTGTTTATTTGATTGTTTTTAAGGCACAGAAGCCAATGTATTAGGGACCCAATAAATATGACTTACCTTTTTTGATACACTGTATTCGTGTCCAGTTTCTTAAAGGGATATTCTCATGCCAGTGTTGTATTCTCAAAACCAAAAGTATTGAAACTTACCAGTTAACCTCGAACCTGTGAAAGCCTGAAGAAGAAGTTAAAGTGTATTCAAAGGGGACTTCCCTCTATAACAAAAGTGGCGTAGTCGACAAACAATTAGTTCAGATAGGACTCACAGTAATTACGCACCCAGCACTTTATTGTGCATTTATATTTTATTGTTGTGAGTTTTATTCTGGATTATTTATTAAAGGAGAAGAGTGCAATAGTACAAACAAATTGCAAGTCAAATGTGATACAATTTCGGCCCTGTTCACATATTTGGCGTTGGCGGCAGGACTGGTTGAGAACAAACACATGAGAATACCCTTAAGAGAAACTGTACTGTTTTGTTGTTTTTGTTGCTTTTTGTTTTTTGCTTTACGGATTCAGAATGATGATGATGGCGGTGTATCCCGGTGCCCCATGGTTACCCACCTTTGGTGGAACAGAAGGCGAGAGTAAATATAGGGAATGGAAAGACCAGATTAGAGGATTATTAAGTACCCAGGAACTACCAGAAATCAGGAAAGTTGCTATTATAATTAAAACGCTAACCAACGAAGCTAAACGGCAGATTAGTGTGGTTGAGGAGGGCGAACGCGACACAGTGGCAAAAGTTTTTAAATACTTAGATGCTTTATATAAAGAAACTGTCTCTGTCGCAGAAATGCGCTCACTATTCTATCGGTGCGCACAGCGCGCAGGAGAGAATGTACAAACTTACACCCTGAGACTTAGAGAGCTGTTTTGTGGGCTGCGGCAGCACGACCCAAGCACCGCTCCCTCCGAAGCCATTCTTCGTGATCAGTTTGTTATGGGTTTAGCTGAGGGCCCCCTGGGCCAAGCCTTAAAAATATATGCTCGACGACACCCAGATGAAGATTTTGCTGCTTTACGCGAAGAAGCCTACCTGTTAGCTGCTGAACATGGAACTACTGAAATAACGTGCCACGCTGTTAATCCTATTTCTGTCCCCTACCCTTCTCAGGACCCTGCTTGGAGAGGAAAATTAAAACAGGAAATCATGGACGACGTAAAAACTCAAATGCAAGGATTCACGCAGGAACTCATGAAAGAAATCAGACCGCTCCTCCGCACTGGCACCAATGACGCACGAGCGCGCACTCCACCGCCACCTGAGCGACGGTATACGGCCTCTCAGCGCTACGAATGGGATGAAGGAGGTAGGCCGATATGTAGCCAGTGTAGACAGGCGGGTCATATAGCGAGATTCTGTAGATCCGACCGAAGTCAGTTAAACTAGTACGCCCTGTCGCCGAGGTCCGGGGGGCAGAGGTGCAACGTTCACAAAAAAAGTTAAGGGCCAATGAAGTGTTTGTGGGGGAATGTCCGACAATTGGGATAACAATGGGGGGAGTCCAAATGAGGGGTTTATTAGATACGGGGTCTCAAGTCACATTGATGCAGCAGAGTTTGTTTAACGAAAAGTTCTCGCAAGATAAAATGGAAAATGGGCCTCTGGTGTTTAGCCTACGGGCAGCAAACGGCCTTGATCTACCCTATTCTGGCTATGCCATATTCGATTTAGAATTAGAAGGACTGAAAATACCGGGAAGAGGAATCGTAATTGTAAAAGATGAACATTGTATTGAGCCGCTGATCATTGGGATGAACGTAGTCCACGCAGTGTGGCATGCATTATTTAAACTCTCTGGGAGGTCTGTGTTTCCATGCCAACAGGAGAGGACACCATGGAAAAAAGCATTCGCCGCCTGTAGGAGAGTGGAGGCAGTGACCCACGAAGACGGAGCATTGGGCTATGTGTGGCCTGTCGGCCGACGGAGAATCCGAGTCCCCGCCCGCAGTGAGTTAGTAGTATGGGGCCGTGCCTGGAAAGGTCCAAATGGAGCCGAATACGAGGCCCTGATGGAGGCCATGCCGGAAGGAACTGATCTGGGAGTGGCCCGAGCGTTGGTCACCGTGCGTAATGGCCGAGTCCCCGTGCGCATCTGCAACCCCCACGCGTATAGCGTGACCGTGGGCAGACATCAAAAGTTAGGGAAGCTATATCCAGTGGAGGAGGCCGACGTCCGTGGACGACGAGACCTGAACCTGTCCCTAGGAACCGACGGAGCCGTGGAAGTGTCCCTGGTGAGCATCGAAGACGAGGGACCCGTGAAGACCTTACCTGAGGAGATGGAGGCGTTGACCCGGCGAGATGACCTACCTGACCAGCAGAGAGAAGAGCTGCATGCGATGATGTGTAAATGGAAGAAGGTGTTTGCAGTCCATAATGAAGATTTTGGGCAGACGGACGTGGTGCAACACCAAATACCAACTGGAGACGCGGCACCCATCCGCGAGAGGCACCGACCGCTGCCGCCCTCCATGTATAGAGAAATGAAGACCTTATTGAGTGACATGCTGGACAAGGGAGTGATAAAAGAGAGTTGCAGTCCCTGGGCAGCGCCCATTGTCCTGGTGAAGAAGAAAGATGGCAGCTGGCGTTTCTGTGTCGACTACCGTAAACTGAATGCCGTGACGCACAAAGATGCCTTCCCTTTACCTCGGATTGAAGAGACTTTAACAAGCCTGACCAAGGCTCAGTGGTTCTCCACACTCGACCTGGCCAGCGGTTATTGGCAGGTGGGTATGGACCCTCGGGATCGAGAAAAGACAGCGTTTACCACCCCTTTAGGACTGTTCGAGTTCCAACGTATGCCGTTCGGTTTATGTAACGCCCCCGCGACCTTCCAAAGATTAATGCAGCGATGCTTGAGTGGCCAGGTGACAGAGTCATTATTAGTGTACCTCGATGACATTATTGTATATTCACCTGACTTTTCCTCTCACATGCAGCACCTTGACCAGGTTTTCGAGCGGCTGTGGAGACACGGATTGAAACTGCGCCTCGATAAATGCAAGCTTCTCCAACCGGAGGTAAAGTACTTGGGCCACGTTGTAGACAAAGAGGGAGTGCGCCCGGACCCTGAAAAGTTGGCTGCGGTAAGAGACTGGACCCCACCCTCGACTGTCCGCGAGGTCCGCGCTTTTCTAGGTCTGGCTGGTTATTATCGCCGCTTCGTGTCCTCATTTGCTGCCATAGCTAGGCCGTTAAATAGTTTGTTGATCGGAGTCCCGAATGATGTGAAGTCCCATCAGTGTAAAATAGAGTGGTCCCCTGAATGCCAAAACTCGTTTGATGCTCTTAAAACTGCCCTTACGCAGGCTCCAATACTGGCTTATGCAGATTATGACCGACCGTTTGTAGTGTATACTGATGCGAGTGGCCGCGGGCTCGGCGCCGTTCTGGCACAGGTCCAAGATGGCCAGGAGCGAGTAATCGCCTACGCCAGCCGAAGTCTACACCCTACCGAACAAAATGATGCAAATTATAGCTCCTTTAAATTAGAACTCTTGGCACTTAAATGGGCAGTGACCGAAAAATTTAAAGATTACTTAACTGGCGCTCATTTTACGATTTATACAGATAACAATCCTGTTGCGCATCTTCAAACAGCTCGACTAGGCGCGGTGGAACAGCGCTGGGCAGCCCAGCTAGCATCATTCACCTATGATATAAAGTACCGACCTGGAAAAAGCAATGCGAACGCAGATGCCCTGTCTAGGTTCCCTGTTCAACCTGTAGGAGTGGCCGTAGTGGAGTTGGCACCGGTGGAGAGAGAGGACGGGTGGGCTGGAGCTGAGTGGCGGGGAACACAGGATCGAGATCCGGACATCCAGATGGTGAAGAGTTGCGTAGAGCGGAGGAAACTGCCTACCCTTATGGAGAAGAGGAGTTGGTCACGGGAAGCCAGGCAAATGTTACGACAGTGGGACCGGTTGCGCATCAGAGACAATGTGTTGTATAGGCAAGTGATTGATCAGCATACACAAGAATGTTACTTACAGCTTGTTTGTCCAGGGGCGCGACGAGAGGAGGTGTGGAAAGGACTCCATGAGGCCTCGGCACACGCCGGAGTGGACCGGACTTTGGCGCAGCTTCGGCGCCGGTTCTACTGGCCGGGCATGGAGGGGGCGGTGCGACAGTTCCAGCGAGGTTGTGTTGCCTGCAGCCTACTGAAAGACAGGATAGAGCCCAGGGCCCCCTTACAGCCATTCGAAGTATCGTATCCTATGGAGGTAGTGGCTATTGATTTTCTCACATTAGGTAGGCCGAATGACGCATGGCAGAATATTCTTGTAGCAACCGATTTATTCACCAGGTACAGTTGGGCTATTCCAACGCGTGACCAAACTGCGCCCACGACTGTCCGTGCGCTTTGGACACATATTATTCAGCCATTCGGTTGCCCGGCTCGTTTCCATTCGGACCGAGGCCCGAATTTTGAATCCGAATTAATGCAGCAATTGTGTCATACATACGGTATTACTAAGAGTCGCACCACCCCTTACCACCCCGCTGGTAATGGGGGGGTGGAGAGGTTTAATCAAACACTGTTAAACATGTTGCGCTCTCTAGATACTGATCGCCAAGGCAGATGGAATGAACACTTACCTGAGTTAGTACACGCTTATAACAATACTGAACATGGTGCGACAGGTTATGCGCCTGCGTACTTAATGTTTGGTCGCCACCTGAGGCGTCCGGTAGATGTAGCATTAGGAGTACCGTTGTCACAAAATCGAATGGGAGTGGGGGATTGGGTGCAAGATCACCAGAAACGAATGGCCACAGCGTATAGGACAGCCGAGAAAAAAATGGTGCATATAGCAGGACAGCGTAAACAGGTCTATGACCGCCGAGCCGGTATGCCACCATTGTTACCTGGAGAGAGGGTGTGGGTACGAAACCGGAACCGACAGGGACAAGGTAAACTGGGCCCATGGTGGGACCCAGAACCTTTTGTGGTATTGGAGAGGGTGGGGGATGCGGGCCTAGTATACAGGATCCGACCTGAAAAAGGAGGGCGAGATAGAACGATCCATAGGAATGCATTAAAAGTGTGTATAGCCCCCAGGTCACCGATGGAGAGCCCCGAACCTGCCCCAGTAGCCGAACCGGTGGGACCAATATGGCCGCCTTATGTAGGGTTTTTCCCCGGTCCTAGGGAACCTGAAGGTCCGCGGCGCTCTGGAAGAGCGAACCAAGGACAGCCACCTGAGAGGTACGGGCATGACGTTTAGAACCAGTTGCCAGGGACTGCCAACGAAAAAGTAGGGGGGAATGTGACAAGGGTGAAATGAGGGGTTCTTAAAACTTTTGTAATTTGTTTTTATTGGTGCTTAATGTGTATAATTGCCTCATTTAACCCCACCATCTTATTATTTTTGTACCAATTATTATTACGCACTGTATTGTTTATAATTGTTTTCCCCATGATCCCCTGGTCACATGTAGTGAGAGACATTGAGTGGCAGAGCGGCAGTCACGCGGTCACGCCCAAGGCCACGGTCATGGCCAATGTCCCCAGACAGACTGTCACCACGGACAAATGAAAGAAGAGGGAGGTGTGGTTTGGCAGGTACAAAAGCGGAGGCGGGACCGTTTGAAAGAGAGAACAGAGCACCCAAGTGACAGAGGCGTCAGTGAGGAGAAGGACAGCAGAGGGGAAGGTTGTGCCGAGACACGGAGTAGAGGAGTGCATAGATGAAGTAGACATACCAGCCACCTAGGAGTTTGGAAGCCGAGGTGTGCCTACATTCAAAGGAGAAACCAAGAGGAGAAAGCGATCGAACCGAAGGGGAGGAAGAGGCGAGTGAGACCAGACCATATGAGAGACGAGTGAGACCAGACCATATAAGGAGCGCTGAGACTGGAAAGTGGCGATAACGTTGCATACGCAACCAACTCAGCGCCAGGTGTAAAAACCTGGCTGGCGAGTGAGTATTCGAACAAGCAACGTTGAATCCCTGTATAACCACTGCCTGAGACAACGCAAATGTATCGTGTAAATGCACAGTGAACTGGTCTAGATCTCTATAATTACAGGCGGAGAGAAAGAAGAGAGAAGACGAAGACGACTGGCCTCAAACCCTTTCCCATCTTACCCCCATATATGGACATGCAGCATTACCCCTGAACAAACCGTGTTGAGTATCTTGAAGCACTTTATTGGCACAGCACTTTACTTGAAAAGTATTTGTTGCACAGAAACCCCCCATGCTAAGGAACCCTTGTGATTAAGCCCCGCGTAATTTGCACAACTTTATAATTTATTTTATAGTTGTTGTGTAGATTAATTGTGTTTTGTATGTTTATATAGGTTTTATTAGTATAGTGTTTATTTGATTGTTTTTAAGGCACAGAAGCCAATGTATTAGGGACCCAATAAATATGACTTACCTTTTTTGATACACTGTATTCGTGTCCAGTTTCTTAAAGGGATATTCTCATGCCAGTGTTGTATTCTCAAAACCAAAAGTATTGAAACTTACCAGTTAACCTCGAACCTGTGAAAGCCTGAAGAAGAAGTTAAAGTGTATTCAAAGGGGACTTCCCTCTATAACAAAAGTGGCGTAGTCGACAAACAATTAGTTCAGATAGGACTCACAGTAATTACGCACCCAGCACTTTATTGTGCATTTATATTTTATTGTTGTGAGTTTTATTCTGGATTATTTATTAAAGGAGAAGAGTGCAATAGTACAAACAAATTGCAAGTCAAATGTGATACAATTTCGGCCCTGTTCACATATATGGATATTTCCACAATAAATGATTGAATTTGGCAATAGTATATTTGTATTACAAATATTTTTAGAAAAATCTTAATATTATTTATTCATATTATCAGGTACAATACTAACTACTCCAAATGTTTTTCCACCAAAGAAATGTCAAAACGTTTGAGAGCAAAAATGTATATCATTATTACAATATTCAGGGAAAATGCTGCAATATAAGCCTCACATTTACCTGTAGTTCAAGGGGAGGCTCTGTGCTTAGAAGCAGCGATTGGATCTCAGCAGCTCTGCGGTGGAATCTCTCTACACTCTCCTCTTGGGCCAGGATCTCATTCTGACAACAGAATACATGTAGTTAGAGCAGCCATCTCTAGGGCCCACTGGTGGGCCGTGAGGATATTGCAAGTGGCCCCCAAATAATAGTGCAAGAACATTCATTCTTGCACCTAATGTAGTATTTTTTTTAACTGCAGGCTTGAAATTGATTCAAGCCGGAACACAATCGATTATTTGAATGATCAATCAATCGATTAAAAATGCACGCGACCCAAGTGGTCAGATGGCTGGACCGAGAACACTGTTGCGACTTTAAAGTGGGACCTGATCCACAAAAGGTTGGGAACCTCTGAGTTAGAGGAATCCATGTGTTCTTATGAAAATGATGATGTATCACATTGGGAAAGTCCAATGGAAATGGCCCTTAACAATCAGAGACACACAATTATTGTTCAGACGGCCTGCAGTCCTCAGAACACACACACTCTTATTTGTTTACCTGGAAGGTTATGACTTCCTCATCAGTCTGAAAGGGAGGAGTCTGAGCAAATACTTCCATCTTATTGGCTGCCCAGCTCTCCACATCCCTCCCCAGTTGGAGTAGCCCCTCCCACAGAGCCAGGCCTCTGTGGAGATTATCCAGATGGGAGTCTGTTCTCTCTGTGACCTGCGATGATAAAAGTTACATCTGAATTCATAGACACACACAGGCAGGTCAATGTGGGGAAAACAGTAGTCAAGGGTAATGTAAGAGCATAATTACATCCAGCCAGCGGTCCATGAATGTATCAGCTTCCCCCTCAAATGTGACAATGGTGCATTCTGGAATCTGTTTTAGATGAAACTGCAGCTGTCTGCAGATGTTACGGACATCTTCTATTCTGCCCCCGAGAACGTTTAGCTCTGCCTTGGTGTCCTGGACCTGATAAATCACACAAACAAGGAGGAGAGTACGGTACATGTGTGAATATAAATTACTAACTACGGGTGCAACAGTTGATCTAGCCAATCTCATCAATTTAATCAATATAAAAAAGATTATTGATTTGTCAAAAGTAGCAAAAATAGCAGATCCACAAGCTCATGTTGTGAGCTCTATTTTTTGGCACAGAGTTTTGGTATAGATGGAAAAAGTGTGGACCAAGTACAGACCCCAACTAAGTATAGAGGGTTTAAGTAGTTAAATGCGAATAGCTGCCTTGTCATGGAGTCTCTGCAGGTTGTCTTTGCCCATGTAGGAGGCCTGTTCACTGATGGTTTTCTCTGCTCTCTGCAATGTGGAGCTCAGCTCACTCCCAACCGCCTGAAATCTCTTCAGCAACTCTGCTAAGACACGACACTGATCCAACCTGCGTGTATACACACACGTACGTACGCACGCACGCACACACACACATGCACACAAGCACGCGCATGTACACACACACACACACACACACACACACACACACACACACACACACACACACACACACACACACACACACACACAAAGCAGACCATAAACGCACAAAATATACGTCACAATGTGATAAAACAACAGACATGCATGATATGGTAATGAAACATCAGATTTAAAAAGTAATTATAATGCTGTTGACTTTATTATCCATGCTATATATATATATATATATATATATATATATATATATATATATATACTGTATATATATATAGGTCGACGCACACGCACACGCACACACACACACACACACACACACACACACACACACACACACACACACACACACACACTCTTATGGCTATGTGTCAATTACCTTTCTATTACTCCTGTCTGAGTTTCTTCAAAGAGAGCCTCCATCTCATTCATGTGTGTGACATCAGCAGTGGCAGCTGATTGTGAAGATGCGTCAAGCAGGTACAGCAGTTCAGAACGCTGGCCGGCCAGGCGGCTCTCCAGCTCTGTCAAGGCACGCATCCTGCAAAAGAAGGACAGTTTTTGTCTCCCGGTGACCGTGCAAAGAGACAAGAGTCAAAGCTGAAGGGAGATTTATACTTGCATGCAATGCATGCATTGTGAGCTTGTAGATCAGCTATTGGTGCGCGACAAAGTATAAATCAGGCATGAGTTTGCAACTTTGCATGTGAGAACGTGATTGCTTTTTTGAGTTAGTGTTGGATACAATGTGAATTGCTCTTCTGCCCTTCTCGCCTTGGGCAGGCATCATTGCAGCTTTAAAACGCTTTAAAAAGCGTTAAAAGATATCTTGGATATGCTATTGCAGAGTGCTCAGATGAACAGTACAGTACATATTAACTTTTGTTATAAACTACTTAGTATATTCAACTCCCAATGTCACTAGTATGTTTAGTTTCTATTTTTAAGAAGGTAAAAAATTCACTCAAATGAAAATAAAACATATTATTTAACTACTATATACTATCTATTATTTAACTATTACAGTATACAGGCAGTATTATTTATCTATTATATCTAGTATTATTTATGGTTATCTATTATGTATCTATTATCTAGAAGACTATCATACCGTATATCAATCATTTATCTCAGGTGTGTTACCTCTGCTGAACTGCATGGAGGGTTGGTTCTTTTAACCCCAGCTCCCCTGTTGCTCCCTGGATCTCCCTCAGCAGCCGAAGGAAGGTAAACCTCCTCTGAACTGCACTCTTCGTCTCCTCTCCCTCTTTCTTTCCCTGGCTGCTCCTTCTCCTTCTTCGTCTTTGGTCTTTGGACCCTGAGCTCTGGTCCTGGGCCCTCCGTCTTCCACCCGTATGCTCTGCCTCCTGACTCGGCACTTCCTCTCCCCTCAATTCCTTCGACTCCTCGTCCTGTTCACCCGACTTACACCTCTCGGGCTCCAAACCTGAACCCAGTTCCATCCCACTGGGAGAAGGTGGGGTCTCTTCCTGCGTTTGGCCCCTCCCACTACAACCTTTATTACCTTCAGTCTTTATAAGACCGGTCTCGTCCGACCCCTTCGACTTGACCTTCGACCCCACCCTCATCTCCTGCGATCTTCCCAAAACACACAACTCTTTATTCTGGTCCTCCCTGCTTCTGCTCAGCTCTTTGTTCACCTCGTCGAGTCTCTGGACCAACGACACCCCCACGTCCTCACACGTCACCGCGGTGCCGTCCATGGTCAACGTCATCCCTGTGGCCTTTAGCAAGCCGTCCACTCTAGCAGCATCCTCCCCAGCCATCTGGAATCTCTGCCGGGCTACAGCCTGCCAGGAGTGACTCACCTGGACAACCTCATCTCCCTGCCTGCTGCTGGACTCCATGAGAGCATGGATCTCAGCCTGGCCCTGCCTCAGGCTGACAAGGAAGCAGTCCAGGGCATGAAGTGCCGACTCAACCTTCTTCAGATGCTCTCTGAGCTGTCGGAGGTGATGGAATCTGCTGTGGCTAGCGTGGCCAAGGAGTGAAGGAATTGTGCCGTCCAGCCCTTCCTTTTCCTCCTCAGCAGCTTTTCCAGACAGCTTACTCATTTCAGCCTCCAGTCTGAGATCCATTTCCTGGGTAATAGAATCGAGGATTAAAACATTTCATACTTTTGAAGATTCAGAAGTATGAATGGTTATAAACTAGGTCATGACTTGTGAGTCGTCAGGGGCTGTTTATAGCATTATCCACTTGAATTATGTCCTCAGAAGGCCTTTACGGGGGGTCCTTCTAGCTCATTCCAAACTTTATTGCACATTAAGACTGGAATATTTTGCTGCTCATGATAATTATAAAATAATATCTTGGATAACTTCATCGCTCATCTCTACTGAGTTTGGCCCTCTGTCTGCACACTGCATGGACATGATACTGACGGTTCAGGAGCCACTACCTAAATACTCATGACATACCTTTAAGTCATTTACTGCTTTTGAGTCAGCCAAGGACAAAGAGGAGATGTCCACGGCCTGTCTGGTGATGTGGTCGAGCTGCTCTGTGATCAGCTTCATCTGACAATCTGATGCTTCCATCAGGTCGATAGTGGTGTCATAGGATGCCATTCTACAAAGAAACACATATTTTACTTTTAGTCCAAACCTCGTGAAATAATCTGCTATTATACTGCTAAGTACTATGAATATAATAAACCATAGTTGTCCTTTTAATAGGGAATTCCCATGAGCTTTTGAACCCTGTGTCATACATTTATAATAACACATAGATACACTGCTAGATGATAATAAGAAGGCATAATAAGAAGGCATGGTGTTGTAATTAGTAGTATGCAGGCACAAAACATGTTAAAGCAAGTTTGAGAAAAAAAGACCATTGATAATAAGAACTAATGCCTTGCTTAAGAGCAATAATCCTCAACCATGTGGACTGCACCTGTTCTGCAGACAGATCTGTTGGCTCCTCCACTGCTGAAGGAGCTGTGCCCTGTCCCTCTCCACCCGACCCTCTTCCTCCTGCAGGTAGGCCAACTGGGAGAGCTGGGCATACTGGAGCTCAAATTCAAACCATAGCGCCTCTGTCTCCTGTTTCAGAGTCTGTCGAGAAAGAAACACATAGACACACAAATAAGTTGAAGAGCACAGTTTCAGAGATGTGGAACATTTGAACATTTGAGCCGTCAGCGGTAGGAGGGTTGCTGCTGAAACTGGCCTGCAGGTTTTGGAGCTGGTTCTGAAGTGTAGAGACACCGACTGGGTCTGGGACGCTCTCAGCCGTCTGCAGGAGCTGTCTGTTGCGTTGGAGTTGAGAGTGAAATGCTAAGCTGCTATCTTGGTACCTGTGGTATATAAAAAGGTGGCACACAGTCACTCCCTGTGATCTTTACCCCAAACATTACAGGTCGTAAAAAGACCCAATCCAGAGGGAGCAGAAGACTCTCACCTGTGATACCATGCTAATCTCACATATGGCTTTAGTGATCTTTATTTTATTGGCTGTAACACAGTACAAGGTACAGAGGCAAACTTGTATTTGTTCAGTGTGATAAAACCAGGGCCTACAGATAATACACACACATCCTCATAAAACATCATATTTGCTTATGGTGCCTGGTGGCTCAGCCAGTGCACAGGCCATATGCTGTAAGTGCAAGGACCCGACCCAGGTTCTTATCCAACCCCTGTCTTGTCTCGCACGTCCCTCCCCTCTCTCTCTCTGCCCTTGGTTGCCTATCTCTCTACACTGACCTTTATCTGAAATAAAGCATAACATTGCACACAAAAAATACATTTGCTCTCCAGCTGACTAACTGTAAGCAGTGTGGCCAGATCAAAACCTACAGCTGGCACTTGTTACATCTCTAGACATACAAATATATATATTTTATATCAGACTACAGTGTGTTTCAAATGGCACTTACATTATCTTTAAAATCCCATTTCAATCTATAGAATAAGTGTTTGACAAATGCAGAACATTGCACTGCGGTGGTGCAGAGATATTGATTGACCCCTACCTTTTCAGCACTTCCTGCTGCAACAAGCCCTCTTCCTGTTGGGGAGGGACCTCGGGTGGGATCACGGTCCGCTCGGCTGCCTGCCGGGTTTCCACAACATCACCCCTGACGACCGCCTGGACACACAGAGGAGAAGAGAGCAATGAGCCTATCCAATTACGGTGGATTAGCACTCTACGGCTGCCACTGGAGGCTAAGAGGCGCTGGGAGCAGCCAATCACACTTCAGGATTTGTTTGTAACCGCCAAGGCTTATGGAAAGGCCAAAAGCCAGGTTAAAGGGGATGTAGATAAGTAAATATAAGATAGGGAAGATTAGAAAATATACACATGGATTTGGAAAAAATATCATCTTTTCTCTCTGGTTTTAAAGTTGTTAGGTTCAACAGCATTGAGCATTATGGTCAGACACACAGACAGACAGACAGACAGACAGACAGACAGACAGACAGACAGATATATAGACCTTTATTATTCCCAAGAGCGGAATTGAGATACTATAGCATGCACATGGTTTTATTAGCAGACTGCAGTGCTGACAGATATGAAAATGAAAAGCTGTCTTCTTGTGATCTCTCCATACCTGTAGCTGAGCTTGGCTCTGTGGGATGTGCAGTACACCACTGTGGACTTTCAGTCGGTGCTGATCCTGGGTCTGTAGTAGGGGCTCCTGTTCATCATCATCTAGGTCCTTGCTAGGGAGCGGCTCCTGGCCCAGATTCAGCTTTTGATGGTCCTCATCAAGTGGCGGGCAATCCTTAATTTGATGAGTGGGGGTTTTGACATGGAGTGTGCAGTCTGAGGCCTGCGGCAGCTCAGTGTTAATTGAAGGTGTGGGGTCTTGATCTGGGCAGGCCAGGCTTGGATGGTTGTCATCTGTTGGTTGAGGGTCAGCCTGAGTGCCACTTCTGCTCAGTGGGGTGTTCTGCTGTCCCCTGCTGGGTTAACATATGTACAGCAACAGAGGGAAGGTCCAGGGCAATCAATTAAATGACACAGTCCACCAGAAAGAGGGAAGCCTTACCCAATGCCAATTAGTAACATAATTTGCTGAAATATTCTATTTTGTCAACCAAATTCCATTTAATTTCACATCTCCACTTAAAATAATATAAAAATCACACCCAGTGTGAAGTGAGCGGTGCTATTTATGAGTGAAGTCAATTTCATCAGGTGTCTCGCTAGCCAATCACAGCAATCCTTATCTTGAATACTTATCCTGCAAAGATAAGTATTCAGACACTTTGCTGCAAAAATTGGTCTTTCGCTGTACTGAGAAAATTAATAACTCATAAATATCACCACTCACTTAAAAAAAAGTACCTTTTTTTTAAGTGAGTGGTGATATTTATGAGTTATTAATTTCGTCACAGCCAATCATCGCGACGGAAAGAAAAACTTTCGCCACAGATGGGCCCCAAACCCACTTATAGGAGCCGCTACACCGCTCAAAAATAAATCAGTTAGATTATAATGGACAATTTTGAGGGAGCATTGATTTTATATCAAGTTAACCATTCCCATCAAAGCAAAACCCACCCAAAAAGAGAATCCACATTTATATGTAAACCACATCCACATTTATATATAAACATAATCTAACATTAGATTCATAGAGAGTAAGTTAGAACTTTTACAGCCAAAGGTGAATTTGTTCATCTACTGAGCTATATTTCACTCAAGTTAGTGGTGATAATAGTTAATGGTGCATTTATGGACTTAAACCCATCAGAAACTGTTCAGATGTTGGGAATATCAATTATCTGATTCAGGGTGTATTTGCCTTTAAAGCTGTCAATGAAACATGTGAGGTATGAATGACTGTGGAATAAAGAGCTTTGCGCACTCATGTCCAATAGATTACATTGGTTTTGCACATCAACTGACAATGGCCCTTCATATCTTACCTGTCTTGCTGTGGTAACACAGAATTACTGGTTTCATTTGACTGCAGTGTTTGAGCTGTAGTCTGCTGCCTTCCACTTGACTCCCTCGGCAGAGCTACAGCAGGACAGGTTTCCTGGTGGCTCTCCATAATAGACCCAAGGGACAAACCACCATCAGTGGAGAGACACGCCTAGAAAAGTATAGCATTTTAAAGTACATTATGTTCTTCAAACTTGAGAAACAAACACCAAACGTCTATACCGTATGTAAGAAAATCCACCTGCTGTATCAATCTATTCCTAGAACTAACAGGAAGTAGCTCCGCGATTCAACGGTGCATCACTGCCCTCTTGTGGTTCAAAACATACCCTACAGACCAAGGCACAACTACTCTGATGCTTATCTGAGGTGTAATAGACCCCTTAACAGACGACGTCACACTGATAAGAACCAGTATGCGTGCAACCAGTATGCTCTTAATGAAACCCATTCTGTCAGGTCTCGCTAGGACGCGCCTCACTAGCCAACACACAAGAGGGGGTTGGGGTGTGCTGAAACCAGCGCACCCCGAAACAACAGGTTTAGAATTGATTGCGTGAAACAATCACCTGTGCATCAAGTCTCAATGTTAGTAAACAAATAATTGGTCTATAGGGGAATAGTTTGTGTTGTATATCAGTTCAATTTGTACATCTACAAGACAATACAATAAAGATTGACACACTGAATTTCTGTCATATCCATTCATACTCTGCAGTCATTCATCAATCAACAAACAAACAAACAAACAAACACATTCTTCGGTATACCTGATGTTTTTGCACATATTCAAAGTCGATCTGGTCAGCGGTATCATGCAGAGAGTTAGCATGCATTTCACATTCCTTATGAGACAAGGGTGTCTTTCCTCTTCTTCTGATCTGAGACCACAACAGTGGCAAAAAGTTGGCCATTTCTGAGCACACATCCTGAGCATGACATCACACAACACAGACAGTCAAGCACTGTTAAACACGTTCAAACTGGCATCCCACATTTTGTCCAAGCATGTCATTATAGGCAAAGATTAAATAAATGAAAATGATTAATACATTAATACATTAATAATAATAATAAAACATTTCAAGCATATAAACCAGGAAAGTTTGATTGTCTAAATCTGGATTTGTAGGATGTCGAAAAATATATAAGATATATAAGATTAGAAATAAGAAAATATATAAGATTTATAATGGTTTGAAGATTTATATGTGTGTTAAATTTAAGTGAGAGTAATGGCAAATACACAGTAGGATAAAAAAAAACACATTTTGCAGTGACAAGCCCAAATCCAATTATTCGACAATGACAATATAAAGTACAAGCTCCATCTCAGAGTAGAATTATCTTCAATAAAAGACAACCACATTAATAAAGACATTAATATTCACAGTGTATCGATAAAACAGGTTGTACACTCTGGGTTAAATTAGCACAAGTTATAGGCTACTAACTAAATAAATAGTATAGTAAATTACAGAAATTAATTTGTACAGTATGTCCATATTAATTCTTAATAAAGCATTACAATGCAGAATAGAATCAAATGATGATTTGGGAGTATTTACAACCATTTTTGTCAGTCACTGTAGTAGTCTCTCAAGCAAGCCAAATTGTTGAATACTACAGAGAGTCTGGCACTATGTAAAGGTATAGGTCTACATAAAGGTAGCCTCTTTAACCACTTAAGCCCTATAAACTTAGTTGACCAGGGTCCCCCATCTTTTTTCCCTCAGCACCATTTTTTTGTGTGCTGAAAATAGCCAATCTACAAGCTGTCATACCTCCCACTGCTTTCTGACTGAAACAGAGAGGAGCGTCAAATCCTGGAGCTGAGTCTCGGAGCAGAAGGAGCTGAAACCCTCCACTGCCCCCAGAAACTCCTCAAGGACTGCCTTTTTCAAAGTCCTTAATGCTCTCTGCAAGCAAAAACCATGCAGAGACAAACATGATAGCCCAAACATGCAAAACCATGACTGGCAGCTTTGTAAAACAACACATCGATCACAGACAAAATTGTTCCCTCAGGTTACTGCAAGTCAATTGTTTGATTTGCTCAGCAGCAACCGGTAACACTATATGTAATGAGGCAAGAGTCCATTAATGGTTTCTTTAACCATAACTAAATGATTATTAACAATTGTAACGCTTAAGTAACAGCCTATTGATTCATAGTTTTTTATTTCTTTTAATATTCTGTACTAAATTAAAAATGTATGGTATTTATTTTGATGGATGAATAAAAGTGTAGAGTAGTTCATTGGTAATTTGTTAAATGTTAATAACTATTATCTGGACACTTATAAAGTAGGGGCTGCTAAGTGGGCTAAGATTGACTTAATAGTTAATAACTATACTTGTTAAGTGCCCTCATTATTAAGAGCTACTGTACATGCCTGGATGTGGATGGCATGTCCAGGCTCAGCATGAAGCATGCATAAGCAGCAAAGAGCTTGCAGTGCAAAAGGACAACTTCAGGCAAAAGCGCAGAGTTTGGAATATCACACACATGTCATATACAGACAGAACTCCAAATGTGCATTTTGTTGAATGAGCGATATATATTTCTGAAAGTTCAGACATTTGTGGGAAATAAAAGAGACATTTTTACCTGTTTCCTCTTGGCTTGCCATTCTGAGATCTCTTTGTCACTGAACAGTATAATGGCTTCCTGAATGTGCTCCTGCACCCGATATTTGGCCTTCTCCAGGCGGTTCTTGGCCACTGCCTGGGCTTTGGAATGAACATCACTTCTGACCAAAGCAGGTGGTAGTGGAGGTTTTTGGTTTCCACATTCTGTCTGTAGAAGGTTTTGTTGCCGCCTTAACCTGAGTTTCTGACTATGCATCTGTGAGTGAGAAGAGGGTTCCTTTTTGTCTCTCACACTTTTAGGACTCTCAGCCTTGTCAAGTGGTTCAGAGCCAGTATATGGATGTTGCTCAGTTTGGCTTGGATTTGGAACTTGGACATGAGTTCTGGCAGAAGACTGAGATTGACTCAAACACTTTGATTCAGCTTCTTTTCGGATTTGATCAAGAGGAGAAGGTATTTGAGGTTCTGTCATTTTAGCCAAATGCTGAGGCTCTATCTGGATTTCAGCATGGGGTAAGACCTTGATCATGGTTTTCTGAATGTTCTTGTCCTGAGAATGGCTATAGTTTAGCTTCCCCTGTTTCGGAAATGAAGACTGAGGTTGACTTGGATCCTGGGTTTGGTGATCGATAGTCCCATTTGTTTGTACCTTGGTGTCTGCCTCTGTCTGACACATGATTTTAGTAGGAAGCTGATTACCAGGAGCTTCACAAACACGTTGACTAAATGCTCGGGAGCTAAGCAGTTCCATAATTTCCTGGGAAAGCAAACACACACATGATGAGACAAAATTACTTTAGATGAAGGAGATATACTTTGTTTTAGATTGTGGGATTATTGAGTGAGTTTAAAAAAAGGTAGAGCCCACTTCATCGGGTCAAATGACCCGATGAAGTTCTTATGAAGATCGAAACCTTGTCTACTCGATAAAGTGATCCTTTATGTACCGTGAAGCCAGTGTGCGGGCTCTACCTTTTTAGTTTTTTGGCCTGTAATTATGTACGATTAATGAGTGGGTTAACAAATAATTATCATAATGGGGTACTCCGGTCGACTAATTACATAGGGATTGACGATTGAGCGTTAATTTACCTGGGAGTGAGATACTGTGTTTGAGACCCTGTCTTGTATGGTAGAGGTACTGAGGGACAGCAGGGGACAGTTCTGTGCATTGTCCACAAGGGCCTGAAGGTCCTGGCCCTCAGCCACCACCTGGCCCTCCAGCTGCAAGCCACGGGAAATCAGCATCTGGCGAAAATAATGACCATACTTTATATTGACCATTATATTAGACCACTTGAAAACCAATGACACTCATCAGGCTTAATTTCCATTAGAGACAAACACGGCGTGCCACAGCTTACTTAAAGTAGCAGGCAATTTTTCAGCAGAACACAACATTTCTGTGACTCTTTATGTTAGCTGTTGCCAAAACACACATTGTCAAGTAAGACTTGGGTTCAGTGCAGACTACAGAGTACGGATTGGCCCTGCTGTCCGAAAATAGTTTTATAAGGTTTATTTGTAAAACATTATATTAATTATCTTTGTAATTTAAAACAGTAAATGCTGACCTGAAAGTAATTTGTTGACAAAAAGATTTGATTTGCTCACTTTTATGCTTGTTTGCGGTCCTGAGTGTCCCATGTGTTTCCTCTTCTTGATGTTTTGGTAACTCTCCAGGGCCTCAGTGCCCCAGTGGCTGAGCTCCGCTAGGTGGCCCTCCAGCATGGATGAAGCCTGCTGTAGCTCCCTGCATGTCTTCTCCACTTCAGTGAGCTTATGGCATATCTAGGCAGAAAGAAATGTAATAATGTAATCACATGAACCCAAGCGTTCCTATTCTGGGCATATCATAATATGCGAACATTCTATGAAAATAGGTAATACATTTGGTGGAGAGGGAAAAAAGGATTGGACCAAGTTCATTGCACATCAACACCAGAAGCTGGGAAGGTGAGCAAGGAATCATCACAATCACGTCAACCTAGAGGTGTGCATAGTTGAGCCGCATGGCTGTGATTCAGCCCAGGTTTGTTTTGACATTTTCAGCACCCTCTGATGGACAAATCTTGCTTTTCTTTTCCAACAGTGTTTTGTGGTTAACTTTGTTTATTCTCATACTCTCTACTTCCAGTTGCTTATCATGTGTGTTTTTTTTTGCCCTTTTTTTATTCAGGAACTCCCATTGAGAGTATCTTTCACAAGGAAGACCTAGGCAAGATGGCATCAACATTAATGTGCAGGATTCTGCAGTGCACTGGTACACTAGTGCAGACACTTGTCACTTGGCTTTATTTACACCTGCTTTGTACGGCTCAACAAATAACCATGCCACTTAACCAAATATAACAGAGCTTGTGTACAGTATGTTCTCCCATGCTCAGATTTGATATAAATGGGATAAATTTGGGGTTTGAACCTGAGACTCCCCCAAGGATTTGAAAGAAGGAATGTGAAACAGAATAAAGACACAACAAAATATTTGCATGGAGACTGCAGCTGTACCTCTGGGACAGTTTGTTGGAGTCTTTCAATGTCACATGCTTTAAACTCTGGAGATGAAAGGAGACAAGAGAGGTCCACCTCCATCATCTTCTTATTCAGCAACTGATAGAAAGAAACATCAAATCAAATCAAATCAAATCAAATCAAATCAAATCAAATCGATCGATCAATCAATCAATCAACCCGTCCGTCCGTCCGTCCGTCCATCCATCCATCCATCCATCCATCCAACCTGTATTCTCTCCCTGCACATATTCAGTGGGACAGAGGACACCTGTAGAGGCTCTCTCAGCAGCCAGGTGGCCTCTTGTGTCAGTGCCAGGACTACCTGGGGACTCACAGGTTCAGGGCTGGATTCAGATGACACGTCCTGAAAAACAAGTGCTTCATAGCTAGGAGTTCTTGAAAGACCTTCATGTGAGGCTAGGACTGAGCCTGCAGTAATGTGTTCTAGTAATGATGTCTTTTTGTAGACCAATCCGGAAATGACTTCCACCATGGGATCCTACAGAAGATTCCAATGAAGAAGACCATGCACACATGGTTCAAGAACGGTGTGCCTCGGCATACCATTTTTGAACCACTGCCTTAGATCATAGTGACGTTTACTGTACAGTACAGCATATCCGCATGTGATCTGAATACTGGGCCTTTATCACCTTGATGTTCTTATTGCACCACTGTTCTTATCGTACTCTATTTACTCCTGCTTACCCAGTTGATAGTTGACTAGAGTTCATGCTGTTTACTTTGATCTTGCACATTGTAAGTCACTCTGGTGTCAAGTATCTGCTACATGTCTACATTATAAAATGCAGACTATTCAAAGAGCTTATATGAATAACCCTAGGACTCATTATACACTGTATTTTAAAGAATAGTGCCCCCTAATTTAATAGGATTCCACAACTTGTATGAAAAGCAACGTGCCTCTTTCAACCTGTCAATTTTATTAAATAAAATAAACCTTATTAAATTAGACCCAGTAGAACAGTTGCGCACTAACCTGCAAATGGTTATCAGGAGATCGCCTGTCATTGGAGTATTGTAGGAACTGGGCCACATAGGTCATAATGGACTTCTCATCTGGGCGTTTCACATCAACATCTGGGATGCAGAAGATTTGACAATAAATTACATACAAAATACATTGTTATTGGCTCAATGCAAACCAAGGTTGTATTAAACGACAATACAGACCATATCAAAATGATCTGTCTGATATTGCCTGAACCAATCATCTCCTTGTCCTCCCTACCCAACGACTATAGATGATGTTTAAATATTTCATACACTGGCTTAATTTAGACTGTGTCAAGTACACATCAACTGTGTCTCAATCTCAAATGTCTTCTTACTCAAAGTCTAAAAGGTAAAACAATATCTATACGTTTGCAATGCTACTTGGTAGTGCCATGATGGTACCATAATAGAAATGTTGACAGGAAAACTTTCTAATATGTTTATGTGCTGTATGATATGGCCCAAGCTGTGAATAGACAATGACATGAATATCTGTACTATTATGCACATGACAGGCTTCTACAGTATGCAATTGTACTACAGAGTTCCTAAACAACTTCCAGAAAACTTTGAATACTCAAATAGACCAGGGAACCACTGTTCATTAAACCTGGAAGAGAACATCACACCAGTGTACAGGTCTTTCTACACTACAGCTTGCCTTCTGTATCTAGAAGTCAGTCAGTTGTCTGAGTGTTCTTACACTCAAACAGAAACACATCACCAAAACTGAGAAGCTCACCCTGGGGTTCCAGCAGTCTGGGGATGTGGAGCTCCTTCTCAGCCAGACGGAAGGCCTCCTCCAGGTTCTGCTTGTTGCCCCTGGTCTGGGCCAAGGACAGGTCAACAAGGTCTGGTCTGAGAGAACACAGAATGGCCAAGAAAGCCTCCCCACTGCGCCAGCTTGACTTGAAGTCCTTCACACTGACAGAACAGCCAGCCCTACAGAGAGAGACAGAAATGAGAAAAACAAACTAAGAAGGAAATAATATTAAAGGGATATTTCACTTTAAAACCGAACACCCGTTCTTGGTTCTGGTGACTCATAGTGCCCTCTTAATACGTGAGGGGCCGTGTTTTTTCAATTACTTTTTTCATTTATTAAAAAAAAAAAAGATTTGGAAAATGAAAATTATATATATATTTTTTTAATAAAAGTAGTCGAAAGAACATGGCCCCCTCACATATTAGGAGGGCAATATGAGTCACCAGAACCAAGGACGGTGTTCTTGATGAATCTATCATGGTTAAAATGGAGTTTGAAGTTAAAAACTTAAAAACTATCTTGGGTGTTCACAAAAGCCTGCATGCGTCGATGATATAATGACCCAATTTCTTTGTTAAAGTGAAATATCCCTTTAAGTTTGTAATAATATGACCATTGAATTTGCACGTTCATATTTCTACATGTTATCAGACAGTGTACCTTTGGCATTGGTCTTTGACCCACAACAGTAAGGCCTTCTTTGCCGAATGGAGGCGTGATGCCCCACCTCGTGAAGTGGGACTATCTGGAGCAACGCGCCCAAGGGCGGGGCTACTAGAGGGGCTACTGTTGGACAGAGAGTCAATGGAGGAGTGATGGGAACGGAAGGACAGGTTGCTGGTCAGCACTTCAATCTAAAACGCAGAAACACAGTGGTCAAACTCATTTTCATCACATATACTATATACTACATATTCACAGCGGGGCTCCCATTGCCTGTGCCGTGATAGATAACATCAAGGTTGTTTTCAAGTCAAATGGATTGCGTGGATGGAATAATGTTTCCCGGGGTTTCCTACAGTAGGTGCATTAACTGCTTTCCAAAATGGATCAGTAATTGAAAATACTGCCAGGAATCTGAACAAAAACCAAACCTCATGTACTCACGCGGCAGTGCAGAATAATGGTCCAGATGAGACCAAGGATGATGGAGGGTCGCCCGTCAACAATATCAGATATGTTGATGTTAACAAGTTTGATCTGCAGCAAACAGCAAACAGCAAAAGTCAAAAACTAAAATACACCAAACTTTTAAATACTGTGTTTTGTTGTATGGAAATGGAAACGTACCGATTTGTTCCTGAGAAAATTAAGTGCTGTCTCAATGTTACACCTCTTCTGGAAAAGACTGCGGCCCTTTTCTCTTTTCTGGGGAGAGAATCGTGTGTAAGAGCATTCTCCTTCAACTGTTTCATTTCAAATCTTTGACTCTCTACCAGAACCCTGATGTCAAGTTTAAATTCTAGACCATTACATTATTCTTACATCCAGTTTAATAAACCATGAGCACAGCAGCAGATAGCATAATCCTTTAGTAGAAATGTTTCTGGAGACATTTTGTTTGTGTAATGTGTTGTGCTTTGGGCTTTTATGACCTTTATAGCGGTCTATTGTCCACACTACAAAATCCAGATCGATTTAACTCTTAAAGTTTAAAAATGCACCCGTAAGATTTGACTGTTTAGGAACAATAATGGTAGCCTGTATAAAGAATCATACTGACTGTGACTCACAGTATACTGCATTACTGCTGTGAGCCATACAGTACCATGGTTTGTTAGATTTTCGACAAAGTCATTTTATTGTATACGATTCCCAGGTACAATATGGTTACCTGCCTACATGAATGCACCAGGGATCCCTCCAACTTAACTCACCATACACTGTCCACTCATCACCTCCAGGAGGTCAAGCAGCCTTGCCCCATCTTTGAGGTCAGAGAACAGGTCTGACACGGCGGTGGGAGGGAATCTCTGTGACAGACACATAAAACAATCAACCTCCACTGAGTGAACAAAACAATGGCACCACCTGCTGTTTCCATGGATAGTCTAACAGGTGGAGGGCTCGCAACTCTTGTTTAATGCTCTCATAATAACTATTTATGGGAGCATTAAACAAGATCAAGCCATTCTTCATAAATTTAACTCCCGTACTTCACAGCTTGGGTATGCGCCACGGAAAGGGTGTGGAAGGATGTGTGTGAAATATTCCCAAGCCTAACGGGTGAAATTCATGCAGGTGAAAGGTATAAGCATTTAATCAATTCTCAAAACGACATGTATAAATACGTTTGGGGCGGGGTCACAGAGGGTTAAAACCCTCTGTGACCCATGCACCACCTTTTTGAGGAATAAACTGTCCAATAGTACAGTACATGGGGTGACGTTGTCTTCACAAACACTCTCGGTCGACGCCTCATGTCTGGGTCAGGAGGACATTGCCATTTATCTTCTAGACACAAAGGGAGTGTTTGATGCAGGGGGCTGATGTCAAATTATCACATGCAGGTGTGTATAGTGTTGAGGGCAGAGCCGTGTGGATGCAGGGTTACAGAGAGGTGTCAGGTCTCTGATTACAGTGCTGACCATATGCTGCCGGAGCCAGCGACTATATATATACTCCAACAACATATCACAAGCAGCTCAGGGACTGTGGCCAATTAGAGCTTCGGCCCTGTCTACATCCAACACCACTGGCTGGCTATTGAGTCAACAAGTCACATTCTATAATGAGTTCAGCTCAGAGGATATCATTAACAGATCTGGACCACTTTGAGGACACACACATTGTATTATACTGTACCTCTTCCACACAGCAATTTTAGACAGATTGTATCACTTATTCATTTCAGAATTCAGTTGATCAAATATGAATAAAAGCATCCCTTTGCATCTTCTTGGGGCTTCACTCTCCATACAATATAACTCATTACATGGGTACCCCTATTACGGTACGTGGTTTGGTTGAATGCTCGAATTTGATTGGTCAACCACGTCTGTTATTTCTCGATAGCAGGCCGCTGCTCTGCCACCATTTAGGGATTTATCCGCAGTCATACAATATAGAAATAAATAATAAATTAATCTGAGCTGCTCCAGTGCTTTCTTTATGTGTCCTGCTCCTGTGATGCACCGGACCTGTCTGAACCTGGCTTGAGGTGCAGCGGAAATCCCTTCCTTCATCTTTTTTTGACAAATGTTGGGCACATCAACATTTTGTTTGAGGTTTGGCACTATTGCAATTGATTTTGCATGAAGAATAAGGTATTCTAATAACAGCCACGCATACATGGTTTCTGGCACATACAAGTGCCTCTGAGAAGACTTGAGTTTGTGTATATCTAACATAATTCACGTACAATAATGATGAATCCGATATGATCATGGAAACTGTCGTATATGTCCTTTAGTCTTCGCATAAGCACGTTTCGTGAATGAGTCATGCCTGCCTGCCTGCCTGCCTGCCTGCCTGCCTGCCTGTCTGCCTGTCTGTCTGTCTGTCTGTCTGTCTGTCTGTCTGTGTTTTGCAAACCACTGGACTGATCTGCACCAAATGTCTTGTGCCAGTAGTTCACATAATAATGTTTTATTCTTAAAAACATTTATTTTATACCTGAAGTCAGTGAGAGGTAAATAACTCTGAAAGTCAATAAGAAATCATAGGGATATGACATAACCATGGCTTCCAAGATCAATGTGGAAGCCACGTCATTATAAGACCCTGTCTTGTTTTAAAATACAATGTAATTGTATATATTGTATAATTGTATGTTCACCAGTTATTTTATCCTTCGACACATGCATCACATATATTTTGTACAGTATCAAAATGAGTGCTGTGCATGAAATCGTTTTCCAGACATACAGTACCGCACCTTAGAGAGCTGAGCATTGATCCAGTTGGTGAAGGTTCTCTTCTGAATCTGTTCTTGCTCCACTGTGAAGACAGAAATAATACATACTGCTTTAAATAAGTCTCATTAATAACATGTAAAATGGTAAAAATGGTGCATTTATATAGCGCTTCTATCCGAAGCGCTTTACATTGATTGTGCCATTAACCCATTCACACACACATTCATACACTGATGGCGGAGGAAACCATGCAAGGCACCAACCTGCGCATCGGGAGCAATTAGGGGTTCAGCGCCTTGCTCAAGGACACTTCGACACTAACTCTAGGGGAGTGCCCCAGCCCGGGATCGAACTGGGAACCTTGCGGTTTTCCAGTTCATTCTACCCGGCCACTCTACCCCTGAGCCACTGCCGCCCCATGTATATAGAATGTATATCAAAGAACTGTGAAGGCTTTGACCTGGCCTGATTTGTAATCATCTGCCTGTTGGTCGTGAGCATCAAAACTAGCAGATCTATAACAACGCGTCACATCGTGACACGTTGTGACCCTGTGACCTATTTCTATGTGCGACATGATGTGCAACCAAGTATAAATCAGGCATTAGTATACAGAATGTATATAGCTTGCTTGATTGAACATGCTGCCAGTGACTGTCCTTTATTGTGCAAGTCTTTATAATTAGATAAGTGAGTGCTAAACTATTGTAATGATGTTGTATTTATATCACTCTACATATTTGTCCTCTAGAGGGTGCTGAAAAGAGTGACTCAACTATGCACATCTCTAGATACTGGATAATGCATTGCAAATGTATACTGTAAAGAGTATTTCTCGCGGTTGGTGTAGCTCCATGACCCATTCCATCCCTTTCCAAAGTGGCTAAGGGATCATTCAGTTCAGTTAAAGGGGAAATCCACCCATTTTCAATATTTAACTATGTCATTAATATAGCATAAAGGAGTTGTGTGGAAATAAGAAAAAAGTTCCCCCCTTTCTGATTGATTGTGGGTTTAACATTGCAAATTACAACATGATGACTCATCATGTTGTAATTTGCAATGTTAAACCCAAAATCAATCCTCCAGTTCAAGGCAACACAGAAAGGGGGGAACTTTTTTCTTATTTCCACACAACTCCTTTATGCTATATTAATGACATAGTTAAATATTGAAAATGGGTGGATTTCCCCTTTAAGGCTGCAATTCGGAACTTATTTTAATGAATAAAACATTATTCTAACCAATTTCTATCATAGATGTTAATTCTGTACAATAAAACTAGCACATCTGCAGTGGTTGGACTTGGGGGTACGGTGGTCTCCCTATACTCTTCCATTGAGACATTTAGACTCTGGTGTCAGGTGCAACACCTATACTGCCTGACAAGTAGTACCGTCTGAAGCTTACAAGTGCAATAATATATCTCACAATATCTCCCCTGTCTAAGCGGGGACTGCCTCTTGGATGAGCAGTAGAAATTCAAATCCAGTGGATTTGAAGGTTATGGACTGCAGTTTTAATACAGCAACCACATACAGTAACTGTAAAGTCTCCAGTGCAATTCTGTCTGGAGACTTGTGTTGTCACTCTGCTTCTCTGCCCTCAGTTTCCTGTCTCTACACTGTCCTGTCGACTTAATGAAAACATTTCACAGCAACTGCTACAGCCAAGCAGACATCTAAATACAACCTCCCTGACCCTAATGAAATACTGTCCTAATACTGGGGACAGGTCTGGCTGTTGGCTACTCACCAACACTAGACGAGCGAGGAATCTCTGACTCCAGTATAGGTGTTTGACCCTCCATGCTTTTATCCAATAATGAGCCACCCAGTTAACATTGTGAGTGGAGAGAGAAGTGTCCCCATGCTACAGGGAGCTGCTCTCTCTCTCTCTCTCTCTCCCACTGGCCACTGATCCTCAACACCCCAAAGTAGCAAGACTTCCTCCTGGGCTAATAAAGGAAGGCTACAGCCTGGGAGCTTTGCCAAGGTGGAAGAGCTAGATGGCTTCCAGGACACACAGACATAGATAGGCACACATACTGTATAGGCACACATACAGTGTGCGTGCAGCCGCACACGCACATGCACGCACATGCACGCACATACACACACAGATACAGGTGGTATTTTGACAGAGGGTCAGTAGACAGTGTCTAAGCTTCTATTGCCAAAACAATGTTAATTTTCAATAATGCTCACTTAAAACGGGGGGGGGGGGGGGGGGGGGTTCTATACACTGTATACATTGTATATCATGTTGCAGTTATTAAACCCGATTCAACTCTTCATTCGTTAACAGTACAGCTATAGTTAAAGGACGACTTCACCCATTTTCAACCTATCTTCATATAATTGGTCCTCACTAATGCTCATGATAAAATGGTACAAAAAAACATTTTACCATATCATATGAAGATAGACTGAAAATTGGTGAAGTCGTCCTTTAATGTTTTTTGTAAATCGTGATCAGTTGCTATCTGTAATATTATTTCCCAGAGTGTTGGGGAAAAAGTCCAAACATTCACTATTTGTGGTGTTGATTTTGTAGTCGAGGCAGTCAGTATTGATACTTGGTTCAGTTTACCTAGACGTTTGTTGGCAAAAGGCTCAAAAAGGTTTGTTTGAAACAAAGCACTGAGTCACTCACAATGACTCATATTCACTAGCAGTACATGGTTACAATATTCTGTTTGTGTAAGGACCTGCTGGGGCAGAAACACCAGCTTTACACAGTCTAAAAGAAGATCACACCTCCACGTGCAACCAGCAAATCTAGGTTAGAGACACATTGATTTTCAAGTTATTGTCAAGGGAAAGATTGTGGGATCTTGCTCACATTATATCGATTCATTACCTAATTAAACCCTATATACTTTGTTGACCGAGGTGTGCCAGGGGTCTATACTTGGTCGCCTCCTTTTTTACCCCTCTACAAATCTCTTTGCATATTTTCAGCAAATGTTATGACATGCCCATAATAGGGATGCTACGGTTTGTGTGGTTAATGCTGGTTTGGCAATATGAGGATTTAAGGCATGCAGTACACTACAACACAACAAATCATTTGCCTCATTATTTCCACCAGGCTGAAGGCCAGGGCGGAGATGACAGTTTTCACCTCTGTGTGCATTTGACTGCGTTTTTGTTTGTGTCCGCAGCTAATCTTGCAAAATACTACACGATCAGCATGTGCATGCTGCCAGCAATGCCAAATAGGCTGGAGTGTGAATATTAGCCGGTAGGGCACAAGCTGTCGTATGGGGACTAGCAGACCCATTGAAAGAGAGTTCAAGTAGTGAGCGTGGCGTGCTTAGGTTCATGCATTAAATTACAACCTGGTATCCCAGTCACAATGACATTACTTATGTCATTTGTTCTTGTTTTATGTAAGTCATACAGTCATTGTACTGTTTACACTATACTTGGAATACTATGACATTGCCTGCAGCATCTGGACAGTTGTTATCTGTGGCCATTTTTGAGTTCCAACATATGTGTCTACCCGTCTAGTAGGAAGGTATGTGACCAACACAGCGAGCTGTACCTTGAAGTCACAAGTTTCTCTTTACACTTATGAAGCCACATGCAGGTGAAGTTACTGAAGTACATAACTGACTTAGGTTCTGTGCTCTCTGCATGGTCAGGGCTGCAAATAATCTCTGCATCTCCTCTTGAATTCCACAGTACAACCTTTATGCAGAGCAAAACACTATACACTGGACAATGCACAGGTATTCAAACTCTTTTTTCAGTAAAAGTAATTGACTGACTAATAATCGAAAAATGCATGACATAAATCCTATGCACTACAGCTTATAATATTTCACCAAATCCAAACTATTCTATATTGTGTACACAGCCAAATCTGGAATGTCAATAAAAGCAAATTTGATTTTACTGATAATGAGGCATGCATGATAACACTTGGGTCAACAAAAGTAATAAGTAAAAACTGATGCTCAACTGACTCCTAGTCAACAAAACCAAGTGGTCTTTTGAATAGAGCTTATTGACTTATTAAAGATGTCATGATTCTTCATGATTTCACACATGGGACCAAATGTTTTTTGCAAGAAGAGCCATAATATACACTAATAGGGGAAAAAATACTTCTACCTTTGTCGTACGCTGTCGTACACCAACCATAGCAGTTCTACAGGCTTACAAGAGCATACATCTGCTATTTACGACAACTGACAGATTCAGCATGAATCAAGCGCCATTGAACACAATGGAGTTACATCTATAAATGGACTGACTGACCTTGTAGGATCATGTGCATGTTTTCAATGTCCAGTGGAATGTGTCCATCGTCCAAAGGGCACTCATCCACTGTTCTGCTTGAAGCCATAGTCTCTCCCTGGGAGGCTTAACAAAGCAGTCTTTGCCAGGTCCTGGAAACAGGCATTGTAGGCTACTAAACAGAAAGCAGCCGTCACAAAGTCAAATGGACTCTCTGTTTAAGATCTGTATATTATGCAATTGTAATGTTTTCTCTGAAACATTTGTGTCCAAGTAAGTCCGTTTTTTAGGTTCTCTGGCTAGTACACTGACTGCACTCTCATTCACAATGTTTTCACTTGATTTGATTTGTCATGTTGAGAACACACCCATCCACGCCCAGAGGCTGGTATACACACATAGGTGCAGACATACGCAGGCACACGCAGGCACACACACACACACACACACACACACACACACACACACACACACAGAGAGCGTCGTGCGCACACATGTGCCCGCACACACACACACACACACACACACACACACACACACACACACACACACACACACACACACACACACACACACACACACACACACACACACACACACACACACACACACACACACACACACACACACACACACACACACACACACACACACAATACAAGTTGACACATGCAAATACAAGCTCATGTTGTAGAAATACCTGAAGTGAATTATGAAATTACACTGATTTGCAGATTGGACACAGTTAATGACTTTTGGCGTCTGTATTTTGGGCATGTCATTACAGGCAAATTTAAAACCTTTTTGTTGGTGTCGTGATACGTTGCTTATTTGAGATTGTAGAGCTGTTATTTTCGAAATAATCTAGAACATTTTGTGGTTAAGCAGTTAAGTAGTATATATGAAGTGTCTAAGAAGCATCTAATTCAATTGTAATTCTAGTTGCAGACTACTGATGTTCCAGTTATTTTGTACAAACTTTTTTAGCTCTGCCAATGAGTTGGGCAGGGTTACAGTATGTTTTCACCTCATTCTGTTCAGTCTATTCTGTTTGTTTGCAAAATAACTTAGCAAAAATAACAAAGACATGATTAACTTTTGAGTTGAAAAGGTTAAAGGTCAAGGTCACAATCCAGGTCAAGACCAAGTTGTTGGCCTTGACCTGGCCAACAAGTTTCATGAAACTTGGTGGGAATGATGATCAAATGCCCCAAAGAGATCAAACATCAAGGTCACAATCAAGGGCCAGATCAAAAAGACATAACCAGACATATCTCAAGTGGCATATTTTGACAATTGCATAAGCTTGGTGGAATTACTGTATGCACACTGACTAGTTTGAACAAGCATTCACAAACACACTAAAAAGTTGTGTGGTTGGCACTACATCTCTCAATCTGTCGTTAGGAGCAGCGTTCCTTGTTTGTTCTTACCAACATTAATTTAATATGCGACAAATGTAGACCAGCATCATTATAATTCGTAAAACTGGAGGTGGGCGTAGCCTGGTGGCACAAGTTCAACCAGCGACTTGGTGGCTTCAAGCCGTGTCTGACACCCCACAAGGCCCCCTTCGGCAATATTCCAGAAACCATATTGTCTGATTTACTGTACACTTAGCTGCACACCAGTGTCGTGCACTGAAACTCTGCAAGCTCACAACGTGTTGCAGGGCGACACACTATAAAATAGCCGAAGTATAAAATAGGGCTTAGGTGGTTAAGAGTTACATTTGTGCTCACAAATGGCCAGCATTGGATGTGGATGTAAACATACAGAAGGGAATTCACGCTTTCGGAAACACTTCATTTCCAGCATGACGCCGAGTGGCCATTTAAGGAGACATAGAAACAATGTTGCGGCAGAGAATAGGAGCCTGGTCATGACCCTATCTGCTTTCCATCCAGGACCATTGTCATGGGTGGTCTGTTTTTTCTGTCTTTTGATTTGACAGAACGCAACCCCCCCCAACGCCCGAAGCAGTAGGTCTACTTTATGTTGTTAAAGTTGTCTGTGTGACTGTCCCCCTTTTACATAAGCTAAAAGTGAAGCACTCAAAATGTATGTCCCTCTAAAAATATCAACACAATTTGTCTCTCTCGCTCTCACACTCTCTCTCTCTTCCCCTCTGTGTGTGCGCGTGCGTGTGCGTGTGTGTTTGTGTGTACATGTCCACCTGGTTATAGAATAAATCCCTCTCATTATAAAAGGAACAATAGCGTTCACTGCATATCTGCGTTGAATCAGATTAAATCTGTACTGCCTGTTATCTTCCAGGTCCAGGACATTGTCTCCTCTATGTCTATCCAGTTTGTTGGGTTGAAGGAGTGTAACTACGGTCTACCAGCCCTCCTTGCTAAATATGTGTTGCCACCAGTAGGGTTTTAAAGGCCCTCCTCAAACCAGCAGCTCTCTTTCAGCCACTCTCGTAGCCAGCACAGACTCTGTAGGGGCAGAGCACCACTTTGTTCAATCTTTGCTGGTTGGGTCCTCTCTGCAAATGTTTTGGGCATGGCATGGTAATGATAATGAACTTTATTTATGTAGCACTTTTCATACATAGACATGCAGCTCAAAGTGCTGTACAGTACTAAAGAAATGAGTAAAGTACAGCTAAAGAAAATGGATTAAAAAAAGAAAACAAACGATTAAAGACTAAAAACAACTGCAGCAAAGTACTGAACTGTACATTCTGTGCAAATGAGGAACAACAAATTAAATATCGAACAAAGTGGTAATTGTTAAATCCAATAGAATCACATCATAAGATGCTACAGTTTTTAACTGAGGCTTAAAGATGGTGACTGAGCTTGCCTCCCTTTTTCTTGATGTAATAATTGATGAATACAGCATCACCAAATTTCTTTTGGGTTTTGACTATGACATTTAATAAACCTGCTGTAGAGGATGTTAAGTAATCTTACGGGCCTTTATATATTGTTAGTGAGTCCATGAGATTGGTTTGTTCCAGACCACTTAGTGCTTTAAAAACAAGTAGGGGGATTTGAAAAATCAACTATATGCTGTATGAAACAGGGAGCCAGGGTAAGTTAGCCAAGACTGGGGTGATATGCACCTTCTAGTTCTTGTTAGTAGTCTTGGTGGTGGAAGGAGAGAGGAGTAGAGGACTGTCTGTAGGTGGGTAAAGTGGGCCAGTTAAGCTTATAGCCTCCGAGCTCCTAGACCTTTACGTTTTAACAGCCAATGGCTGCACATGTTTCTTGCCACAGCTGTACTTGACATAATTGGTCTATGTTTTTTTTTTATGGTGGGAGGAGCAATGCTTCAAATCCAGACTGCCAGTGGAGGACACTAAGTCATATTGAAAACAGTCCTTAACCATAAAAACCCAATTCAGTGTCATGCATTGCTTTTTCTTAGTTTCCCAGGCGATTTACCAAAAAGTGGCCCAATTTAGCTGACATCACCCTTTATGTTTAGTGGCAGTGAGCTGCATTTGTTGGACAGTATTTTATAATGTATCATTAAGCCTAATTATTGGGTGTTTAGCACTTTAAAAGCGCTCCATGGTTGCAATGCATTTTGTCATGTACTGTAGTAGCAACATGTGACCAGAGGGTGGCAGTGCTGCAGTATAGAAAGGCAACTTACCGTCCTTGTGATTGGTGTCTTTGAGGCCTGCTCAGTGGGCTGTCAGGTTTGTCTTTATAAGATGCTAATAGTTGCCGTTATGATGTCGTTAGAGTTAGCTAGCAGCACCATAAACATGTTTATTGTTAGATTATAAGACATCTACATTATAAGCACGTATGAAGACAGTTTACAGCCTGCTTAGGAATTTTAATAAAATCAGTTTTGTAATTGTATGAATAATGTTGTGACTTCAGTTCATTGAACTCACCAAGTTGTTCTTGACATGCTTGCACACCTTAATTAGTCCTTGGCATCCAGCAGCACTTGCTTTTGTACGATACCCAACCTCACCCATGTGTCTATTGAATACATAAATGAATATCCTACTGTATATTTCCTTTTATGTCTATGCGCTATTGTGCTTGCATGCTTGCGGTACTTTAGTATCCAGTGGTGTAAAGTAACTAAGTACTTGACTTGTACTATTACAAGTACTGTACTTATACCATTTTGAGGTATTTTTTACTTTACTGGAGTATTTCCAATTTTCAGTATTTTTACTTCTACTCCACTACATCTCAGAGGCAAATATTGTGCTTATTTACACCACTACAATTATTTGGAAACTTGTGAAACGGGACATTCAACATCATGAGTACTTTCTACTTTTGGTACTTTTAAGTACATTTTGATGCCAATACTTTTGTACTTGTACTCAACAGAGTATTTCTACATTGCAGTATCAATAGCCTACTTTTACTAAAGTAAAACATGTGACATGTGAGTACTTTTTCCAGGTGACATAACCATAGACTGTAAAAAAAGGGACAGCGTCACGCCATTGGTTTCCGTAAATGAAGCCTATTTCTAAATGCAAATAGAAATGAACACTATTGGCTGAAACCGCAGCGAGGGCGGGTCTTCACTCGGTAGAACCAGTAGAAACCCTAAAAACATACCATACTTTATCATTCATTTTAAAATAAATAGGACCATAATTGACCAAAACACATATCATGGTGATTGAAAGAAGACTTTAAACTAGCGACTGGAAGCATATAGTATATAGTACTGTATACAATGTTTATTAAGGTAATAAAATCAAGTGTAAAGTTGGGCCAAAAACCCATCCACTTGAATAGAGCCTAATTGTCTCCGCCAGGCCGAAAGGCATGGCGAGAGAGTGTGTTTTGCATAGGGTTGCCAACATCCAGAACTGGAGAAACGGGACACGCGCGTGCATGGGTCCCTCGTGCGCGTGCGCGATTTTTTTCGGTTTTCCCGCGGATAAAGTTACTTTTTTTGTTACTTTATTTCGGTTTTAGGGTTAGGGTTAGGGTTGGGAACAGGCTGACATGCCACACAAACAATGATGCCGTTCCCACCGGAGAAAATCTCTCACACACACACACACACACACACACACACACAAGCACGCGTGCGAGCACTGTGCCTGCCCTCAGTGCCCTGTCAACTGAGCGGTCCTAGCGCCCTTTGCATACAGCACACAAACACGCAGCCAGACACACTGCAGTGTGCGCAAACAGAAATGTATTTTTTATTTTTCCCTTTACACCGGAGTCCGGGACAAACAAAGTCCCGTACGGGACACGCCCCTTTTGGCTCAAATACGGGGCGTCCCGGCTAATACGGGACTGTTGGCAACCCTGGTTTTGCACCCTGTCCGTCCGTCCGTCCGCGTGTGTCCGTGAGTGTGTGTGTCCGTCTGTGAACAGGTAATCCGGCTCCGTTGGCTTGATCGCAGCAAAACTGTGCACACACACTCCCTCATTTTTTGACAGTACTCCTACAGAGTACTTTTTTTTGTTTAAACTTTTAAATAATATACATATTTTGGAAACAGAGAAAAAAAACAATATTTACTCGCAACCCATAAAAATTGGTCCGCGACCCAAAGATGGGACCGACTGTTTGGGAAACAGTGAGTTAGGCTGTATGTTTTTGCTAGCTACAGGATCTAAAGACCAATGTCTAGTTGAGGTTAATACAAATCTGTTATTTTTGCTACTCAAAGCGAAAGAAGATGCGTGCCTCCTCAAAGCAAAGAGGATGTGAGTGAGTAACCACAACGTTTCCTGGCTGGCTAGTAACAGAGACAGACTGTTGAGGAAACAGTAGCTACTTGGCCATGGTCTCATCTAGCCCTAGTCTAGTCTAGAGCGTTAGTGAGATCTCTCTAACGCTGGATCAGGGCTAGGTCTCATCCATGTAAAGAGCCCTAACATTGTCCCCCCTGCTTGGCATAGATAGTGAGGAGGAGTCCATGCCATCAACCTGCTTGCAGAAGTGGGTGGGACAAGTTGCCTTCCCAAAAAGCAGGCTGAAAAGGAGAACACAATGGATGCTGCTCTAGTGGTTCTCAACCTGTGGGTCGGGATTCCCAGGAGGGTCCCCACATGATTTTGGGGGGTTCCCCAGATGTCAGTAAAGTGACAATTTAAGGAAAGATCATTACTACTTCAAAATATTAGTCCCCAGTTCAAATATGATTATTTTGTGGGGGGGGGTCCCCAGTTCAAATATGATCATTTTGGGGGGTCCCGGCCTGAAAAGGTTGAGAACCACTGCTCTATACAACCAAAATGAATGATTCCATGACCAGTCCTGTTGAAAGAAGTCAAATACAAAGCTCTAAAGTTGCTGAATGAATGGATTTAGTTCTAAGCATTGCTTCAATCCACACAAAAAACTTAGCCCATCTGTCAGAGCTGTCCGTTGAGCACTGCCTAACTCAATGTACTGTACAAGCACCTTCCATTCCTCCTACCTTACAAGATGGCCAATGTCAGGAGCAGACCTGGTGGCACCTCCCTTGATCTACAAACTCACGCGCCGCGTGAGCTTGTGTATTTTCACTACTTCTTAAACTTTTTTTTTGCGACTGATAAAAATTGGTCCGTGACCCAAAGATGGGTCCCGACCGACTGTTTGGGAAACAGTGAGTTGTATATATGAGGCTGTATGTTTTTGCTATAGCTACCGGATCTAAAGCGAGACCAATGCCTTGAGGTTAAAGGAGTAGTTCACCCAAAGAAATACTTATTTTCTATCAATTGCACACTCCATGAAGCATTGGATTCATGGATTTTTGTTTTTGTTTCATTCGTAAGCCAATAATTTGATTACCGTTTCCTACCGGCTAACGTATCCGGTAGGAGACACAAAGTAGACTCTTTGTGTCTCCTACCGGAAATACACCCGGTCATCAAATGATTGGCTCAGGAATGCGACAAAAACAAAAATAAATCCATGAATTCAAGGCTTCATGGGGTGTGTAATTGATAGAAAATAAGCATTTTTTGGGTGAACTACTCCTTTTATACAAATCTGTTATTTTTGCTACTCAAAGCGAAAGAAGATGCGTGCCTCCTCAAAGCAAAGAGGATGTGAGTGAGTAACCACAAAGTTTCCTGGCTGGCTAGTAACAGAGACAGACTGTTGAGGAAACAGTAGCTACTTGGCCATGGTCTCATCTAGCCCTGGTCTAGAGTGTTAGATCTCTCTACCATCAACCTGCTCGCGAAAGTGGGGTGGGACAAGTTGCCTTCCTAAAAAGCAGGTTGAAAAGGAGCACACATTGGATGCTGCCCAGGAGGGTGCCCACATGATTTTTGGGGGTTCCCCAGATGTCAGTAAAGTGACAATTTAAGGAAAGATCATTACTGCATAAAAAGTAATCAACAATCTATAACATAAAACTGGTCAAACATTGGCCAAATGGTAAAGAGGCATAAATTGTGAAAATCTTCTATTTTCACAATATTTACCTGTGGAGTCAGTTCAAATATGATTAGTTTAGGGGTCCCCAGTGCCTAACTCAGTGTACTGTACAAGTACCTTCCTCCTACCTTTTGTCTTTTTCAAGACCAAAAGGGTCGAAACGTTGTATGTGCTGTTTGTCACAAATAAAAAACCTTTGGAGCATTCAACAAGTGAGTTGCGAGCCCCACTTTGTTCTTGTGATTCTGTTCTTACAGTTCGGCTCTGGCTCAGCACCAAGGAACGGAGGATGTGTGTTATTTGTTCTTTAAATACTCCTATGTAGTAGGCTACACACCTATTTCAGACCACAGTGCGCTTCTGATTATTGGTGCATTTGTCTCGCCGCAAACCTCACCAAAAAAGCTGAACTTGTTTTCTCTTTCCTCGCATCTTTGTGGGAGTCACAAGGAAAACATGCAAGTGAGGGAAACATCGATACAATTTTAGAGACTTGGATAAGTTGCACACTTGTGGAGGTATTTCATGTGTGATATCATATAATATTATGGGGTGGGTAATTTTGTAGCTACAGCATGTCATTTTTCATAGTGTCGCTGTTGGGTGTAAACTAGCAGACTACTGTATGTCCAAAATGTTACGTTTTATAAAAAGGAAAAAAGATACTGTGTTCCAATGGATCTAGTGTAGTTATTAATTAGTCACAATACTTGGTTCATTGGTTCAATATTTATAAAACCCTGAGTGTAGAAGAGAGAATAACGTCGCGCTTTCATCTCGCCGCAAAGCGGGCTGCTATGGGCTATAGTTCCAAACATTGGAACTATCTCATTGAGATAGACAGAGCACTTCCGCATTCCATTCTTACAATGGGAGTCAACACGTCGGATGCTGGGGATGCTGAAGATTATGTACAAGCTCATGACACATGGCATCGCGACGCGTTGTGAGCTTGTAGATCAGCTATAAAACGTTTAAATATGGAGATACAAGGTTTCTGCCCGACAGCAACAATATATTTATTATGGTGATGGTTTTATGTGAACATTTCTTTCACTTATGTAAGGTATGTATTTATATCTATGTGGTTTAGATTTGTGTTGTTAAAAATCCGGATGTGAATGGTATCATCCATCAGGTAATCTACGTGCAGCAGGGACCTATAAGGTTGACCAAAACTCTAAAAGTTGGGTGTGTTTGTGCTGTGCAGCATGGAAATGACATGATGACAATTTCTGATGGTGAAATAGATTTTGTTCTCACCTCATGCTTTATCTTTGTGGGAACTCATTTTGTAACAGTCAATGCAACACCGGGCGTTCATGTGGGTTTCACTTCTTCATTGGGGGAACACTGTTATACCACACCCAAGAAAAAAAAAAAAGCCTGGGTACCGAGGCTACACCCAATCAACTCCAAACCCTCCACCTCTGCAAACATCCTTGGATATTTTTTAAATAAAAGAGACCAACATTTTTCTTATTATTTTCTTTTCTAAGACATTTTAAAAATAAACAAAAAAGTGTGTTATTACAGAAGGAAAAGTATGGATTCATTGTTTGATTTCCTCAAATTCTCCATAAAAAAACAAAAAAGGTTATAGCTTTAATAACGTTTAAGCAAAGTCACTACAGCCTAACGAGGCACCATCTCTAATAATAAATTACTATGACCATGTGGAAGAATGTTCATCCTACTATAATTCTAGTAACCTGACGGTGGGTGGGTGGATGGAGTCCTGGGTCTCCGATCAAACTGCGCATGCAGGTTTCGTGAGAGAAACAAGCAACGAGGTCTATGAAAACGAGGCCAAACCAAACGAACCCTATACCACCAACATTGGCCCTACAGCGCTTACAGTCGGCCGACATGGCAACACCTAGACCCCGCCCACTCTCTCAGTACAACTCTTCCTGTGGAAAGTAAACACACCAGACGGACCCGAGGCAGGCGAGTAACATGCCTACGCCATTCTCCGTGCTGACATATATATATACGTATATATATATATACGCCCGTGGGGAGGGGTGACCGCGGGCCGGGGGGAGAGCCATATGAAATCCGTGTTAACGGAATCGCGGTCGGAATCGCGGAAATGACCAATAAAAATGGAATTGGAATAAAACACGGACTATTGCAGAATTTGGAAAATAAAAAATATTCGCGGTAAAATATTGTTTTTTATCGCGAATTTTTACAAATCCACGGGCCACCACCATTTTGCATGGTCACATCCTACTTTATAAACAGTAAAATCCACGTAGAAATAGTCTTAGAAAGACGATAGAAATAATAATACATGGGCGACGCCATTTTGCGCATGCTCAGACCGAATTATTTTGGGAACATTTTTGCGTATAACACAACAAGGGCCATTAGCGTCCGCGCAGTTGAAACGTGACGTGAGCAGACCTGATTGTATGGGTAACGCATTTAACACACGTGAATTTAAAATAAACTGATTAATGTTGTTAGTGGTGTAAAATGCCATCAAAAAATATACTCAAGCCTGCTGCAGGGCAACAGAAAATAGCAAGCCTATTTTGCTATTTTATATAGCAAATTTTTATATATATATATACATATATATATATATATATAGAACTATAACAACATAGTATTTATATATCCGTTTTTATATTTACATTTTGCTATATTAAAATAGCAAGCCTATATTGGTGCTATTTAATGTACTTATATACTGTTCTATGTTTGCATATAATTTGCAAATATTAAAGATTTGGAAATGTGTAGATTTCTTTCAGAGACATGTATGGACTGTTATATCTTGAACATTTATTCATTTCCACTTACCAGCATAAAAAGCAAAATACAGAATTCAGAAATATTAAAATGGACAAAACAGAATTTGGGAAAAAAATAAAACGGATTTCATATGACTCTTGCCGCGACGGGAGCGACCGGGGGGGGGGGGGGGGGGGGGGGGCGGGGTGCCACGACGGGACGCGCGCGGGGGAGAAACCGCGCGACAGGACGTGCATTAACCCCACGTTTGCAACGACTTTCGTCTGCGCCCTTCACCGGGTATGGTCTAGTATGTATAATGTATCATAATAATGATATTGCTATAAATAACTAGTCTGTCAATGCCAGGCTAATAAATAACAAAGATGTGTGTGTTAAAACTGCAAAATAATAGGCCTGCTTGTGGCCTGCTTACTCTAGCTGATATGCATATGAGAATTTAAACTCATATATTGTGCAAAAGTGTAGTGTAAGATAGACCACATCCTGTTGAAGATGACATTTACATTTTTAAGTGGAAACTACCTCTTGTCTTGGAACAAACAGTTCCTCTTAAAGGGATAGTTCAAACCAAAATTGCAGTTGTAAGGAGTTGCATTGGTGTGGGCTGGCCTTTTGGAAAGTGTTCTTTGAAACAGTTCATGGAAACAGAAGTGAAAGGATTATTAATCCTATCACTTCTGTTTCCATGAATCCTTTAATGTCATCAACCTCAACACAAGAGTTAAAGAGTAGAGTACTTAGAGTGGAATAATATTGTCAACTTAAAGGGCGGGGTACATTCAAAGAGTCCAACCTTTGAGCCAACAGCATTCACCCCAAAGCCACTTTGGCATTTGCCCTTTCTGGGTGAGATGAATATTTATTATTAATGTGAACTATGGGCATTACCTGGGTGAGACAAGAAACGTGCTTACATGCACAAAAGTTCAGTTTGATTGTGATTCATATTGTATTATACTGAATCAGACTTTTGGCATACGCACTTCTAAGTTTTGTCCCTACTCTCTACCATACCGTTTGATATGAGTCCCACACAAGGTTCAAGGTTGTACTTTATTGTTACATCTTGTGTACAGGTATATAAAAGTAAAACTTATTTTTGTTTGGCTTCCTTCAGACAATGCAGCAGTAAAGATAATAACAACAGAATAATGATAGAATCGTAAAAAGATTTAAAGAAAAGAAAGAGTGCAAAAAAGGGCAAAAAAATGTATAAAAAGAGAGCATCATCATTATGTACATGTGCATATAATCTTGTTATATTGTATTCTGTGGAATATGTTCCACTGACTTCACCATGTTGTAGCAAATGTTCTCACCAACCACTACACTTAGTAAAATGTTCCAGAGTTCTTGTGAAAAGATTCTTAGACCTTGTTGAAGAATGGCTCCTGAGATTTACATTTAGCAGGGTCGAAGATAAATCACCTACCATATTGTATGGGCAGTGATGCTGCTAGTTTTTCAAATGTACAGTAATGAGTCCCCGGGACCCAAGGGTGGTCTTTTAGATGGTATGGGAAATTCTATGGGCCCAAATAACATTTCTTTAACTTGTGTTTGATCTCACGGTATATGGTTATAATTATGGTTGTATTCATGTATGTTGAAAATGTGTCTTAAACAATTAAAGGGGCTACACCATGAATTAAAAAAATATATATTATATATAAATATTGCCCCCTAATACGTTTTAAACAGGTTGTAAGCCTAAAAAACATCCAGATATTTTTTCTCACAATCTGACTGTCTGTCATTCCAAGCTTTTTCAGCTGCAAAACCAAAACGTCCTATTGGGCAGGGGGGAGCTACTGAGCAATTCTGTCTGGCCATCGTCAATGCAAAATCTGTGCAAGTGACATCACTTGCACAGCCATTCTGAAATGGCCTGTTCAGACACGCCCATTCAGGAAATCCATGAAATGAGCATGAATGACTGAATGTTTAAAAAATATTTCTTTTTGGGTACAAGAGACACTGGGGAGCCCAAAAAATACTAAAAACAAACAAAAAAATGAAATTCATGGTGTAGCCCCTTTAAACAAACAAAACCAAACTATAGAACATACTGGGATAGTCACTCAAACCACACTGACACTCACCAACATTACTACTATAACTAGATTGACTACACAACTCAACCCTTAAACGGTCAGCCACTTCATAAAGTGGCTGACCTTTGGTCCTCATTGGGGGTTTGTGAATAAGCAGACACTGTGACTATGTCCTGAGGCATGAGGGTCTTCATAACCTGCCTAAATGGACCCCTGTTCATCAACTTCAGGAGGTTCTTCCCTACAAAAACATACAGGATAGGGTTGACGCACAGCTGTGAGAGTAAGCAATGGCCTCTGTGACTTGCTGCGGTCACTTCCTTTATAGACTTGAAGTAACTGTAAAACTTTGAAGAAGGAGGCAACGTTATAGGGCACCCAGCAGCGGAAAAACACGGCTACAACTACGAGAACCAATCGGATGGTTTGTTTCTTGAATGAATGGCTGACAGACACAGACACAGAAATATTACTTGAACTTGAGGCTTTCAGTAGCTGGAGAAAACCTAGATCTGGAAAAGAGGCAAGCAAACCAGCAACCCATTGTAACCCCCACCTGTACCCCGTTACCGTGTATTATGGTGGACGCATCGTTCTAGGTCCGTGAAGAGGTGTTTTCGATGTACAATGACCACACAACACATCAGATTGACACAATAGTTTTGGTTGGGTAACCACTTGGCACCTTTTTAGTGTTTTTTAGCAATTGTAAATAGTGCACATACATGAAATTACATTTTGACAAAGGTACATTAGCCGGCATGAACAATAATAAGAAAAAGAATTGTCATTAGTGAAGTTGTCACTTCTAGAGCTCTGTAACTCTGTTCAAGTCAAAAGTCAACTGTATAATCAAAAGTCAAGTCAATGATGTTTGTAGTCAGTCAATAGTGGTTATCAGACGGAGGTCTGATCCTATTCCTTCACTCCTTGTGACAGGAATATGCGCAAGTCAAGGTTCGTTGGAGTGCACTCTTATCGCGTGTTCAATCTGTATCAGTCGGATGACTGACACAATCCTACCATGACAGACAGTGCTTCTATAACAGCACAGCACCCAAAGGCACCAATCAACACTGACTGTGTATCACAGTGTCAGTAAAATAAATCTTATCTTTTTTCCTTTATGATAAAACAATATAAAATGCCCTTTCAGTGCATTTGTACCATATAAGGAGTTACCATATAAGGAGTTACAACTCCATTGGAAAGTGCATCTTTATAAAATAAAGTTGGATTAAATCCATTTTTTGTAATAATTACATTCACATTATATTTTCCACAACACTAGTACATTACAGCAGCAACACTTCAACAGCCAGATATCTCACCAAATCTCATCCAATGTTCCTGTATTGACGACGTCAGGACAGGATCTCACAAGGGGTTTTGCCTGTATAAACAGGGTGCTAGCGTTAGCATCATGTAGCATTGAGCTAGTTAGCATCACAGTCAACATGTGTAGATTTGTTTGTTTATCTCACCGGCTAACGTGTTGTTCTTGCACCAAACGGCTGCAGGATTCCCCTCTGTGAAGCTAAGACACAGCACCACACTGTAGCAACAGCTGGTGTATCTGTTCTTAGTTATATTATATCGTTTTTATTTAATTATTTTATCTCTCAGCTACTGCTGGGTGTTTTCAGGTTGAAGTCGCGGTGTGAAAGAACGTGCTGACGTCACGTTTCACCGTGCATCTTGTGAGGCTTTCAAGTGTGCTTGTAAATCACAACTGCTGCTCTGTACAAGTGATGCTTTCAAGTGTACCTCGTGAAACACAAATCAACCAAACTAGTGAGGTAGAATAGTTTTAGAGGTAGATCGTTTTGTGCATGTTTTTAAATAAAACTTATAATGAATTTCAAATATAAATACAATCATGTCTTAGTTAACCTGGTTAACTATTGTAGCTTATGTAAGCTGGGTTTTCCACCTGGGTTAACTTACACCATGTAACAGCAGCTGCAATCATTCCAAAGGTGCGTGTTCGTTTTTTTCAGTGCATCAACATCATGCACTATAGCCAGGTACCGGTCAATGCTCATCAGGCCCAAAATGCACATAAGATCCCCAAACAGCCACTGATCCCAGGCTTGGTGGGCTAGGAAGGGAGGGAGCATACTAGGAGAAGGTCAGCACATGCCAGGTTGAGGAGGCACACATCACTCATGCTACAGAGCCGCACCCCAAAGATGATGACCCAGAGGACAAGCACATTCCCTAGAAGACCCACGATGAAGAAGATACAATAGATCACTGGGAGAATCCAAAACGTCCATATACACACAAACCAGAGTCTCCTACATTGTAGTTTGGATAGACTTCTTCACTGGTAGGTGAGCCGAGATAGAAATTGCAGGATATGAGTAGGGATTGGGTGCATTTTTAGAGCTGTCGACTTAGAGCGAATAATAAAGGTTGACATTTTCCTGAGTTATTATAATAACAGAGAAACAGTACACAACCAAAGCAGTTTGCTAGCAGTCTTTAAAACATCACTATGCAGCCAACGTAACGTCAACAATTGTCGCATGACAGTGACATTATTACTTTAATTTCATTCCGTACAGCAAAAACAAAAAAATAATAATAATCCTATTGTAGCACAAACGATTATTTATGTCACTGTCATTCTTTTATCATTTAAGTCCTGTTAAAAATACTCTTACCCATATGTGTAAATGTGTGATGAATTCTCATTGAGAGCAGGGATGGTGGTGGAAGCAGTTGTCAACCTAGAAGATATCAAAAAGCCTACTTTCACAGACAAGCTATCTATCAGTATAACATAGCTGCACACTGCTATGTACATTATGTCACATACAGCAGAGAGATCTGTAATGTAATATGTTAATTTCAAAGTACTGTTTAAACTCATAAAAATGTATAGAAAATATGATAAATATCTGAAAGGATTTATTATTACTATTATTATTAAGGAGTATTATTGTTATTAGATTTTTTTTAAATAGACCTTTTGGTTATTTAATGTAGATATCTACACAGTGTGTACTCGGTTCGACTACCAGCCGGCTTGACCATTTGCTCTGTGTCTCTCTCCTGCTCTTCGTCCACATTTCTTGTCTCACCTGACAGTGCTGTTGTTAAAGTTTGTGGTCATGTCCATCATTGACTGTGCTGTGTCAAGACACCAGGCCAAAACAAACAGATCTACGTAAGTCATATATCCATTTCAATTGTGCCCTGTAACCATTTAAGTGTTTGTGTTAGTATTTGCATGAGAAGTGAAGTTGTATAAGACCACCCACGTGCCAATAATAAACACAGACTGGTTTCAAAATGAATGACTAAAAGCCAAAGAACAACTTCTCATTTATTGGGGGAAGTGAGTATTGCACAGACACTGTAGGGGGAACCCCTAAAAGACACCATGACTTTTCAGGCATACTACCAGTAGACCAAGGAAGAGGAAGACACTTACTGAACAGTTTCTATTATCTTTTCTCTGTTGCGAGTTGCTACTATGATGCCTGAATTTTCCTGAGGAACAATAAAGGTTTATCTTATCTTGACACTAGTTAGAGTTGATCTTGAACATGTTTGATATACGCCCACTGAATGTAGTGAAAACACTGAAAGGTACAGTTAATGTATACCTTCCAGGCAATGCACGCTCCATACAGTGCATACAAGAAATCTACACACAATTTTAAAAAAAAAGTTCCTGTCTATGGGAAGGAAGGAGACAACATAAAATTGTGTAGTGAAACATTTTATTTGAGACTAATAAAATCATATTCTTGATCTACCTAACAAACTAACACAAATTACAACTTCAAACAAAAACATAATCCTCACCGAAATGCCCTACGCTAACCTAAACCATAACACAAGTACAGAAGATGATGTCCGTAACTGCAACATTTTGTTGATCGCTGGGTACAGAAATATTTCTATTAATGCAGTCTCACTAACATGTAACATAAACCAGATTTGAATTGAAGTATTGGCAGCCACACACATTTGATTTGAGAGCTCTTAAAGGGGAATTTTGGACCACAGTTTTCTTACCTTTTCTATGATGTTATGATATCTTAGGATGAATGGTACAGTAGAAAAATTCCTTACGGGTCCGCCACAGTTTAAAACGTGCGCCAAATAGGCTTTTTTGGTGAGATCTGACGTTTATATTGACAGAACACTATGCAAAAAAACCCCCCAGAAAACAGAAGTCTCACTAGCCGAAATTGAAATCTCGAGATTTCAATCTCGAGATCGGTTGAATAGTGTTCTGTCACTATGAACGTCAGATCTCACAAAAAAAAAGAAGAAAAAAAATACTATAATTTTTCTACTGTTCCATTCATCCTAAGATATCATAACATCATAGAAAAGGTAAGAAGACCGTGGTCCAAAATTCCCCTTTAAATAGTTCACCCCAACCAATTACACAAGGTGATGGGCAGCACCTGGATTTAAAACACGCACACACGCACGCACGCACACAACACACACACACACACACACACACACACACACACACACACACACACACACACACACACACACACACACACACACACACACACACACACACACACACACACATATATACTTGAACCCCTAGTGCCCCTATTCTGGTGCAAACATTGGTGAAAATAACAGATCTACATGCTTGTATAGATCTACTATTTTCAGCATAAAGATTTGGTGTAGAGGGGAAATGGGAGGGGGCCTAGTATAGACCTCTGGGGGACTCCTGTCAACCAAACATAAGGGGTTTAAGTGGTTAGACAACCACTTTAGTGGTTTAGTTATAATAATAACTAAACTCTTACACTGTCACTTCATAAAGCAGCGGAGCGCGTTTCATCGACACTGGTGGTTTGAGAATGAATAGAACCTTTGACTCTGTCCTGAGGGATGAGAGTCTTCAAAACCTGACAAAGCCTACATGGAGCCCTGTTCATCAACCTCAGGAGATGTCTCCTGAACTTCTCCCCTACAAAAACATACAGGATGGGGTTGAGACAGCTGTGAGAGTAAGCAATGGCCTCTGTGACTTGTAAAGCCAATTTGATGGCCTTGCTGCTGTCACATTCTGTATAAACTTGAAGTAACTCCAAAGCTTTGAAGAAGGAAGCAACATTATAGGGCATCCAGCAGCAGAAATACACAGCTACAACTACGAGAACTAAGCGGATGGTTTGTTTCTTGGAGGAATGGCTGTATCGGAGCTTCCAAATTATCTGAGTGTAGCAGAAAACCATAATGGTCATTGGAATCAGTAAGCCAAGGATGTTAATTTTGAAAAGGCCAAAGATACTCCAAAAGTGCCGGTTGTGTGTTATGGTATCATTCTCAGTGGGACTAGTGTATAAGGGAGCACAGAAAACTTTGGTTGAACTTGGGTCTCTCTGTACCTGAAGAAAACCTATATCTGGAAAAGAGGCGAGAAATCCAGCAACCCATGTAACAGCAGCTGCAATCATTCCAAAGGTGCGTGTTCGTGTTTTCAGTGCATAAACTGCATGGACTATAGCCAGGTACCGGTCAATGCTCATCAGGATGATGAAAAAGATCCCACAGTAAAAGCCAATGTGGTAAATACCGAGGACCATCTTGCACATAGCATCGCCAAACAGCCACTGATCCCGGGCTTGGTGGGCTAGGAAGGGAAGGGAGCATACTAGGAGAAGGTCAGCAATGGCCAAGTTGAGGAGACAGACATCACTCATGCTACGGAGCCGCACCCCAAAGATGATGACCCAGAGGACAAGCATATTCCCTAGAAGACCCACGATGAAGAAGATACAATAGATCACTGGGAGAAAGGAGGATCCATGACGTTCATATACACACAACCCAGTGTCTCCTTCACCATAGTCCTCATATTTATAGACTTCTTCACTGGTAGGTGAGCTGAGAAAGAAATTGCAGGATAAAAGTAGGGATAATTAGGTGCATTTTTAAAATGAAATGATTCAGTATATTAGGTCTGTTTTTTAAATAAAACAAAATAGCCTATAGAGCTGTGTAGAATGTGTGCTTCAAGAGTCTCTACATTGCTATATAATGTGACATAAAGCAGAGAGATCTATATCCTCACATAATGTGTTCATTTCAGAATACTGTTTTAACTCATAAAAGGTTATCAAAATGTGATAAAGTCCTGAAATGATTTAAATGGATATTTCATTTTCGAACATGTTTGGGGTCATTTTAACGTCTACTCAGGCTTTTGTGAGCACCCCAGACAGTTTTTAAGTTGCTTGATTCAGTATTTAGATATTTGATATATATTTTAATAGACACGCCCCTTTCCTATACATGTTAGATTCATTGAAAACACCCGTCCTTGGTTCTGCTGACTGATATTGTCCTTCTAATGCTTGAGGACAGTATTTTTCTACATTTTTGGGGGAAAATTAAAACATTTAATAATGATGACACAAAAGCCCAAATAGACATTCAAATTACCCCAAATATGTTTGAAAGTGAAATATCCCTTTAAGTTTTTCAAGGAGACATGCATGAAAATATGAAGGATTGTGCTTCGAGTCTCTTTCTGCATAGTGATAGTCTAATTTCTCTTCCATTACATCCATTTTCTGACGTGAGCCACAAATGATAATCATATTGTAGCATATTGTATAAATATACAGATCTGTGTAGAAATCTGAGAAAAAGCACTGCAATGCAGAGTGCCCACAACACTCCAGATTAAATAACAGTCGGTGCACAGCTCAACAATATCTGCTCTGTCCGTGGAGAGGTCAAATAAAAAGTGAAAAGGACATTTACTGTGTGCTGGCTGTTTTCTCAGTTTCTGTACATTCTCTTACTTACATTTTCTCCCATAACCCATAAATGTAAAATAATATTTATGTAACAGTCATAGTTTTATAACTGCAAGTCCTATTAATTATAGACAGTGATGGAAGAAGTACTTACACATTTTACTTAAGTGAACACTTCTTACTGTATGTCAAACAATAGTGAAAAGTCTCACCTGACTGTGCTGTTCATAAAATAACTTGTGGTGTTGTCCATCATTGACTATCCTGAGTTAAGATACAGTAACAGGCAATAACAATATATTTCTATTATTTTATGATTATTATTATTTGCATTTGCATGAGAAGTGGAGTAGTGGAGACCATCCAAATGCCAATGAATCATAAGAACAGACGCAGTAGAATTAGAAGGGAAGTTCTTTTTTTTCTTCTTTTTTTTTAATGGGTGTTGCACAGTGGTGGAGCGGAAGCAAGTACTAACACATTTTCTTGAGTATCTGTACTTTACTTTTTTAGGGCGTATAACTTTTACTTTTTTAAAGACAAAAGGCATAGGCTACTTTTGACTCTGTTACATTTCTATGAAGGTTGTCATTATAATATATTTTTTCTTTTCTAAAATGTGATCACTGAACACAGAATTCTCACCTGTCAACGGTAGAGATCTGTTTCACCTCATTTGAGATGGACAGTACAGTAGAAGTAATTCCCCAAAAAATTACTGCAGAAATGCACTTCTTTTAACCTTTAAAAACTGAGATGTCATGTTACCATGTTACTGTAATTAAAGACGGGCTGCCGTGATTTTCAGTGATCCCCCCCCCTATAACATAATCATCAGATATTATGGTTATACTATAGGAGGAAGATTTTTTTCAAAAAAGTGTACAGAAATTGTAAAAATTATGTTTTTATGTGGACACGCCTCCAGTTCATTAAGTATACCTCGTTCTCACCTAGCACCTCCTCCACCACCCACCTGTCCTAGTCCCTCCTCCTCCTCATGCCCACACCTGTTGTGTTATGATAATGAGGGGGAGGGTATATTTTTACTATGTCACTAAAGGGCTGTTTCTCTATTGGCATGTTTGACCCTCAAGGTTTCAGGCTCCAGGTAGAAACTCAAAATAGTCAAAGAAGACATAAAACACCATAAAAACACCACCAGGGGGCTTAATGAAGCTCTATCAACCTCATAGACACATGGAAAACAGAAAAAGTGCAAAACCATGGCACCACCTCTTTAAGGAACTTTTTTAATAACTACTCTGCCCCCATTTTTTATACCTCCACCTACTGTGTAGAGAAATATTGTTTCCTAATCTGCCATGTTTTTCTCACATTGGTATGTAAAATAAGGAGATGCTATACTGTGACTTTTTCTTTGCAGTTAATCCGTGTATGTAAAAATATATACAGTGTGAGGCCAGTTGGATCGGCGGTTCTCAAAAAAACTTTAATCCCCATAATGGTCGGAACAGCTGTTGGGATCTCCAAAATGGGCATAACAGGGACACAGGCAGACAGACAGATACAGAGATCTCCATCTATGGACAAATAGACACAGACAGACTGAGAGAGTACTGGAGGTACTTTGACAACTTTGTCTATGAATTGAATACCAAGGCCCTCATTGGAAACAAGTCCGCAAGGACTTTTATGAACGGACCTGTTAGACAAAGTATTTTAAATGTAAATGTGTTGTTTTACATTTTTTGCCTAATAAAATATTCAATCAATCAAAAACAACATAACCGGAGGTGCGTGCGTTCCCAACGGGCATCGTTCCCAACAGGCATAGGCCTCCTAGTCTATCTATAAATTCACAAAACCTGTGTCTGTAACTCAGTATGTCTGTGTGTGTCTGTCTCAGGCACTCCGACCGATTGACCGATTTGGCGTGTGTGTCACCATTCTCGCCAATGACCGGGGGGGAGGGCAGTGCCGAGTGAGAAATTGGTTGCACCGGCGGTGTGTGTGTGTGTGTGTGTGTGTGTGTGTGTGTGTGTGTGTGTGTGTGTGTGTGTGTGTGTGTGTGTGTGTGTGTGTGTGTGTGTGTGTGTGTGTGTGTGTGTGTGTCAGATTAATGGAACTTTGTGTCACATTTGTGCCGCTGCACCAATATACAGGTAAGTGGTAGTGTGTGCACATTGCACAATACAACTCTATTCTTTTAAACAGGGCATTTTTACAGGGCAATGCACAACATTTCTGCATCTGTCTGTCTGTCTGTCTTCCATTTATGCCCATGTACTGTACGCCATCAACACATTCCCAACTTGCATTGTTCTTGAGTATGCCTGTTACCATTCATAATTAACCATTTTATTGTAATATCTAATGTTATTAGTACTGTGGTAATGGCTATGGCACTTCAGTGCAGTGATGTAATTTTCCTCACTGTCATCCAACATGTTGATCTGGTTCTTGCTTTTCCGACGGGGCCGAGGGAGACTTTGGGAACTTTTTCAAAAAGCAAAACACATCTATTGTATTAAAACATTTTCAAATATAACTTTCAAGGCTTCTGTCAATTAACATTTAGTGGCAAAATATATTCTTGGACAATTATATATTAGACTATAAAGAGCTTTAGAATGTATCATTTTTTTTTAATTACCGTCCTGAAAGTCAACATCTTTATCTTCATCTACTCTTGATCATCGTCTAATAGTCACCTTCTTCTTCTGTTGTTGGACCCATTTCATTGCCAATTGCAGCATTTTTTTTGTGCTCTTATCTGTTCATTTGTTTCATTCTTACTGGTGTTGCTACTATGACACCTGAATTTCACTGGAAGTTAACATAGGTTTATCTTGTCCTGTCCTGTCCTGTCCTGTCCTGTCGCGTCGCGTTGTGTCTTGTCTTGTCTTGTCTAGTGAGAGCTGATCTTGAAATTGTTGGAGGGCCCACTGAATCGAAAACACTGTAAGGTACAGTAAATGTTTGTGTGTCATGCGGCAATGCATGCTCAATACAGTCGATGCAATTTCACACAAGAAATGCACAATATGAGGTAATGGAACTCGCCTCAAAACAGTGTTTATTATTTTTTAAACAACTTAGTAAAACAAGACATGCCTTACACAAACTTACACCCAAAGATATACTGTAAAAGACAAGATCAGATCAAGAAAAGCAATAAACTGCAACATGAACGAAACAACTCAACCCTTACACTGGCCCTTCACACAACAGTGGAACCTGTTTGAGAATGAGCAGACCATGTGACTCTGTCTGGAGGGATGAGGGTCTTCATAACTTGACACACCCTACATGGAGCCCTGTTCATCATCCTCAGGAGGTTCTTCCTGAACCTCTGTCCTACAAAAACATACAGGATAGGGTTGAGACAGCTGTGAGAGTAAGCAATGGCCTCTGTGACTTGTAAAGCCAATTTGATTGCCTTGCTGCTGTCACATTCTGTATAGAAATGAAGTAACTCCAAAGCTTTGAATAAAGAAGCAACATTATAGGGCATCCAGCAGCAGAAATACACAGCTACAACTACGAGAACTAAGCGTATGGACTGTTTCTTGGAGGATTGGCTGTATAGGAGCTTCCAAATTATCTGCGTGTAGCAGAAAACCATGATGGTCATTGGAATCAGTAAGCCAAGGATGTTCATTTTGAAAAGGCCAAAGATACTCCAGAAGTGCCTGTTGTGTGTTATGGTATCATTCTCAGCGGGACTAATGTATAAGGGAGCACAGAAAACTTTGCTTGAACTTGGGTCTCCCTGTACCTGAAGAAAACCTAGATCTGGAAAAGAGGCGAGAAATCCAGCAACCCATGTAACAGCAGCTGCAATCATTCCTAAGGTTCGTGTTCGTGTTTTCAGTGCATAAAACACATGGACTATAGCCAGGTACCGGTCAATGCTCATCAGGATGATGAAAAAGATCCCACAGTAAAATCCAATGTGGTAAATACCGAGGACCATCTTGCACATAACATCGCCAAACAGCCACTGATCCCGGGCTTGGTGGGCTAGGAAGGGAAGGGAGCATACTAGGAGAAGGTCAGCAATGGCCAAGTTGAGGAGGCAGACATCACTCATGCTACGGAGCCGCACCCCAAAGATGATGACCCAGAGGACAAGCACATTCCCTAGAAGACCCACGATGAAGAAGAGAGAATAGATCCCTGGGAGGAAGGAGGATCCATGACGTTCATATTCACACAACCCAGTGTTTTCTTCACCATAGTCCTCATATTTATAGACTTCTTCACTGGTAGGTGAGCTGAGAAAGAAATTAAAGGATAAAAGTATGGATAATTAAATGATGTTTTTGAATGAAATGATTCAGTATATTAGGTCTGTTTTGAAAAGAAAAGAAAATAGCCTATAGAGCTGTGTAGAACGTGTGCTGAGTCTCTACATTGCTATATAATGTGACATAAAGCAGAGAGATCTATATCCTAACATAATGTGTTCATTTCAGAATACTGTTTGAACTCATGAAAGGTTAGCAAAATGTGACAAAGTCCTGAAAGGATTTAAGTTTTTCATGAAAATATGAAGGATTGCACTTCGAGTCTCTGTCCGCGTAATTTCTCTTACATTAAATCCATTTCATGCCGTGAGCCACTAATGATAATCATATTGTAGCACAAATCCATAACAACAACAAAACGTATGTCACTATGCAGTCCTCATATCTGTAGGCCTAAAGCCTATATATTATAGACTTCTTCACTGGTAGGTGGGCTGAGAAGGAAATGACAGGATGAGAGGGAATTACAGTAGCTGCATTTTCATAATGAAATGCTTTAGCATAGCTATGATGATATAGATCTGTGTAGAAATCTGAGAAAAAGCACTTCAATGCTAGCCTCCAGAACCCATGCATTAATGCAGAATGCCCGCAACACTCCAGATTAAACAACAGTGTTAAGGTGCACGGCTCAACAATACCAGGAAAATAAGAAAACAGCCAGCACACAGTAACAGCACGCTGAGGAAGTTAGGTTGAAACATGCCTACTCTGTCCGCGGAGAGGTCAAATAAAACGCGAAAAGGACATTTACTGTGTGCTCTGTGTCTCAGTTTCTGTGTAGCCTACATTCTCTTACTTATATTTTTTTCCATAACCCCAGTCACAGTCATAGTTTTATAAATGCAAGTCCTATTAATTATAGACATACGCATGCTTAAACAAAACTCCAACAGTTTCCTTTGACTAGGAATTAATCAGATAGTCATAAGCAAACATGATTTTTTTTACATGATGTATAGACTTGGTTATTTAATGTCAGTAAATACTTCCTCTGCAAACACTTCTTACTGTATGTCAAACAATAGTGAAAAGTCTCACCTGACTGTGCTGTTCATAAAATAGCTTGTGGTGTTGTCCATTATTGACTATGCTGGGTCAAGATACAGTACCAGGCAAGAAACCACAACAAGATCTTTCTATTATTTTATGATTATTATTATTATTATTATTATTTGCATTCGCATGAGAAGTGGAGTAGTGGAGACCATCCAAATGCCAATGAATCATAGGAACAGAAGCAGTAGGATAAGAAGGGAAGTTCTTTTTTTCTTTCTTTTTTTATGGGTGTTGCACAGTGGTGGACATTAACGGAAGCAAGTACTGTAAATCTGTATTAACACATTTTCTTGAGTAACTGTACTTTACTTTTTTAGGAAACGTATAACTTTTACTCCACTACATATTAAAGACAAATAGCATACTGTAGGCCACTTTTGACTCCAATAAAATTCTATGAAGATTGTCAAATATATTTTTTTTTAAATCATAGCTTTGAAGTCAGCTGTTGAAGTTTTTTCTTTTCTAAAATGTGATCACTGAGCACAGAATTCTCACCTGTCAACGAGATCTGTTTCACCTCATTTGAGATGGACAGTACAGTAGAAGTAATTGGCCAAAAATGGACTTCAGAAATGCACTTCTTTTAACCTTTAAAAACTAAGTTATCATCTTACCATGTTACCGTAATTAAGGAACTTCATTTTAATACATTCTCGGCCTCCAGTTTTTATGGGGGCCGAGTAGGCCCCCATAAAAATATTATAAAAAATATTGTTTCCTAATCCACCATGTTTTTCTCACATTGGTATGTAAAACAAGGAGATGTTATACTGTGACGTTTTCTTTGCAGTTAATCCATATACATGTAAAAATGTATGTAAAAATATATACAGTATGAGGCCAGTTGGATTGGTGGTTCTCCAAAAAAACTTGAATGCATCGTTCTTGAGTATGCCTGTTCCCATTCATAAATAACCCTGTTATTGTAATATCTAATGTTATTAGTACTGTGGTAATGGCTATGGCACTTCAGTGAAGTGATGTCATTTTCCTCACTTTCATCCAACATGTTGATCTGGTTCTTGCTTTTCCGACGGGGCAGAGGAAGACTTTTGGAATTGGGCTACTTTTGGGTAAAACATTTTCAAAAAGCAAAACGGATCTATTGTATTAAAATGTATCAAATATAACTTTCAAGGCTTCTGTCAATTACGATTTAGTGGCAAAATACAATCTTGGACAATATATTTAGACCATAAAGAGCTTTAGAATACATCAGTTTCTAAACCATGAATTCGTTATATTGTCATATTGTGATTTGTGATTGTGTGTTCACATCCCCCTGTGAACAATCAAATTATGTTTATTCTTTTCATTACCATCTTGTCCTGAAAGTCAACAACATCTTTATCTTCATCTCCACTTGATCATCGTCTCATAGTCACCTTCTTCTTCTGTTGTTGGACCCATTACATTGCCACTTGCAGCATTTTTTAGTGCTCTTATCTGTTCATTAGTTTCACTCTTACTGCGGTTGCTACAGACACCTGAATTTTGCTGGAAGTTAATATAGGTTTATCTTATCTTATCGTGTTGTGTTGTGTCGTGTCGTGTCTAGTGAGAGCTGATCTTGAATATGTTGGAAAGCCCACTGAATCGAAAACATTGTAAGGTACAGTAAATGTTTGTGTGTCATGCGGCAATGCATGCTCCATACAGTCGATGCAATTTTACACAAGAAATATATGCACAATGTGAGGTAATGGCTGAAAACATTGTTTTTTATTTTTAAACAACTTAGTAAAACAAGACAAGCCTTACACAAACTTACACCCAACGATATATACTGTAAAAGACAAGACCAAATCAAGAAAAGCAATAAAGTGCAACATGAATGTGGATATGCTAAAATAAATGAATGTGTAAGCATACACATTTTGTGGTGGATATAGCCTCCCCAACCACAGTGACATACTGTACACACCCCAACAATAAACCGAAAAAACCCTCAACCCTTAAGGTCCTTACACACCAGGGGCGATTTTTTCATGCGAATAATACGTTTTTTTTAAAACCTTATAAAGTCAATGCAAGCTTCCACATCAGTTTTGCGGAGCAAAAAAGCTGCTTTTATTTATTCGCACCGAGTCCGAAATGTGCGTATATTCGCATAATCCCCGCTGTGTAATGACCTTTACACTGGCACTTCACACAACAGTGGAACCTTCATCATCATTGGTAGTTTGAGAATGAGCAGACCCTGTGACTCTATCAGGAGGGATGAGGGTCTTCATAACCTGACACACCCTACATGGAGCCCTGTTCATCATCCTCAGGAGGTTCTTCCTGAATTTCTCCCCTACAAAAACATACAGGATGGGGTTGACACAGCTGTGAGAGTAAGCAATGGCCTGGGTGACTTCTAAAGCCAATGTGATTGCCTTACTGCTGTCACATTTTGCATAGACCTGAAGTAACTCCAACGCTCTGAAGAATGAAGCAACATTATAGGGCATCCAGCAGCAGAAAAACACAGCTACAACTATGAGAACCAATCGGATGGACTGTTTCTTGGAAGTATGGCTGTTTAGGAGTCTCCAAATGATCTGGGTGTAGCAGAAAACCATGATGGTCATTGGAATCAGTAAGCCAAGGATGTTAATTTTGAAAAGGACAAATATACTCCAAAAGTGCCTATTGTGTGTTATGGTATCATTCCCAGCGGATGCAGTGTATAAAGGTGCACAGTATAGTATTTTGTTATTACTGGACCATGGGGCCTCCTGTACCTGAAGAAAACCTAGATCTGGAAAAGAGGCAAGAAATCCAAGCACCCATGTAACAGCAGCTGCAATTATTCCAAAGGTGCGTGTTCGTATTTTCAGCGCATGAACAGCGTGCACTACAGCCAGGTACCGGTCAATGCTCATCAGGCTGATGAAAAAGATCCCACAGTAAAAGCCAATGTGGTAAATACCGAGGACCATCTTGCACATAGCATCGCCAAACAGCCACTGATCCCGGGCTTGGTGGGCTAGGAAGGGAAGGGAGCATACTAGGAGAAGGTCAGCAATGGCCAAGTTGAGGAGGCAGACATCACTCATGCTACGGAGCCGCACCCCAAAGATGATGACCCAGAGGACAAGCACATTCCCTAGAAGACCCACGATGAAGAAGAGAGAATAGAGCCATGGGAGAAAGTAGGACCCATGATGTAGGTATGTACACGGCAGGGGGACTTCTGCATAGTCGTATCCGCCGTCATCAGGGTCAGCAAAGGATTCACTGGTAGGTGAGCTGAGAGATAATAAGATAGGAGATGTATAAGGTGCATTTTAATGATGAAAGGCTTCAGTATAATACTGTACATCTCTCCATCTGTTTATGAAAGAAAATCACTTAACCAAAAATATAAAGAGCGGCGTAGAAATCTGCATACTTTCTCTTCCATTACTTTCCTCCGTACCCCATGAATTATACATAATCATATTGTAGCACAAGCCCATATTAATCATTCATGTCACTGTCATAGTTTTATCATACAAGTCCTGTTCATTATAGACATACCAATGTGCTCAAAAGCTCTATGACACTTTGGTAGAGGTTTCGGTTGTGTATAGTTACCTTGCTATGGTGTAACTGGCCATATAGTGGGTTTTGTGATGTAATACAGTATACTGGCAGAATCAGCTTTGTTTCAGCTACAGTATGTGCTGAAAGAGTGACTTTCACAGTTATTTCACTGTGTGATGTAAGTCAATGAGTTACATCACAGCACGGCAACTACACAACCGAAACCTCTACCAATTGTGCTTTTACTCTTTGACTGCCAGAAATAAAACGTCATTTCAAAAGACCCACTAGTTATTATTTAGTCACAAGCTGTTGTTAATTCTTCACTGGTTCACAGACACACTTAACCACTTTCACACTCACTTTAATTTTAAACATTTTAAAAAATAGCAAGAATAGCAGATCTATGACCTGACATCGCAATACAAAGCGGCTCATTTTACTGCATTTGCAAGACACTCTTATACGACAAAATAGGGCAGTAATTTATGAAAAAAAGTTGAAATATGAAGATATATGATTTCCACCTGACAGCGACATTATGTAAAACAAGTGTGGGGAAAAGGAGTCTCACCTGAGATTGTTCATAATGTTGCTTGTGGTGACGTCCATCACTGACTGCGCTGAGTCAAGATACCAGGCCAAAACAAACAGATCTTCTATATCATATAACCAGTTCAACTGAACGACCATACAAGTGCCAAGAATAGTCAGAGTGGAAGCACTAAGCAAAATAACGAAATAACTTCTCATTTTATTAGGGGAAGTTAGATGATTTTGAAATTGATGGTGACAGCGGTGGACAGTGATAAATGTGCAGAGCTATGGTGGAACACTGTTCCACCCCCCGTCTGCACCTGAATTGGGGGAGGCCAATCACCATTATCATGGCAGATAATGCCAGGTATATCTGGAAGACGACAAGTACGTGTCACATGTCACAAAATGCTTTCGGCATTCTGACCCAGCGTTTTGGGGTTAGACCATTCAATCCGGGAAGGCATCTCGGTCATTTTAGAAATCTTTGGCTGTTCAAAAAATATCAGATAATTAAGCTCATAGCACGGCACAGAGCTGCGCTATGAGCTTATAGATCTGCTATTTTTGAAAAAGTTTGTGCAAATCTTTGAATATATGTATTTTTAAAGTAAGCATTTCTCAACTGTCAAATGTCTGTCAAATGTCTCAACAAATGTCTTAATTTTTCTGAAAATATGCTATTATCAGTGGTGCTCAAACTCAAAGATTTGCAGAAGCTCCTAGCGCAGCACTCGGTGCCACGCTATGTCCCCAGATTGAATGGGTTAATAAACGACCACTGGAGATGAACCCTGACCTCAGTCAACATCGTCAAAACAACCTGCATGTTACGCAACTTCCTGTGCCATGGAGTAGAGCAGGGGTTTTCAACTGATTGTGAACCAGGGACCACCACCCTGACTAAGAATCAACCTGGGGACCACTGTGTTGGATGGGGATATTATGAGCTAAGATTAGTGCTTTGGTAACACTTGTTATGCATCCCATGTCTATGCATCCCACTGTTTCTCAACCAATGGTCCACAGACAGACACAGACAATAGTGGTCCATGGCATAATTAGACCTGCAGGTGGTCTATTTGTTTTATTTATTTATTTATCAGGGACAGTGCACATTAATCGACATGTCAGTTTTTCACATCCACGTAAATGAGCCAGAGTTAGCCAGAGTTGGTTAATTTTCATCTGTAGTTATCCATACAAAAACAGACATCATCATCAACAATACAAGACAAGTAGACATAGTACAGAAGACATATACAGTAAAATATGAGAAGACACATGATTAATGGAGCTGATTATTTACCCATGATTACAAATCATGGTCCATGGGAAAATGTTTTAAAATGTAAATACATGAGTAAAATACCTTTTTTAAATGTATTAAAAATATTTTTAATATGCATTATACAGTATGCATTAATATGCATGGTCAGGGACCACATGCAATACCTTCACGGACCACCAGTGGTCCACGGACCACCTGTTGAAAACCCCTGGAGTAGAGGGACAAGCCGTCCAGGATGACAGCTTTGATGATGCTGACGCAATGCATGTCATACAGGAGATCCAGAGGTCATGGGTTAACCAGGCATCTGCAAAGGCTCTGAAGATGTCTGAGACACATTCAAGGATATTTTGTCTCACCTGCTGGCCAACAACCATGGCAGTATGACATATACACCATGGACTTAGATTAGAGAGTGGTACTGTACAGCAATGCAACTGTAGAAGATGAAAGATGGCAGCTGTTTTAAATGTGGTTGAATGGTGTTTATATGTGTATTGGTATGTACAGTCGTTGCTGTCAGAAATCAGCTAACTCCATTTTTCCGCTTCTGCATTTTTCCCCCCATAAATCAGTGCTATTGAACACCCTTTACGTCTGTGTGTTGATTAAAACAAGAAATGACATAGTCATAATATAGCAGGTTGTGGGGGGGGGGGGGGGGGGCCCGTTCAGAGTATGGGAAAGGGGAAAGTATCCCCATTAGCTTAAAGGACAGCCAATGAGGCAAATGTGTCGCAAATGTGTCGAATGCAAATCTGTAATGTGTCGACTACTGGTATGCCTCTTCTTAGAGCAGGTTTACAACCTGCTAAAAATATTGAACCAATGAAAAGTATCAAAAAGTGCTTCTGACAAAACCAGCTAGCTCGATTGGATCCTCAAACTTTCTGCTAAACCAGCTAAATCCAGCAAAGGGGGTGGAGTTAGCTGGTTTTGCTGCCTGAGGGCTCCACCCCCTTTTGACCTCCAACCTCATTGTGAGCTTGGAGGTCCATTTAGCTGTACTTATCAATGATAAACAAAACCTCCTAAAACTTTGTTTTGTTTTTGTCATTTCCTGAAAAATGAACATTTTGGAGTTAGCTGGTTGCTGCCGGACAGCAGAGATATGATACTTCGCTGTTATTATCTTGAAAATACAGCACTGTACCACATACTGTTATATACTCATTATTATTACTGTAAGGAAGATGTTCTGGTGTTATTTTGTATGTTTCTGTGTTTTAGCTTGCTGTAGGTTTAAGCCTTATTGGTCCTCCACAGCCACCTTAGGTTAGCATTTGTTTTATGTTTCAAAAGGTAAAGAGGGCTCCCAAGCTCTGTACAACAGAAAACACTTAAATTAAACCTTTAATAATTGTTATAACGTTGTACAGCATGCCTGTTACAAGTGTGATGTGTTATGTTAAGGATGGAACCATTTCTATACATTTAATGTTTTATTTTTATTGTGTGAGCTGGCTTAACTGAGCATTGCTGAACAAGGTAAGTTGTGCTGTGGCTGACTAATCAGTAAATAGAGTATTTATGATTCCTTGATTATAGTGTCATAAACAAATGATAATGAATTATAAGTATGTTAAACACCTCTGTCTGCAGCTCCTTCATGGCCTGACAGCATTGTCAGTCTGTCTCTCTCACTCTTTCTAATTTTCTCCCTTGAATGACGGTCAAAAGTTGTGGCGTCGATGTGTAAACGTGATTGACACTATACGAGTTAATGTTTATTTTTAACGTGCAACAATTTCGGAAGGGAAATACTGGGGCTGTCTTGATCATGACATTTTAGTTGTCTACTAATTAATAATTGCAATGTTTTTATGTTAATTTTATACAAATAGAACAACTGAATGTATTTAAAAAAAACGGATGCTACAGTACTAGCTCGTACAGTACATAAATGTTTTGGCAACATCAGGCAATGCATGCATGCTCAGATGTGTCTTAACACAAGAAATCTATGCAAAATGAGAGGCAGTTAAACATATTTAATTATAAACAATGCATGTGGACATGGAAAAGTACATGTAAACATTGTGGGGGATACACACACCAACATTAAAACTACGACTATAGAGGTGGACGAAGTACTCGACCCCCGTACTTGAGTAAGAGTACGAAGTAAGAGTAAGTAAAAGCATAGCTCAGTCAAAATGTTACTCAAGTACGAGTACAAAAGGCATTGATTTTAAAAATACTTAAGTATTCAAAAGTACATGCTTTGATAAATACTTAAAGTAGAAGTAAAAGTAAAAGTACTTTTCTTAATTTTTATTTCAATGAATTGCTGTAATGTTCACAATGAATTTATAGGACCTTGTAACTCAAGAGAAGTACTGTAACTCTCTGAAACCACCTGCACTGCATGCACTGATGTGCGTACTTATAGAACCACTACGTTATACAAAGCTTGCAGACACACCTATAAAAACAAAGAAATTACTGGAACCAGAACTAAATCATTTTACTCCTATACACCCATACAAGATGTAACAAAGAGGCGAGCGGAGGGGGAAGCCAGAAACACGGCTAGTGTGAGAGCAGACGTGTGGCCAATTGTGTTTTAGGGAAGAAAAAAAAACAGCCAACCTAAAGGCCAAACCGCACCAATGCAACTAGTCACAACTCCTTTCAACAAAACCGTTTTAAGGTCAACCGCACCAATGCAACTCCTTCCAACTGCCATTGGGGATAATGGTTGTAAGAAGTTGCAAGTAGTTGCATGTTGCAAGGAGTTGCAATGGCGAATCATTGGTGTAGATGTGGAGTGGGCTTAAAAGTACTCAGTACTTTACAGCCTTCCTAGAAATGTACGCGAATAAAAGTTAAATATTTGTCTTGGAAATACTCACGTAAGAGTAATAAGTATCAAAAAAATCGAATAGTCAAGTAAAGTACAGATCCTCAGAATCTTTACTTAAGTACAGTACTCAAGTACATTTACTCCGTTACTGTCCACCACTGACGACTACACAATGCAACCCTTACACTGGGACTTCATACAGCAGTGGACCTTTCATTCGCATTGGTAGTTTGAGAATTAGACCCTGTGACTCTGTCTGGAGGGATGAGGGTCTTCATAACCTGACACACCCAACGTGGAGCCCTGTTCATCATCCTCAGGAGGTTCTTCCTGAATTTCTCCCCTACAAAAACATACAGGATGGGGTTGACACAGCTGTGAGAGTAAGCAATGGCCTGGGTGACTTCTAAAGCCAATTTGATTGCGTTGCTGCTGTCACATTCTGTATAAACATGAAGTAACTCCAACGATTTGAAGAAGGAAGTAACATTATAGGGCATCCAGCAGCAGAAAAACACAGCTACAACTATGAGAACCAATCGGATGGACTGTTTCTTGGAAGTATGGCTGTTTAGGAGTTTCCAAATGATCTGGGTGTAGCAGAAAACTATAGGTTACTGGACGTAACCCCGGTTTTATGATAATATAAGCGAGATGTCTCGCTATGGGAGAGCGCCCTCTGGGCGCGACACAGAAGTACTACCTTATACACTTCCAGACAATTTTATTGGCTGGACTCTGACTACTCCCTGACAGGTGGATCCGCCCCCACCTTATATCAGCTCAGGGAGGTGTCAGTTCATTCAATTCAAGATAACATCACTTTCTTCTCGTTCATAAACAAGAAGGGTGTCTTTCGAGACATCTCGCTTATATTATCATAAAACCGGGGTTACGTCCAGTAACCTATAGTTTTATTTCAAATATTTCACTCGATGTCTCGCTATGGGAGATATAATACACTCCCTGATTGTTACCTCAAAGTCCAGAGTAACCAGCCTAGGGGCCTGACCCCCGTCTGGAAGCTACATTAAGGACCGTATGCGCCACAGGTGCCGCTGTTACGTCCAAACTGTAGAATCTGGCAAACGTCAAGGGCGAAGCCCAGCTTGCCGCATTGCAGACATCCTGAATGGAGACCCCTCTAAAGAGGGCCCATGATGCTGCCATCCCTCTCGTGGAATGTGCCCTCAGTCCCACTGGGGTCACCATCCCTGCACTAGAATAGGCCAATCGAATGGCCTCCACAATCCAGTGAGAGAGTGTTTGCTTCGTAATCGGCTTGCCCACCAACCGTGGAGCCCAGGATACGAATAATTGATCTGACTTCCTGGAAGTCCCAGATCTATCAATGTACATTTTCAGAGCTCGCACTGGGCAGAGACAATGTAAACGTTCATCCTCCTGCGAAACAAAAGGAGGCGGATGAAAAGCCTCTAGGGTCACAGGAACACATGGCATCAAGTGGTTCTTTGGTACAAAACCAGGTCTAGGTTTGACCATCACTTTTGTAGCCCCTTCATTAAACTGAGTACATTCCTCGTGTACTGACAGTGCATGAAGGTCACTAACCCTTTTAGCGGTCACTAGAGCCATAAGCAGCGCTGTCTTAAGGGACAAGTGCTTCATGTCAATCCGGTTCAGAGGTTCGAAAGGAGGCTTAGTCAGGGAGTCCAGTACTTTAGCTAAGTCCCATGACGGTACCGGAGTCTTTACCACAGGTAAGAGACGCCTAGCTCCTTTCATAAACCGCCTGACTAGATGGTGCTGGCCCACCGTCTCACCACTATTAAATCCCAGATGGCAAGCTGCAATAGCTGCCAGGTAGACTTTTAGTGTAGAGAAAGCCCTCCCTGTGTCCAACAGGTCCTGTAAAAAAGACAGGATAACCACCACAGGGGCTTGAAACGCTATGGTGTGCGTTTTTTCACACCATTTCTCAAATGCAAGCCATTTGCCACCATACTGTTTCCTCGTGGACAGAGCCCTCGCTGACTGTATAGTCGAGATGACGCTCTGAGGTAAACCTTCAGTAACCAGATTCATCCTCTCACGGGCCAAGCCCATAGAGCCAGACGTTCTGGGTGTTGATAGGCTATCTCGCCCCGTGCTTGCGTCAGCATGTCTGTGCGTAACGGTAGCAGCCACGGGCGGTCGTACAGGAGAGGTGTTATTGTTGACACCCATTGTCCCCATCCTGGGGCTACCAGTATGACTGACAGTCCTTCCTCCCTCACTCTCTCCAGAGTGGGGGTAATCAGAGATAACGGGGGAAAAGCATATAGTAGTGTCCTGGGCCAAATGTGCGCTAACGCATCCAGGCCCAGAGGCGCCACACCCCTCACTGCGAAGAACAATGGACACTTCGTGTTGTCCTGAGAAGCAAACAGGTCCACCTGGGGTCGACCAAATCGATCCCAGATCTGCTCTACTATCTCTGGGTGTAGTGACCATTCCCCGTAGTGGCACACACCCCTGGATAGCAGGTCCGCTCCTATGTTCCGTACACCGGCGACATGGGAGGCTCTGAGCGACAGCAGGCGTGGTTTGCACCACACCAGTAGCTTGTGCGCCAGTCCGTGTAATACACTGGACCTTGTCCCCCCTTGTCTGTTGATGTAGGACAAGGTTGACATATTGTCTGTTCTGACTAACACATGGCGTGCCCGCAGAAACGGGAGGAAATGTTTCAGTGCCAGAAAAACTGCCATTAGCTCCAGGTAGTTTATGTGACAGGCTTTTAGCCTGTTGTCCCATAAACCCCTGGCCGGCCTGCCTTTGTAGGTGGCTCCCCACCCTGACAGGCTCGCATCTGTGGTTATCACCTCTCTGGAGGTGATTATTCCCATGGGCATTCCCTCTGAGAGGAATTGCACGCATCTCCATTGGTGTAGAGCCTTCATGCATTCCTCTGTGACTTTCACACGTGTGTGATGACGCTCGCTGGGGATTCCCTGTGACGTCATCCACAGCTGGAAGGGTCTCATGTGCAGCCTGCCTAATGGAATTAGACCTATCGCTGATGCCATGAGCCCCGCCATTCTCATGCACAATTTGAATTGGACCCAGTGGTCCGTCCGAAATTGTGCCAGGCAGGAAAGGAAGGACTGGACTCGTTCTGACGACAGTTTCGCTGTAAATGACAGTGAGTCCAGTCTCGTGCCTATGAAATTCGCTGTCTGTGCTGGTATCAACACGCTTTTCTCGTGATTGATTTTGAAGCCCAGATCCGAAAGGAGGGATATTACTCTCCGAGTATGTTGCTGTGCTTCGAGTTTCGAAGCGGCCAGTACTATCCAATCGTCTATGTACGAGGCTATGCGAATCCCTTCTTCTCTTAGAGGCGTTATCGCAGCCTTCGTGCACGTCACGAACACTCTTGGACTGAGAGACATGCCGAACGGTAGAACCATGTATTGGTATGTCTGTCCCCGAAACCCGAACCTCAGAAATTTTCTGTGTGGCGGGTAAATGGGTATGTGGAAGTATGCGTCCTTCAAATCTATTACTGTATACCAGTCGCCCTGGCGCATCATGCGTAAAAGGGACGAGCTTGTCAGCATTTTGAATTTGAACACTTTTAGGTATCGATTGAGAGCTCTTAGGTCCAATATTGGACGCAGCCCCCCCCCCTTCTTTTTGACCAGAAAGTAGCGAGAGTAGAAACCGCTGTTTGCTTGATCTTTTGGTACTATCTGTATCGCTTGTTTGTTTAGGAGGGAGACTATCTCTTCCTGTAGGACATCGCCTGCCTTGCCCTGTGCTTGTGAGAAAATTATTTTCCCTAGGGCAGGGGGTCTCGAGGCAAATTGTAGCACGTACCCCTTGGATATCGTTCTCAGCACCCATTGGGGCGTATTGATCCGAATCCATGCTGGTAACTTTTCTGAGAGAGGAAAATTCAGCACTCTGCCCTTTTCTTTGAGAGGTGCAATGTCGCCCCCTAGCGGTCGAGTGAGAATTTGTCCGTGGGTTTGTTGCCCCGAGAGAGGATATTTTATTCCTCTCTCGTTGTAATAAACCTGTCCCATTGTCTCGAGGGGTCCGGGGGACCCCTTGGACGATGGGCTCATGTCCCTTATGTTCTGGGTTTGTTTCGAGTGCATTTCTGATGGCCCTGCCCCTGAATGAATCAGTCGGTCTTGGCTGTGAAACTTTATTTTCGAAACACAGACATTTAAGCATACATTTACAACATCGGAATGTGGAATGTGCAAAGTCTTTTGTCTTTTGAACGGGCGATGTGGCATGTGTCCCGAGTCCACTCTGCTCTGCCCCCCTCCCAGAACTGGGGAAATCAACGGGGGGGAGACGTTGTCCTTCGTCTCCCCGAGGCGTGGGGACAGCTATGTCCCCCTCCTCTTCTTGTTGTCACCCCTGTAGGAGCCCGCGTGAGAGCCTCCTCTGCCGGGTGGTGACTGGAAGCGGCGCCTGTTCTGCGCTCCTCCTTGGCCAGCTCCGCGCGGGGCTGAGTTGCTCCGTGGTGGCGGTGCAGGCGCTGCTGGAGCGCGTTGCGCTCCACGAGGAGCTTGTGGTGCGTAACGGCGAGGAGCAGGAGCTGTGGTTTGAGGTGTGTTTTTGGGTAGACACACGGTCATGGCCTCGTCCTCCTCCTTTTTAGATTTCAGTCTGGCCGTCATCGCTGACATGGCGTTCCCAAACAGGCCACTCTGGGAGATGGGTTGGTCGAGAAGCTCGAGCCTCTCCTGGTCTGAGATCTTGGCGTATTCTAGCCATCTCGCTCTCTCCAGAGCCACTTGGTATGCCATAGCGCGCCCTGTGGCTACGAGGGTAGCTTGAGCGAGGTTGAGCATTTCATCCAGGATTCTGCGAACCTCTGCCATCTGTTCCAGTGTGGGATTATCACCTCCCTGCCGGAGTAGAGCGACGGCTGAGGCTCCCAGGAGCGCGGAGGCGTTAGTTGCTCGGACAGAAGAGCCCAGAACGCCGTAGGCTCGTCTATTAATCTGGGAAAATTCTTTGTCCCGTTTGGAAATGAAACCAGGCCCCCGCAGTAGTCCTGTTGCTCCCGTGGAGAGGAGATAGGAAGCGAGCCCTCTTTCCATCGGGGGGAGGGTTTCGAACCCTGCTTCCTTCGCCCCGGCGCACTCTAGGTGTTTCAGGGGAGAGACTGCTGCAGAGATGGGTTTGCTCCATGAGCCAGAGGCGAGTCTAGAGGCGTCCTCTGTGAGGGGAATCAGACGTTTTATCGCTTTCCTGGCTCTCGCCCCACTGAACCCGTCGAAAAGCGACACTATCGGTGTAGTTTGCTCTTCCTCCTGGGGCCAGGGGACATTGGCACGGGTGGCAGCTCGCTGCAGCAGCACGTAAAGTTCTGCCTGGTCGACTGCTGGTCCCGCCGGTGGCGTGGTGCCGGTGGTCGCTTCGGTTGTACCGGAGGACGTGCCGGCGGCCGCTGTGGGCCTGGGTTGGGCCGCGGGTAGTTCTGCCTCTGCGTCTTCGGTTGGAGGGAGGATATCATCCTCACCGTCCTCTACCTCTGACTCGTCAGAAAATTCGGCTTCGAATTCACCCTGGTCCTCTGTCGTCTCCTCAGGTTGGTAGTGCTCGAGGAGTTCGGACAGTTCGCCGTTGAGAATCGGGTTCCCTTCATCAAGGATCGGGTCCTCGGTATCCATCTGACCGCCCCAGCTCCTCGGGGGAGAGGTTTCCTGTAGCAGGAGGGTAGGGGGTTCGAACCCCGGCTGGTCGACCGCCATGGCGTCCTCGTTGGGTCGCGGCGGTTTGTCGAACTTTTTGACTCTCTTCTTGAGGAATCTTTGTTCGGTTACGCCGCAGGCCATGCAAAAGTCTGAGCCTTCTTGCATCCCGCGGATCGCGTGGTCCCTTCCTAGGCACAAGACGCAGGCGGAATGTCTGTCGGTTCCCGTCATTGTCGTGCCGCACCTCTCGCACTCTTTTTGTGGGACCTGGGTTCTGTTGGACCTGGTCCGTGGTTTTGGAGCTGCGGAGGCCATGTTCACTCTTGCTTATTAAGCTAGGCGACGTGGGAAAGGGCTCGAAGGAAAACAAACACTGGGGCCAGTATATTGCTCTGGCGTGTTTGTTCCTTCCAGCTAGCTCAGGGCTAGCTGTGGCTAGTAATCAGGGTGAGACTAAGGAAAAGTGTATTAAACTCGTCCTTCGAATCACGGTTACTATGTAAGCAGACTATGCTTTCTGTTTTTAGCTTATTAAGCTTGGCTATTGGAACGTATTAAGTTCCTAGCAGGACAACCTGCGATATTGTCACAGTTGTATTTAGTCTATACCTTCGGTCGGCAGCGCCTCGCGGTCCGGGATATTATCCTGTCCTTTTTGAGACTTTTCGCAGTGCTCGACTCGTTGAGGTAGACTGGGAAAAGGTACTTCTTCGGTCGGACGAGAAGAAAACTGAATTGAATGAACTGACACCTCCCTGAGCTGATATAAGGTGGGGGCGGATCCACCTGTCAGGGAGTAGTCAGAGTCCAGCCAATAAAATTGTCTGGAAGTGTATAAGGTAGTACTTCTGTGTCGCGCCCAGAGGGCGCTCTCCCATAGCGAGACATCGAGTGAAATATTTGAAATAAAACCATGATGGTCATTGGAATCAGTAAGCCAAGGATGTTCATTTTGAAAAAGCCAAAGATACTCCAGAAGTGCCTATTGTGTGTCGTGGTATCATTCCCAGCGGATGCAGTGTATAAAGGTGCACAGTATAGTATTGTGTTATTACTGGACGTTGGGGAATCCTGTACCTGAAGAAATCCTAGATCTGGAAAAGAGGCAAGAAATCCAAGCACCCATGTAACAGCAGCTGCAATTATTCCAGAGGAGCGTGTTCGTATTTTCATGGCAGAAACTGCGTGCACTATAGCCAGGTATCGGTCAATGCTCATCAGGCTGATGAAAAAGATCCCACAGTAAAAGCCAATGTGGTAAATACCGAGGACCATCTTGCACATAGCATCCCCAAACAGCCACTGGTCCCATTCTTGGTGGGCTAGGAAGGGAAGGGAGCATACTAGGAGAAGGTCAGCAAAGGCCAGGTTGAGGAGGCACACGTCGCTCATGTTACGGAGCCGCACCCCAAAGATGATGACCCAGAGGACAAGCACATTCCCTAGAAAACCCACGATGAAGAAGAGAGAATAGAGCCATGGGAGAAAGTAGGACTCATGATGTAGGTGTTCACATATCATAGAGTTTTCATAGTCGTAGTCGTCGTCATCAGGGTCAGTAAAGGATTCACTGGTAGGTGAGCTGAGAGATAATAAAATAGGAGATGTATAAGGTGCATTTTAATGATGAAAGGCTTCAGTATAATACTGTAGATCTGTTTATGAAAGAAAACCACAACCAAAAATATAAAGAGCGGCATAGAGTTCTGCATACTTTCTCTTCCATTACTTTCTTCCGTACCTCATGAATTATACATAATCATATTGTAGCACAAGCCCATAATGATCATTCATGTCACTGTCATAGTTTAATAACAAGTCCTGTTCATTATAGACATATCGATGTGCTTAAAAGCTCTATGACACTTTGGTAGAGGTTTCGACTGTGTACTGTAGTTACCTTGCTATGGTGTAATTGGCCGTATACTGGGTTTTGTGATGTTATACAGTATACTGGCAGAATCAGCTTTGTTTGAGCTACAATATGTGCTAAAAGAGTGACTTTGAGAGTTATTTCACTGTGTGATGTAAGTCAATGAGTTACATCATGGCAAGGCAACTACACAACCGAAACCCCTACCAAAGTGTCATTGTGCTTTTACTCTTTGACTGCCAGAAATAAAACATTGTTTACTAATTAGCTTGTTAGCTGTGTATTAATTCGCTCTTACAGGCAACTAGACCTCAAGCCTTCACATTACATTGCTCTTCCATACGTGTTGGTTTAATTTGTTATATACTCATTTGTACTTTTTTTTAAATTAAATTTAAATTGTGTTATTTTGGAAACACTTAAGTTGTGCTTAGTATACTAAAAGTTGCACTAAAGATATGCTAAACCATATCTTTAATATACTTTTATATACTCCCCCTGATGTCATTAAAGTATAATATCATTCAATTTATAGTGTATTACCAATACATATCAAGTACCAAATAAATAAATATAGATTATATAGCAATTATGCTAAAATATACTTTCAATGTAATAATAGTATATTCTAAATTAACTAACTGTGTATGTTTAGTTAAATTCAGTTGTAGTTTAAATACATTATTACTTTGAAAGTATATTTTAGCAAATTTGGGTTGTAGTTTAAATACTTTATTATTACATTCATAGTATAATTGAAACTATTAAAAGTATACTTCACATTCATTTATGTGTGAGTCTCACCTGAGAGTGTTCATAATGTAGCTTGTGGTGACATCCATCACTAACTGCGCTGAGTCAAGATACCAGGCCAAAACAAACAGATCTTCTATATCATATAACCAGTTCAACTGTACGACCAGCCAAGTGTCAAGAATGACCAAAGTGAAAACACTAAGCAAAATATCTAAATTACTTCTCATTTTATTAGGGGAAGTTAGATGATTTTGAAATTGATGGTGGCCGTGGTGGACAGTGATAAATGTGCAGAGCTATGGTGGACACTGGGATCCAGCGTGGAACACCGTTCCACCCCCATTGCAGCTCCCGTCTGCACCTGAATTGGGGGAGGTCAATCATCATTATCATGGCAGATAATGCCAGGTATATCTGGAAGACGACAAGTACGAATGTAAATGCTTTCGGCATTCTGACCCAGCGTTTTGGGGTTAATAGACGACAACTGGAGATGAGCCCTGACCTGGCAGTGAGCATCGTCAAAAGAACCTGCATTTTACGCAACTACCTGTGCCATGGAGTAGAGCAGTGGTTCTTCTCAACCTGTGGGCCATGATTAAATGATTTGGGGGGGGGGGGGGGGGGGGTACCCAGATGACAGTGAAGTGACAATTTAAGGACTTTTACAACCTTTTTAATACCTTAAAAAAAGAAAGAAAGAAATGAAAAAGACCATTACTGAATCAAAAGTAACAACAAACTATACAATAAAAACTGGTCAAACATTGGCCAGATTGTCAAATAATATAAGAAAAGGGCAAAAAATAAATAAATAGCCGATCTACAAGCTCACAACGCCTCGCAACGCGAGGCTGCTATTTTCACAAATGTATTTTTGGAACCGAGTCAAACTAATTGTAATGCCTCAACTCCTACAAGTCCAAATGCTTATCAGGGTGGGGGGTCCCCAGCCCACTGCGCCCAGGATGACAGCTTTGATGATGCTGACACCAACGCCTGTCATACAGGAGATCCAGAGGTCATGGGTTAACCAGGCATCTGCAGAGGCTCTGCAGATGCCTGAGACACATTCAAGGATATTTTGTCTCACTTGCTGGCCAACAACCATGGCAGTATGACATACAGTGGTGGAAAAAGTACTTTTTTAGTACTCATTTATAAAACACTTTGATTAAACCTTTGATAATTGTTATAACGTTATACAGCATGCCTGTTACAAGTGTGATGTGTTATGTTAAGGATGGAACCATTTAATTATGTGAGCTGGCTTAACTGAGCATTGCTGAACAAGGTAAGTTGTGCTGTGGCTGACTAATCAGTAAATAGAGTATTTATGATTCCTTGATTATAGTGTCATAAACAAATGATAATGTATTATAAGTATGTTAAACACCTCTGTCTGCAGCTCCTTCATGGCCTGACAGCATTGTCACTCTGTCTCTCTCACTCTTTTCATTTTCTCCCTTGAATGACGGTCAAAAGTTGTGGCGTCGATGTGTAAACGTTTTTGACACTATACGAGTTAATGTTTATTTTTAACGTGCAACAATTTCGGAAGGGAAATACCTGGGGCTGTCTTGATCATGACATTTTTGTTGTCTACTAATTAATAATTGCAATGTTTTTCTGTTCATTTTATACAAATAGAACAACTGAATGTATTTGAAAAAAACGGATACTACAGTACTAGCTCGTACAGTACAGTAAATGTTTTGGCAACATCAGGCAATGCATGCATGCTCCACAGATGTGTCTTAACACAAGAAATCTATGCACAATGAGAGGCAGTTAAACGTATTTAATTATAAACAATGCATGTGGACATGGAAAAGTACATGTAAACATTGTAGGGGATACACACACCAACATTAAAACTACGACTATAGAGGTGGACGAAGTACTCGACCCCCGTACTTGAGTAAGAGTACAGATACTCCTGGCCAAATTTATTCCACTACAATTAAAGTATAGCTCAGTCAAAATGTTACTCAAGTAAGAGTACAAAAGGCATTGCTTTTAAAAACACTTAAGTATTTAAAAGTACATGCTTTGATAAATACTTAAAGTACAAGTAAAAGTAAAAGTACATTTCTTAATTTTTCTTTCAATGAATTGCTGTAATGTTCACAATGAATTTATAGGACCTTGTAACTCAAGATAATTACTGTAACTCTCTGAAACCACCTGCACTGCATGCACTAATGTGCTTGCTTATGGAACCACTACGTTATGCAAAGCTTGCAGAAACACCAATAAAAACAAAGAAATTACTGAGGAACCAGAACTAAATCATTTTACTCCTATATATACACCCATACAAGATGTAAAAAAGAGGCGAGCGGAGGGGGAAGCCAGAAACACGGCTAGTGTGAGAGCAGACTTGTGGACAATTGTGTTTTAGGGAAGAAAAAAAAACAGCCAACCTAAAGGCCAAACCGCACCAATGCAACTAGTCGCAACTCCTTGCAACAAAACCGTTTTAAGGTAAACCGCACCAATGCAACTCCTTGCAACTGCCATTGGGGATAATGGTTGCAAGTAGTTGCAAGTAGTTGCATGTTGCAAGGAGTTGCATGGCGAATCATTGGTGTAGATGTGGAGTGGGCTTAAAAGTACTCAGTACTTCCTAGAAATGTACGTGAGTAAAAGTAAAATATTTGTCTTGGAAATACTCACGTAAGAGTAATAAGTATTAAAAAGAAAAATCAAATAGTGAAGTAAAGTACAGATCCTCAAAATCTTTACTTAAGTACAGTACTCAAGTACATTTACTCCATTACTGTCCACCACTGACGACTACACAATGCAACCCTTACACTGGGACTTCATACAACAGTGGACCTTTCATTCACACTGGTAGTTTGAGAATAAGTAGACCCTGTGACTCTTTCTGGAGGGATGAGGGTCTTCATAACCTGACACACCCTACATGGAGCCCTGTTCATCAACCTCAGAAGGTTCCTCCTGAATTTCTCCCCTACAAAAACATACAGGATGGGGTTGACACAGCTGTGAGAGTAAGCAATGGCCTGGGTGACTTCTAAAGCCAATGTGATTGCCTTGCTGCTGTGACATTCTGCATAGATGTTAAGTAACTCCAAAGCTTTGAAGAATGAAGCAACATTATAGGGCATCCAGCAGCAGAAAAACACAGCCACAACTACAAGAACCAATTGGATGGACTGTTTCTTGGAGGAATGGCTGTTTAGGAGTTTCCAAATGATCTGGGAGTAGCAGAAAACCATGATGGTCATTGGAATCAGTAAACCAAGGATGTTCATTTTGAAAAGGCTGAAGATAATCCAGAAGTGCCTGTTGGGTGTTGTGGCATCATTTCCAGTGTATAAGGGAGCACAGAAGAGAGTTGTGTTATTACTGGACCCTGGGGCCTCCTGTACCTGAAGAAAACTTAGATCTGGAAAAGAGGCGAGAAATCCAGCAACCCATGTAACAGCAGCTGCAATTATTCCAGAGGAGCGTGTTCGTATTTTCATGGCACAAATTGCGTGCACTATAGCCAGGTACCGGTCAATGCTCATCAGGCTGATGAAAAAGATCCCACAGTAAAAGCCAATGTGGTAAATACCGAGGACCATCTTGCACATAGCATCCCCAAACAGCCACTGGTCCCGTTCTTGGTGGGCTTGGAAGGGAAGGGAACATACTAGGAGAAGGTCAGCAAAGGCCAGGTTGAGGAGGCACACATCGCTCATGTTACGGAGCCGCGCCCCATAGATGATGACCCAGAGGACAAGCACATTCCCTAGAAAACCCACAATGAAGAAGAGAGAATAGAGCCATGGGAGAAAGTAGGACCCATGGAGTGGGTATTCACAAGGCCCTTTTCCATCTTCGACATCAGTGTAGTTGTAGTCATCATCATCAGTAAAGGATTCACTGGTAGGTGAGCTGAGAGATAATAAAATAAGAGATGTATAAGGTGCATTGTAATGATGAAAGGCTTCAGTATAATACTGTAGATCTGTTTATGAAAGAAAACAACAACCAAAAATATAAAGAGCGGCGTAGAATTCTGCATATTTTCTCTTCCATTACTTTCTTCCGTACCCCATGAATTATACATTATAACCCATAATGATCTCATCATTCATATCACTGTCATAGTTTTATAATAACAAGTCCTCTTCATTAGACATATCGATGTGCTTAAAAGCTCTAGACACTTTGATAGAGGTTTCGGCTGTGTAGATACCTTGCTATGGTGTAATTGGCCGTATACTGGGTTTTGTGATGTTATACAGTATACTGGCAGAATCAGCTTTGTTTGAGCTAGAGTATGTGCTAAAAGAGTGACTTTGAGAGTTATTTCACTGTGCGCTGTAAGTCAATGAGTTACAGCATGGCAAGGCAACTACACAACTGAAACCCCTACCAAAGTGTCATTGGTTTTACTATTTGACTGCCAGAAATAAAACATTGTTTACTAATTAGCTCGTTAGCTGTTTATTAATTGGCTCTTACAGGCAACTAGATCTCAAGCCTTCACATTACATTGCTCTTCCAAACGTGTAGGTTTATTTTGATACTCATTTGTACTTTTTATGAATCAAATTTAAATTGTGTTATTTTGGAAACACTTAAGTTGTACTTAGTATACTAAAAGTTGCACTAGAGATATGCTAAACCATATCTTTAATATACTTATATATACTCCCACCCCCAAAAAATACAATTTAATTACAAATACTTACAGTATCTTAAGTACAGTTTTGCTGATGTCATTAAAGTATACTATCATTCAATTTATAGTGTATTAACAATACATATCAAGTACCAAATAAATACATATAGAGTATAGCAATTATGCTTAAAATATACTTTCAATGTAATAATAGTATATTCTAAATTAACTAACTGTGTATGTTTAGTTAAATTGAGTTGTAGTTTAAATACATTATTACATTGAAAGTGTATTTTAGCAAATTTGGGTTGATGTTTAAATACTTTATTATTACATTTATAGTATATTGAAACTATTAAAAGTATACTTCACATACATTTATTTTATACTCCAAGTATATTTGTAATACATTGATCGTATATTTTAAGCATAATTGCTATATACTCTATATATATTTATTTAGTACTTGATATGTATTTGTAATGCACTATAAATGTAATGATAGTATACTTTAATGACATCAGAAAAAGTGTACTTCAGATAAGTACATTTGTAATTAAATTGTATTGGGGGGGGGGGGGGGGGTGTACCTAAAAGTATATTAAAGATATGTTTTAGCATATCTTTAGTGCAACTTTTATTATACTAAGTACAACTTAAGTCTTTCCAAAATAATTTAAATTGTATGTATAAAAAGTACAAATGAGTATATTAAATATACTTCTGAAAAATATATTTAGTATAATCTTTTTTCATTTGGGAAGCCACTGCCACTCGCTTTAAAAGATGTATCCGAGTCTTGTTGAATCGGGGGGGAAGCGAGCCATTAACATGGAACTGAATGTGCCTGTTTTTTGCCTTCACTGGTTCACAGACACACTTAACCACTTTCACAATCACTTTCAAACATAAAAAAAAAAATAGCAAGAATAGCAGATCTACGACCTCACAACACGTGACATCACAACGCAAAGCGGCTAATTTGACTACTTTTGCAAGACACTCTAGTACGACAAAATAGGTCAGTAATTTATGAAAGAAAAGTTGAAATTTGAAGATGAAGACAAGGTTTCCACCTGACAGCGACATTATGTAAAACAATTGTGGGGAAAAGGAGTCTCACCTGAGAGTGTTCATAAAGTAGCTTGTGGTGACGTCCATCACTGACTGAGTCAAGATACCAGGCCAAAACAAACAGATCTTCTATATCATATAACCAGTTCAACTGTACGACCATCCAAGTGCCAAGAATAACCAAAGTGAAAGCACTAAGCAAAATAACTAAATTACTTCTCATTTTATTAGGGGAAGTTAGATCATTTTGAAATGGATGGTGGCAGTGGTGGACAGTGATAATGTGCAGAGCTATGGTGGACACTGGGATCCAGCGTGGAACACTGTTCCACCCCCATTGGAGCTCCCGTCTGCACCTGAATTGGGGGTGGTCAATCATCATTATCATGGCAGATAACGCCAGGTATATCTGGAAGACGACAAGTACGTGTCACACGTCTCAAAATGCTTTCAGCATTCTGACCCAGCGTTTTGGGGTTAATAATAGACGATAACTGGAGATGAACCCTGACCTGGCAGTTAGCATCGTCAAACAACCTGCATGTTACGCAACTACCTGTGCCATGGAGTAGAGCAGTGGTTCTCAACATGTGGGTCGTAATGACATGATTTTGGGGGGTTGGGGTCCCCCGATGACAGAGAAGTGACAATTTAAGGACCTTTACAACCTTTTTAATACCTTAAAAAAAGAAAGAAAGAAATGAAAAAAGACCATTACTGAATCAAAAGTAACAACAAACTATACAATAAAAACTGGTCAAACATTGGTCAGATTGTCAAATAATATAAGAAAAGGGCAAAAAAAAAAAATAATAGCCGGTATACAAGCTCACAACGCCTCGGAACGCGAGGCGTTGTGAGCTTGTAGAACTGCTATTTTCACAATATTTATTTTTGGAACCGAGTCAAACTAATTGTAATGCCTCAACTCCTACAAGCAGCGGCGGACTGGCCATTTGGCGTACCGGGCAAATGCCCGGTGGGCCGCTGGGCCAGTGGGCCACTGGGCCCAAAATAAAAACAATTTTTTTTTTTTATTTATTTTTTTTAATATTTTTTTTTAAATGTTTTAGGGTTATTACGGTCATATCCAAGTCGCGCGGCCCAATTATTAGTTATGTTAATGTTTGGGCTGGGATTCTTTCCAGCAGGCGCCTCAGTGCGGCCGCAGAGTTCATGTGCAGGGCTGGGCTGAAACAGTGAAACGCCCCCCCCCCCCATTGACAAAATGGGGGCGGGGGGGATATGTTGTCTCGCTTGCTGGCCAACAACCATGGCAGAATGACATACAGAGGTGGAAAATTTTATTTTTTTAGGTAGGGTAAGTGATTTACTTTGGTTAAAATAAGTGTTAAATAGCTCTATATTCTGATAGTACTCATTGCTATAGAGTGTTTGTTCAGTAAAAGGAGTATCCCATGTCTCTCCAGCTCTTTATTAAACAGAAACTGCATTTTCAGTGCTCTCTCCTGATTGGCTTAAATTTTGTCACCTACATGAAAACGTACTATATTCTGTTTACTAAAGAGCTGGAGAGACCCCTGTGACCAAACAAACACTCTGTATCAGAATCAGATCTACAAGCTCACATTGCGATGCATTGTGAGCTTGTCGATCGCTATTTTCAAATGGCCGATATGTATGTAGGGCTGAAGAAGTATGTTTTGTAATGATAATAAAAATCTACAAATTAACTAGTAACTAAAGTTTTCAAATAATTGTAGTTGAGTAAAAGTATAATATTTGCCTCTGAGATGTAGTGGAGTAGCCTGGTAAACCCTCCCTCCAGAAATCTCATTTCCATTTGATTTCTGGAGTGAGTCTGGCCTGATCCGCCTTTCTGCAATATTGGCTGTGGGCTGGAGTTGAGCGGGAGTAATACCGTTGACTGACAACCCCTTCAACCAATGATCGTTTTTCCCCTTCAGCCAATCAGCAGTTCATGTTTACCACCTCCAGACTATGTGACGCAACGGGACTTTTGAGACGGCCATGCCCAAAATAGGTTGCCTTATTGGGATACATGCGTGTCACTCCCCGCCCCTGCCGGTTCTCTAAATTTATATTTTTAAATAGGCTCTGTCATGATTAATTGACCACATATATGAAGTTAAACAACTAAATGACGCTGATAGGCTCGCCCCTTTGGCGTACAGAGCCAATATTGCAGAAAGGCGGATCAGGCCAGACTCACTCCAGAAATCAAATGGAAATGAGATTTCTGGAGGGAGGGTTTACCAGGCTAGTAGTGGAGTAGAAGTAAAAGTACTGAAAATTGGAAATACTCCAGTAAAGTAAAAAATACCTCAAAATTGTACTTACAGTAAGTACAGTACTTAGTTACTTTACACCACTGATGACATATGCACCATGGACTTAGATTAGAGAGTGGTAGAGCAATGCAACTGTAGAAGATGAAAGATGGATCAGCTGTTTTAAATGTGGTTGAATGGTGTTTATATGTATGTATTGGTATGTAATGTATATGATACTTTGCTGTTATTATCTTTTAAACACAGCACTGTGCCACATCATGTTATACATATATATATACGTTATTATTACTGTAATGGAGTGAGTTATATGTTTGCCAGAAGATGGCTTTCTAGTGTTATTGGCCCCGATTCACAAAGAGGGTCGTAAATACGGGGTAAATAAAGTTCGTAAAGGAGGTTGTATTTTTGAATTTGGGCTTATTTTTCTGTAAAGTTGCTTGTAAATATTGGTAGCTGTGGGGTGCGTTTTTTTGGGCTTGTTTCTAAAGTGTAGTTGATTATTTGGGCTTGCTTCACAATTGTTCAATTATTTTAACCGGTGGTTCTCAAATATTTTTATGTCATGGACCCCCAAGTTAATATGTAGGCTAATTTATCCCTATAAGCCCCATCTGAAAATGTGTTGTGCCAGCTGGAGCCCCTTACCAGATTTGTGTTGTTAGAATGTTTAAAAAATCTTCACGTAATAAATGTTCTCATGTGTAATGAGAATAAAGAAGTTTACAAGGTTTAACCCCATTACCAAATAAAAGGCTAATAAAACGTGGAAAGGATATTATATAAGCCTTTTCTAATGAACATTGCGCACCTTTACCGAGGTAAAAAGTGGAACGCTTCTATCCAATTATGGACCAGAGCTTATTGATTACATCAGTTATTTTTTGATCAATATATCAAATGGGGAATGGTCTTCTGGACACAGCTTTCATCCAATTATAGTTTCCTCATCAGATGGTAACATTTATTAGGCTGTTGTGTGTGGCATTCGTGTGATCAATATACAGTAAAGTAGCCTACAGTAGGCTATTCTAAATTAATACCGCGGCACGGACACTGGAGGTGCGTCGATCAGTCCCTCCGCAGTTTCATTAAGGCATGATAGCCTATTTTCATTATTACGTGACACTTTGGCTCAGATGGCCCGCTGGCAAACACACTGAGGGACCTAATAATTCTGCTCTAAATGCAATGCAATTGATAGCCTAGAAAATAAATAAAAAGCGGTGGAATCTACATCATGTCTATGTTATGTAATAGACTACAAGCAATACATCGTTTGACATTTATTTTAATTTTTTAATATATATGTGTTGACAAATGTTGGGCACATATATATTTTATTTGAGGTTTGCCACTGTTGTAATTGATTTTGGCATGAAGAATAAAGCATTCTAAAGACATACGCACATTTCAGCCCTGGTAAGACAGCCTCGGGGCTGACCTGAGAACGTGTGCACCTGACGCACAAAACACAGACCAAAAAACGTTCATGAATCTGACTGCAGGTGTAGGATTTGTCTTAAATGCCGGTACGTACAAAATATGGTCGTAAATCGCTTTGTGAATCCGGGCCATTGTCTCCGCCAGGCCGAAAGGCGAGAGAGTATGTTTTACACCCTGTCCGTCCGTCCGTCCGTCCGTCCGTCCGTCCGTCCGTCCGTGTGTCCGTGTGTCCGTGTGTCCGTGTGTCCATGTGTCATTCTGTCTTTTACAGCTAATCTCTGGCACCGTTGGCTTGATCGCAGCGTAACTGTACACACACAGTCCCTGGATGCCAGAGCAGAACCTCTGCTCCAAATTTTTCACATGGGTCTTTTATAGCGCCACCAGGAGGCCGATTTGTGCAAAACACATTTTTGGATAGTACTCCTACAGATTTTGGCCAAAAATCCCGCAAATCGGTACACAGTAACTCTATAGTCATTAAAAGAAACGGCTCATTTGAGATTATTCATATTCCATCCTGATTGGCAAAAATTGGCTTTCAAAGTTTGCAGGAGTACTCCGTTTCGAACAAAATGCCTCAAATCATGAACACAGCATGCAATTTCTGTGAAATTTTGCACACACATTCCCATTAGGCCGAGGAAGAAATGTAATTTGAAAATGTTCAAATCAGCTTCATGGTGGCGCTGTGACAGGCCCATTCGTGTTTTTACCTATTACTGCACCGATCAGTGTAAAACTTTGTATGCACACTCTCTAGAGGCCAAGGAAAAACCTTTGCCCTGCATTTTTCACATATGCCTTTTATAGCGCCACCAGGAGGCAGACTTATGTAAAACACATTTTTTGATATTAAGCCTTCAGATCTCTATAGTCATGTGATCAAGACAGATCTGTTTGATTTTTCATATTCCATCCTGATTGGCTAAGATTGACATGTAATGTTTGCAGGGGTGGCCCGTTTTGAACAAATGCCGCAAATCATGAATGCAGCGTCCGATTGCGGTGAAACTTTCAAGACACATTTGCACTATGTTGAGGAACAAATGCCACCCTTTTAACATTGGCCTGTTATAGCGCCACCAGCAGGTCAAATTTAGCTAAACACATTTTTAGAACAAATTGCCTCAAATCATGCATGCAGTGTCCGATTGCCGTGCACGGCCTAGGAATAAATGGCACAATTTTCAAATTGGCCTATTATAGCGCCACCAGGAGGCCAAAATAACCTACCTGACCTGGCGGAGACCTGTGGTCCGAGGAGCACTTTTTCTAGTTTTGTATGTTTCTGTGTTTTACCTTGCTGTAGGTTTGAGATCCTCAACAGCCACCTTTGGTTAACATTTGTTTTATGTTTCAAAAAGTAAGGAGGGCTCCCAAGCTCTGTACGACTGAAAACACTTAGATTAAACCTTTAATAATTGTTATAACGTTATACAGCATGCCTGTTACAAGTGTGATGTGTTATGTTAAGGATGGAACCATTTCTATACATTTCATGTTTTATTTTAATTGTGTGAACTGGCATGAGCTAATCCGACAGACCTTTTCTCCGACTATGTGGCATCCGCGTGCGGTTAGGGTTAGGGTGCGGGTTTGGTTCGGGTTTAGTATTGGAAATACGTCGGAGCGCTGCGCTGTCGGACTAACGTACTGCACCCTTGCTGAACAAGGTAAGTTGTGCTGTGGCTGACTAATCAGTAAATAGAGTATACATGATTCCTTAATTATAGTGTCATAAACAAATGATAATGCATTATAAGTATGTTAAAATGCGTTATAGGCATGGGCTTAAATATTAAGTGTTACGATAGAGTCAAAACTGAATCCCCCAATAGAACAGAACAGAACCCCAACAGGCCCACTCCCAGGGGCCCAAAGGTCAGGGGCCTCTATAAAATTGGGCAGACTCATACCCACTAGTTCCAGAGCCTGACCCTGAATTTCACATGAAACTTTGCATGCACACTACCAGCTGGCCGACGAAGAACCTCCAGCCAACATTTTTCAAATCAGCCTTATGGTAGCACAATTTACAGGCCGCTTCATGTTTTGGCCTATGACTCTTGGTCATACAATAAAAATGAGATATTCTGCCATTTTGCATACACGTTTTTCTTATAGTCCTATAGATCTTAAGCTCAAATTATCTCTCTGGAGCCATTTGATATATTCAGATTAATTCAGATTTGATTTTATTATCTTGTAAACACAACACTGTGCCACATAGTGTTATACACTCCTTAATATTACTGTAAGATAGTGAGCTATATGTTTGCCAGAAGATGCTGTCCTAGTGTTATTTTGTATGTTTCTGTGTTTTACCATGATGTAGGTTTGAGCCTTATTGGTCCACCACAGGTTAGCATTTGTTTTATGTTTCAAAAGGTAAGGAGGGCTCCCGACTCAGGCTCTCCTCATGCTGGGGGCCAAGCTGGAGAGAAAATATGGCCTGGCAGCGTTGTCACTCTGTCTCTCTCACTCTCAATTTCTCAATTCCTCCCTTGAATGACGGTCAAAAGTTGTGGCGTCGATGTGTAAACGTGATTGACACTATGCAAGTTAATATTTTTAACATGCAACAATTTTGGAAGGGAAATACCTGGGGCTGTCTTGATCCTGATATTCTTTGTTGGCAATTAATTAATAATTGCAATCTTTTTCTGTTCATTTTATACAAATGGAACTATACTAAATATATTTGAAAACAACAGATGCTACAGTACTAGCTTGTACAGTACAGTAAATTATTTGGAAACATCAGGCAATGCATGCATGCTTCACAGATGTGTCTTTACACAAGAAAGCTATGTATAATGAGAGCCAGTTAAACTTATTTAATTATAAACAATGCATGTGGACATGGAAAAGTACATGAAAACATTGTAGGGGATACACACACCAACATTAAAACTACGACTACACAATGCAACTCTTACACTGGGCCTTCATACAGCAGTGGACCTTTCATTCACACTGGTAGTTGACGAAGACCCTGTGACTCTATCTGGAGGGATGAGGGTCTTCATAACCTGACACACCCTACACGGAGCCCTGTTCATCAACCTCAGCAGGTTCCTCCTGAATTTCTCCCCTACGAAAACATACAGGATGGGGTTGACACAGCTGTGAGAGTAAGCAATGGCCTGGGTGACTTCTAAAGCCAATTTGATTGCCTTGCTGCTGTGACATTCTGTATAGACTTGAAGTAACTCCAACGCTTTGAAGAAGGAAGCAACATTATAGGGCATCCAGCAGCAGAAAAACACAGCTACAACTACGAGAACTAAGCGGATGGACTGTTTCTTGGATGAATAGCTGTATAGGAGCTTCCAAATGATCTGGGAGTAGCAGAAAACCATGATGGTCATCGGAATCACTAAGCCAATTATGTTCATTTTGAAAAGGCCAAAGATAATCCAGAAGTGCCTGTTGTGTGTTGTGGCATCATTCCCAGCGGATGCAGTGTATAAGGGAGCACAGAATAAAATCGTGTTATTGGACCTTGGGGACTCCTGTGCCTTAAGAAAACCTAGATCTGGAAAAGAGGCGAGAAAGCCAGCCACCCATGTAACAGCAGCTGCAATTATTCCAGAAGAGCGTGTTCGTATTTTCAGTGCACAAACTGCGTGCACTACAGCCAGGTACCGGTCAATGCTCATCAGACTGATGAAAAAGATCCCACAGTAAAAGCCAACGTGGTAAATACCGAGGACCATCTTGCACATAGCATCCCCAAACAGCCACTGGTCCCATTCTTGGTAGGCTAGGAAGGGAAGGGAGCATACTAGCAGAAGGTCAGCAAAGGCCAGGTTGAGGAGGCAGACATCACTCATGCTACGGAGCCGCACCCCAAAGATGATGACCCAGAGGACAAGCACATTCCCTAGAAAACCCACGATGAAGAAGAGAGAATAGAGCCATGGGAGAAAGTAGGACCCATGCTGTGGGTATTCACATATCCCATCTTCTTCATAGTCGATTTCATAGTCGCCGTCACTGACAGGTGAGCTGAGAGAGTAATTGCAGTAAGTACGAGTAAGAGTAGGGATTAGGTCAAGTACATTTTCATAATAAAATAACTCAATTGCCTATAATATATAAAGCTGTGTAGAAAAACACATTTGCATAATTTCATAATTTCCCCCATAAATGATTAAAAAAAACATATATTGATCATTTATGTCACTCTCATAGTTGTATATGAGTCCTAATTAATTACAGACATACATGTGTTTAAAAACAAGATCATAATGGGGAAAAAACAGTTTCCTTTGACTACTCTGGGTTTCATCAAAAGGTCATAATACAAAATACAGCATAGAATTACAGAGGCATGTTATTTTTACATGCTATAGAGTTGGTTATTTAATGTACCCAGTAGTTCCTGTGCTAACTTTTCTTATGTAAAACAATACTAGGGGGAAAAAGCGTCTCAAGAATCAAGGAGGTTTTATTTGTCACCATCTTATACAAGTACAAGCAACAAAATGTCACCTGGTCTGGCACTCACCTGGCAGTACTGTTGATAAAATAGCTTGTGGTGTTCTCCATCACTGACTGCGCTGAATCAAGCTACCAGGCCTCTTTGCAAGTGAAGTTACATAAGACCATCCGAATGCAACAACAACTACTAAGTATAAATTACTTCTCGTTTTATTAGCGGAAGTGAGATTCTTCTAAATGGGTGTTTGCAGTGGTGAACGGAAACAACGTTTTTTTGTGAGTAAGCGTTTTTCACGTTTTTTTTTTTACTTGTGGCTTTTCCTTCACTACATTACAGACATATACTTTTCTTTTGACGCCACTGTATTTGGTCTTTGAAAATGACTTTTTGGGGGATTCTTCTTTCCTTTTTCATTGAGTTTTCAAAATACACAATGTAGACTACGGTATGTGTATCACAAATTAAGACATAATTTAAAAAAAAATTAAAACTAAATAAGATACACTAGATATGAAGTAAAAAAAACAAGGCAGACACAAGACAACCTAAGCTACAAAAAGACACGTACAAGTCAGGTTAATCACAGCACAAGACTAGAAAAAGTGCTCCTTGGAGCACACAGGTCAGGTAGGTTATTGCGGGCCAGCAATGTTGATGGAATATGAAAAATCTGACAGATCTGTCTTGATCACATGACTATAGCGATAATATGTACCAATTTGCGTGATGTTTGGACAACATCTCTAGGAGTAATATGAAAATAATATTGTACCTAAAATCGGCCTCCTGGTGGTGCTGTAATAGGCCAATGTGAATAGGGTGGCAAGTTTCTCGGGCAATTGGGTTCATGATTTGGGGCATTTTGTTCAAAACGGAGCACTCCTGCAAACTTTGAAAGCCAATCTTAGCCAATCAGGATGGCTTATAAGAAAACAGACAAATCCGTCTTGATCACATGACTATAGAGATACTGTGTTGCGTGATGTTTGGACAAAATCTGTAGGAGTAATATCAAAACATTGTTTTGCAAAAATCGGCCTCCTGGTGGCGCTATAACAGGCCGATCTGAAACATTTGAGGTGAGAGGTTCTGCTCTGGTATCCAGGGAGTTTGTGTGCACAGTTTCACGTCGATCACTGGAGATTAGCTGTTCACAGACAGACGGACGGACGGACGGACGGACGGACGGACACAAACACAGATAGACAGACAGGATGCAAAACATAATCTTCGGCCTGGTGGAGGCAATAAGTCAGCTGTAGATTTTTTTCTTTTCTTTTCTAAAATGTGATCACTGGCTACAGAATTCTCACCTGTCAAGCATTTATCAACAGTTAATAAGGCCCTTAGAAGTCATTTTTATAAGATATGTATTAACTGTATTCTGTGTAGATAGTCACACATCATACTACACAGGAAAAGCCATTTCACACAGGAAATAACCTTGCAAAACAGAAACACGATGGGTCTGTGGCATGGGTGTGACTGCTGGCGCTTAAAGTTCAGTGTGCACACTGCACATCCAAATGTACATGTATTGAACAGTAGAGTAGTCATGACTGAAAGAATAAAATAGATAATGAAGCCGAGACAAAACAGTGAATGAGCTATTTTTTATAATCAAACAGTGTAAGAAGTTTTAGTAACATAAAAACATAAACAATGCCCCCGGGCTGGGGGCATTGACACTGCATTATACTATGTTGCTAAAACCCCGGCGTCGAGGCGATCGGATAGGTGGCTGTCCAGAAGCGCCGATCCGACCGTTATGCCCATGTATGGGCATGCCCATATGGGACCGACCGACTTCCAACTATGCACAAATAATTGTGTTCATTTACTTTCTGAAATGTTTTTGAACCCTCAAGTGTCTTGTGATGGTTTCAAGTAATTAAATCAAATAAAAACCTCCACAATCTTCAAATTGGCCTTATGGTAGCACTGTTAACAGGCCGCTTCACGTTTTGGCCTATAACACTTTACCTGTAGGTCATCCAATTAAAATGAGATGTTCCACCATTTTGCATTTACTTCAAAACACAATATTCCTAAATATTCCTACAGATTGTGTCCAATACTCAAAAACAAATTGGTACACAGTATTATCTCTGGAGTCATGTGATAAACATGTATCATTCAGATTGTTCATATTCCATTTTGATTGGCTTCCAAAGTTTGCAGGAGGGGCCCATAAAAAAATAAAATTCGAATCACACTTTGAGGAGCCTTAAGCAACACGTGCTGTGAGCCAAAAGCAATTTTACTTCCACCCATGGGATACCACATATGCTACAAATGCCACCAAATTAGGTACAACATGGTCTTGTGAGTCATTGACAGTGACAATGACCGTCAAACGGGATTCTGCTACTTTCACACACTGTAATTACGCTAATTTGCTACTGTACTGTATATTAAAAAGTCATCAATAATAATAAATGCATTTATTCATTCATTTGGAGACTTAACAATTTCTTGGTTGTGAAAAAACATTCAAATATTTTAACATATATGTATGATATATATACAATATAATATACAGATATACAGGTAAAACTATGACAAATTACAGTGGGTTGCATCCTGAGAAAAATGCGGATTGAAGACCCCCACAAAGGCTACATCGTGGATTAATTCCAGCATTTTGATTTATAGTACAATATCTCTGGGGTGGCTCTCCTCATGCTGGAGAGAAAGATGGACACCTCATCTGTCTCTCTCACTCTCTCTCATTTTCTCTCTTGAGGGTCAATGTGCACGTAAACATTGACACTACATGAGTTCATATTTATTTTTGACGTGCTGCAATTTTGGAGGGGAAATACACAGGGCTGACTCAATCATGAAATTATTTTGATGATCAATTGACATACAAATAATATAATTACAGTCTATTTCTGTTCATTTCATATGAATCGAACCACTGAATGTATTGAAAACAATGAATGGAGCGGTGCAGTACATATTTTGACCATATCAAATCAGACAATGCATGCGCCATACCGTAGATGTATCCGTACACAAGATCTACTGTATGCACAGTGAAAAGCAATGTGTATTTAATTATAAACATGCATGTGGACATGGAAAAATACATGTGTGCATACCTGCACAGTGCGCATGCTAGCCTGGTAGCCCCCCCCCCCCCCAGAAAATCGCATTGCATTGCTGAATGAAAATTACATTGAATTCCGCGGCCGGGTGGTTTACCAGGCTATGCGCATGCATGCATGCAAACATTGAAGGGATAGCCAAATCAACCACACTGACAAACACACACACACCAACATTAAAACTACGGCTAGACAACAGAACCCCCCAACTGGCATTTCATACAGCAGTGGACCTTTCATCCACACTGGTAGTTTGTGAATAAGTAGACCCTGTTACTCTGTCTGGAGGGATGAGGGTCTTCATAACCTGACACACCCTACATGGAGCCCTGTTCATCAACCTCAGTAGGTTCTTCCTGAACCTCTGTCCTACAAAAACATACAGGATGGGGTTGAGACAGCTGTGAGAGTAAGCAATGGCCTCTGTGACTTGTAAAGCCAATTTGATTGCCTTACTGCTGTCACATTCTGTATAGACGTGAAGTAACTCCAAAGCTTTGAATAAAGAAGCAACATTATAGGGCATCCAGCAGCAGAAATACACAGCTACAACTACGAGAACTAAGCGGATGGACTGTTTCTTGGAGGAGTGGCTGTATAGGAGCTTCCAAATGATCTGGGTGTAGCAGAAACCCATAATGGTCATTGGAATCAGTAAGCCAAGGATGTTCATTTTGAAAAGGCCAAAGATACTCCAGAAGTGAGAGTTGTGTGTTATGGTATCATTCTCAGTGGGACTAGTGTATAAGGGAGCACAGAAAACTTTGCTTGAACTTGGATCTCCCTGTACCTGAAGAAAACCGAGATCTGGAAAAGAGGCAAAAAATCCAGCAACCCATGTAACAGCAGCTGCAATCATTCCAAAGGTGCGTGTTCGTGTTTTCAGTGCATAAACCGCATGGACTATAGCCAGGTACCGGTCAATGCTCATCAGGATGATGAAAAAGATCCCACAGTAAAAGCCAATGTGGTAAGCACCGAGGACCATCTTGCACATAACATCGCCAAACGGCCACTGATCACGGGCTTGGTGGGCTAGGAAGGGAAGGGAGCATACTAGGAGAAGGTCAGCAATGGCCAAGTTGAGGAGGCAGACATCACTCATGCTACGGAGCCGCACCCCAAAGATGATGACCCAGAGGACAAGCACATTCCCTACAAGACCCACGATGAAGAAGAGTGAATAGATCACTGGGAGGAAGGAGGATCCATGACGTTCATATTCACACAACCCAGTGTTTCCATCACCATAGTCCTCATATATATAGACTTCTTCACTGGTAGGTGAGCTGAGAAAGAAATTGCAGGATGCGAGTAGGGATTAGGTGCATTTTTATAATGAAATGATTCAGTATATTAGATACGTTTCTGAAAGAAAACAACATAGCCTAAGATATATAATATCTTAAAGCTGTGAAGAACATACAGTATGAAGGATAGTGCTTCAAGATTGCCTCTAGATTGGTATATGTTTGGACATACAGCAGCGAGATCTACTGTAAGAATATTCTAGCCTCTATGTGTTCATTTCAGATTACTGTTTGAACTCATAAAAGGTTAGCAAAATGTGATAAAGTCCTGAAAGGACTTAAGTTTTTTCAGGGAGACATGCATGAGCTGGATGCACATAAAAAAAAATCAAAGCTTAAAATTAGATTTGTATTGTACATTATAGTAAAGTGCAATTAAAGTGGGAGAGATTGAGGATGGTCTGCTTTTTTAATTTTATATCCTGTAAATACTGACACAAAATTCAAACCATTTCCTTCCAAGTCAAAGGACACTGATGAAACGCACAGTCCTATGAGTTCCATCATTAGGTCATATAACAAGCTTCTACAGCTTAGAATTATAGAGACAAATTGTTTGTTTGTTTGTTTACATAACGTGTAGACATAATTATTTTATGTAGACAATATTTCCTTTGCCGATTTTCTTTTTTTTTTCAGAAAAAAGTGAAAAGTCTCACCTGACATTGCTTAAATAGCTTGTGTTGAAGGCCATCATTGACTGTGCTGTGTCGAGACACCATGCCCCAATGCAAAAATCTACATATGCTCAATGAGAAGCAATTGCACTTAATTTAAATAGAAACACAAAAATGCGCGCACACACACACACACACACACACACACACACACACACACACACACACACACACACACACACACACACACACACACACACACACACACACACACACACACACACACACACACACACACACACACACACACCCTTCACAACACTTCCTTTCCACCCAAGTGTATGTGGTGAACGTGGTAGGACGTGTTAAAAGTATTTATTTTCCATTTAAGCTGAACCAAGCTAAACAGTATGTGCTGTTGACATCTGTTGCTTGATTCATTAATAACACATTAATGGTTGTTAATTTATTTTACAAGGAGGTCATAACTCAAGCAAAAATCAAGGATGAACATAGAGCTCCTTGTAATGATTTCTTACAACGTAATATTTTCTTACAGTATTTAATACAAAAGGTATATTTCCTGTTCACACTAGCATGAGGTTCCTCCTGAACCTCTCCCCTATAAAACATACAGGATGGGGTTGAGACAGCTGTGGGAGTAAGAAATTGCCTCTTTGACTTGTACTGTGAAGCCAAATTGATTGCCTTGCTACAGTCACCTCCTACTGTGCAGTATATGTATTGTAACGCCAAAGCTTTGAAGAAAAAGCATGTTATAAGGCATGCTGCATCAGAAAAACGTGGTTACAACTACAACCAATCAGCAGATGGACTGTTTCTTGGATGCAAGTAAGTAATTAAGTTAGTAAGGTTTATTGGATGAAGCTTCCAAATGATCAGGATGTAGCAGAAACCCATGATGGTCGTCGCCTCATCAGAATCATTAAGCCAACAATCTTCATGTTAAAAAAGCTGAAGATATTCCAGTGGTGCTGTGATACCATCCCCAGGGTATAGAGACGAATCATATATATCATATGTTAGATTTACTTCAAAGCACAATTTTTCCTAATATTCCCACCGAAGAGTCTCTACATTGCTATACAGTATAATGTGACATAAAGCAGAGAGATCTATATCCTAACATAATATGTTCATTTCAGAATACGATGTGATAAAGTCCTGAACGGATTTACGTTTTTCAGGGAGACATACATGAAAATATGAAGGATTGCGCTTCAAGTCTCTATCTGCATAATTTCTCTTCCATTAAATCCATTTCATGCCGTGAGCCACAAAGAACAATCATATTGTAGCACAAACCCATACCATAACAGTCACTTATGTCACTATGCAGTCCTCATATACTGTACATAGACTTCTTCACTGGTAGGTGGGTTGAGAAGGAAATTACAGGATAAGAGTAGGGATTACAGTAGCTGCATTTTTATAAGGAAAGGCTTTAGCATAATGATGTGATGTGAATATGATGTGAATCTGAGAAAAAGTACTGCAATGCAGAATGCCCGCAACACTCCAGATTAAACAACAGTCTTAAGGTGCACGGCTCAACAATATCATGAAACTGAGAAAACAGCCAGCACACAGTAACAGCACGCTGAGGAAGACCTGTTAGGTTGAAAACCGGCTGCTCTGCTCTGCGTCCGTGGAGAGGTCAAATAAAACTGTATGAAAAGGACATTTACTGTGTGCTGGCTGTTTTCTCACTTTCTGCCTACATTCTCTTATACATTTTCTTCCATAACCCATAAATGTAAAATAATATTTATGTCATAGTTTTATAACTGCAAGTCCGATTAACGACATACCCATATGCTTACACAAAGAATTCCAACAGTTTCCTTTGACTAGAAATTAATCAGAAAGTCATATAGCAAACATACACGGAGGTAAGTTGTTTTCTTCTTTTTTTACATGATGTGTATTGGTTATTTAATGCCAGTCAGTACTTCCTGTGCAAACACTTCTTACTGTATGTCAAACAATAGTGAAAAGTCTCACCTGACTGCGCTGTTCTGAAAATAGCTTGTGGTGTTGTCCATCACTGGCTATGCTGGGTCAAGATACAGTACCAGGCAAGAAACAACAAGATATTTCTATTATTTTATTATTATTATTATTACCCATATTATTATTATTACCCTAATTATTATTATATTATTATTATTATTATTATTATTATTATTCGCATTTGCATTTGCATTTACATTTGCATCACATTTGCATGAGAAGTGGAGTAGCAGAGACCATCCAAATGCCAATGAATCATAAGAACAGAAGCAGTAGAATAAGAAGGGAAGTTCTTTTTTTTTTACTAGCTGCTACTTTCAAAAACTCTTACAATGAAAGGCTTCTGTCAATTCAAATGTAGTGCCAAAATATATTCTTGGACAATATATTTAGACTATAAAGAGCTTTAGAATACATCAGTTTCTAAACCATGAATTCATTGTCATATTGTGATTTGTGATTGCGTGTTCATATCCCCCTGTGAACAACCAAATTATGTTTTTTTTCCCTGAAAGTCAACATCTTTATCTTCATCTCTTCTTGATAATCCTCTCATAGTCACCTTATTCTTCTGTTGTTGGACCCATTTCATTGCCACTTGCAGCATTTTTTTGTGTTCTTATCTGTTCATTAGTTGCACTCTTACTGCTGTTGATGACATCTGAATTTCGCTGGAAGTTAATATAGGTTTATGAGGTTCATAGGTTTAGGAGGGATGAGGGTCTTCATAACCTGACACACCCTACATGGAGCCCTGTGCATCAACCTCTGTAGGTTCTTCCTGAACCTCTGTCCTACAAAAACATACAGGATGGGGTTGAGACAGCTGTGAGAGTAAGCAATGGCCTCTGTGATTTGTAAAGCCAATTTGATTGCCTTGCTGCTGTCACATTCTGTATAGACTTGAAGTAACTCCAAAGCTTTGAAGAAGGAAGCAACATTATAGGGCATCCAGCAGCAGAAAAACACAGCTACAACTACGAGAACTAAGCGGATGGACTGTTTCTTGGAGGAATGGCTGTATAGGAGCTTCCAAATGATCTGGGTGTAGCAGAAACCCATAATGGTCATTGGAATCAGTAAGCCAAGGATATTCATTTTGAAAAGGCCAAAGATACTCCAGAAGTGCCTGTTGTGTGTTATGGTATCATTCTCAATGGGTTTAATGTATAAGGGAGCACAGAAAACTTTGTTTGAACTTGGGTCTCCCTGTACCTGAAGAAAACCTAGATCTGGAAAAGAGGCGAGAAATCCAGCAACCCATGTAACAGCAGCTGCAATCATTCCTAAGGTGCGTGTTCGTGTTTTCAGTGCATAAAACACATGGACTATGGCAATGTACCGGTCAATGCTCATCAGGATAATGAAAAAGATCCCACAGTAAAAGCCAATGTGGTAAGCACCGAGGACCATCTTGCACATAACATCGCCAAACGGCCACTGATACCGAGCTTGGTAGGCTAGGAAGGGAAGGGAGCATACTAGGAGAAGGTCAGCAATGGCCAGGTTGAGGAGGCACACATCAGCCATGCTACGGAGCCGCACCCCAAAGATGATGACCCAGAGGACAAGCACATTCCCTAGAAGACCCACGATGAAGAAGAGAGAATAGAGCCATGGGAGAAAGTAGGACCCATGATGTAAGTATTCACACAACCAGTCTCCATCTTTGACGTCAGTGTAGTCGTAGTCATCAGGGTCAGTAAAGGATTCACTGGTAGGTGAGCTGAGAGGATAATTACAAAATAAGAGATGTATAAGGTGCATTTTAATGATGAAAGGCTTTAGTATAATACTGTAGATCTGTTTATGAAAGAAAACCACAACCAAAAATATAAAGAGCGGCGTAGAAATATGCATACTTTCTCTTCCATTACTTTCTTCCGTACCCCATGAATTATAAAATCATATTGTAGCACAAGCCCATAATGATCATTCATGTCACTGTCATAGTTTTGTCATTACAAGTCCTGTTCATTATAGACATATCGATGTGCTTAAAGCCCAATGGTATTGGTAGAGGTGTCGGTGGTGTAGTAGTTACCTTGCTATGGTGTAATTGGCCGTATAATGGGTTTTGTGATGTTATAAGTGACAGAATCAGCTTTGTTTGAGCTAATGCTAAAAGAGTGACTTTGAGCACTATTTCACTGTGTGATGTAAGTCAATGAGTTACATCACGGCAAGGCAACTACACAACCGAAACCTCTACCAAAGTGTCATTGTGCTTTAACTCTTTGACTGCCAGAAATAAAACTGTTCCTTTTGGGGGGGAAAAGAATCGCAACGCAAAGCGGCTAATTTCTCTACTTTTGCAAGACACTCTTGTATGACAAAATAGGGCAGTAATTTCTGAAATATGAAGATACAAGGTTTCCACCTGACAGCAACGTTGTGTAAAACAATTGTGGGGAAAAGAGTCTCACCTGAAAGTGTTCATAATGTAGCTTGTGGTGAGGTCCATCACTGACTGAGCTGAGTCAAGATACCAGGCCAAAACAAACAGATCTTCTATATCATATAACCAGTTCAACTGTACGACCATCCAAGTGCCTACAATAACCAAAGTGAAAGCACTAAGCAAAATCATGTACTTCTCATTTTATTAGGGGAAGTTAGATCATTTCTAAATTGATGGTGGCAGTGATGGACAGTGATTTAAATATGCGGAGCTATGGTGGACACTGGGATCCAGCGTGCAACACCCCCATTGAAGCTCCCGTCTGCACCTTAATTGGGGGAGGTCAATCATCATTATCATGGCAGATAATGGCAGGTAACTGGAAGACGACAAGTACGTGTCACATGTCACAAAATGCTTTCGGGCATTTTGACTCAGCGTTTTGGGGTTAATAAACGACCACTGGAAGCGAATGGGTTTTTGCCGAACTTTACACTTGATTTTAATACCTTAATAAACATTGTCATAAATACTATATGCTTCCAGTCGCTAGTTTAAAGTCTTCTTTCAATCACCATGATATGCGTTTTGGTAAATTATGGTCCCATTTATTAGGGTAGTAGGATATGCTGTAGGGTATGCAGTAGGAGGGGCGTGGCTACCGTGTGTTGATTTGAATGACAAGCTACACAACCAATAGCATTCATTCCCCACCCCGCTCTGGTCCCAACGAATAGCATTCATTAATTTCCGGGTTGACAAGATTGGGGAGGAAAGGGGGGAAGGGGGGGGGGGTCTACCCAGAGTTAATTATTGAGTTCTTCTACTTCAACAACAAGGGTGCCAATATGGTCCAATAGTGGTTGCCACGTTTTATGAAAAGATTTTAACGAGCCGCCAAGGGAGAACCTGATTTTCTCAAGTTTTATACAATATAGGATTTCATGGATCCACCTATTATGAGTGGGAGGGGACGGATGTATCCATTTAAGGAGAATCAACCTTCTGGCTAGCAAGCTTGTAAATCGCCATAATGATTTATTAGGAGTAGAATTGAAACCAAAAAGGGCGGTAAGAGGGTCAGGGTCAATTGGTTCACCCAAAGCGCTCCCCAAGGTATCAAATACTGCAGCCCAAAATCCTGACAGCTTGGGACAAGACCAGAACATGTGTATGTAGTCAGCAGGAGATTGTTTACACCTGTTACATGCAATTTCCGATTTCTTATTTGCATATACGGACCGGATATAGAAAGATGGCGAATTTGAAATCATTGAAAAATAGGCTTCATTTACGCTCTGTAGAGTCTATGGGCGTAACTTTGTCCATTTCTTTTTTACAGTCTATGACACCAATGCATCTACAAGAGATCCAGAGGCCATGGGTTAACCAGGCATCTGCAGAGGTTCTGCAGATGCCTAAGACACATTCAAGGATATTATGTCTCACCTGCTGGCAAACAACCATGGCAGTATGACATAATGCACCATGGACTTAGATTAGAGAGAGGTACAGCAATGCAACTGTAGAAGATGAAAGATGGATCAGCTGTTTTAAATGTGGTTGAATGCTGTTTATGTTATGTATGTATTGGTATGTATTTATGATACTTTGCTGTTATTATCTTGTAAACACAGCACTGTGCCACATCGTGTTATACACTCATTATTATTACTGTAAGGAGTGAGTTACATGTTTGCCATAAGATGGCTTTCTCGTGTTTTGTATGTTTCTGTGTTTTACCTTGCTGTACGTTTGAGGTCCTCAACAGCCACCTTAGGTTAGCATTTGTTTTATGTTTCAAAAGGTAAGGAGGCTTCCCAAGCTCTGTACGACTGAAAACACTTAGATTAAACCCTTAATAATTGTTATACAGCATGCCTGTTGTGTGTGATGTGTTATGTTAAGGATGGAACCATTTCTGTACATTTAATGTTTATTTTAATTGTGTGAACTGGCTTAACTGAGCATTGCTGAACAAGGTTAGGTAAGTTGTGCTGTGGCTGACTAATCAGTAAATAGATTATTTATGATTCCTTAATTATAGTGTCATAAACAAATTATTACATTATAGACTTCGATGTGTTACCTTAGAGTCAGAACTGGATCCCCCAACAGAAATGTCAGGCCCAGGCCCAGGGGCCCAAAGGTCAGGGGCCTCTATACAATTGGGCAGACTCATACCCACTAGTTCCAGAGCCTGACCCTGAATTTCACATGAAACTTTGCATGCACACTCCCAGCTGGCCGAGGAAGAACCTCCAACCCACATTATTCAAATCGGCCTCATGGTAGCACAATTTACAGGCCGCTTCACGTTTTGACCTATGACTCTTGGTCATACAATAAAAATCACACCTGTGTGAAGGTAGCGGCGCCTTTGATACATTTTGTCATCAATAAGTGTTTATAATGTGTTTATAGCCACGTGTCACGTGAAGCTTGACCAATCACTTTGTTGACGTGTCTGACCAATCAGAACGTTGACGCAAAAGCCAGGTATAGAGGGCTACCGCTCTATACCTAAAGGTATAGAGCGGCTAGCGCCGCTAAAAATGAGATGTTACGCCATTTTGCTTTTTCTTCTTACTACACTTTTTTTCTCATAGTCCTAGATCTTAAACTCAAATGTTCTAATTTCTTATCTCTCTGGAGTCATGCTATGTATAATAATTCAGATTTGTCATTGATTTTATTATCTTGTAAACACAACACTGTGCCACATAGTGTTATACACTCCTTAATATTACTGTAAGGGAGTGAATTATATGTTTGCCAGAAGATGCTGTCTAGTATATGTTTCTGTGTTTTACCTTGCTGTAGGTTTGAGCCTTATTGGTCCTCCACAGGTTAGTATTCGTTTTATGTTTCAAAAGGTAAGGAGGGCTCCCGACTGCATGACTGAAAACCCAACAGGCTCTCCTCATGCTGGGGGCCAAGCTGGAGAGAAAAGATGGACACCTCATCTGTCTGCAGCTCCTTCATGGCCTGACAGCGTTGTCACTCTGTCTCTCTCACTCTTTCTCATTTTCTCCCTTGAATGATGGTCAAAGGTTTTGGCGTCGATGTGTAAACGTGATTGACAATATGCGAGTAAAAAATATTTTCAACTTGCAACAATTTTGGAAGGGAAATACCTTGGGCTGTCTTGATCATGACATTTGAGTTGGATATTAATTAATAATTAAAATCTTTTTCTGTTCATTTTATACAAATAGAACCACTGAATGTATTCAAAAACAACGGATGGTACAGTACTAGCTTGTACAGTACAGTAAATGTTTTGGCAACATCAGGCAATGCATGCATGCTCCACAGATGTGTCTTTACACAATAAATCTATGCATAATGAGAGGCAGTTAAACTTATTTAATTATAAACAATGCATGTGGACATGGAAAAGTACATGTAAACATTGTAGGGGATACACACACCAATATTAAAACTACTGTGTGAACTGTTTATTGTTGCATACATGGCTGCTGGGTCGCAAGACAAATTTCAGTGTGAACTGACAATAAAGTATTATCGTATCGTATCGTATCGTAACTACGACTACACAATGCAACCCTTACACTGGGCCTTCATACAGCAGTGGACCTTTCATCCACACTGGTAGTTTGTGAATAAGAAGACCCTGTGACTCTGTCTGGAGGGACGAGGGTCTTCATAACCTGACACACCCTACATGGAGCCCTGTTCATCAACCTCAGGAGGTTCCTCCTGAACTTCTCCCCTATGAAAACATACAGGATGGGGTTGAGACAGCTGTGAGAGTAAGCAATGGCCTGGGTGACTTCTAAAGCCAATTTGATTGCCTTGCTGCTGTCACACTCTGTATAGACATGAAGTAACTCCAAAGCTTTGAAGAATGAAGCAACATTATAGGGCATCCAGCAGCAGAAAAACACAGCTACAACTACAAGAACCAATCGGATGGACTGTTTCTTGGATGAATAGCTGTATAGGAGCTTCCAAATGATCTGGGAGTAGCAGAAAACCATGATGGTCATCGGAATCAGTAAGCCAAGGATGTTCATTTTGAAAAGGCCAAAGATACTCCAGAAGTGCCTGTTGTGTGTTGTGGTACCATTCCCAGCGGATGCAGTGTACAAGGGAGCACAGAATAAAATTGTGCTATTACTGGACCTTGGGGACTCCTGTACCTGAAGAAAACCTAGATCTGGGAAAGAGGCGAGAAATCCAGCAACCCATGTAACAGCAGCTGCAATCATTCCAGAGGAGCGTGTTCGTATTTTCATGGCACAAACTGCGTGCACTACAGCCAGGTACCGGTCAATGCTCATCAGGCTGATGAAAAAGATCCCACAGTAAAAGCCAATGTGGTAAATACCGAGGACCATCTTGCACATAGCATCCCCAAACAGCCACTGGTCCCATTCTTGGTGGGCTAGGAAGGGAAGGGAGCATACTAGGAGAAGGTCAGCAAAGGCCAGGTTGAGGAGGCACACGTCACTCATGCTACGGAGCTGCACCCCAAAGATGATGACCCAGAGGACAAGCACATTCCCTAGAAGACCCACGATGAAGAAGAGAGAATAGAGCCATGGGAGAAAGTAGGGCCCATGGTGTAGGTATGTACATATCCCATCTTCTTCATAGTCGATGTTATAGTCGTCGTACTCGTAACTGATAGGTGAGCTGAGAGAATAATTGCAGAGTAAGAGGGATTAGGTCAGGTACATTTTCATAATAAAATAACTCACTATATTACTGCAGTTCTGTTTTTCAATTGCCTATAATATATAGAGCTGTGTAGAAACATTAATCTGCATAATTTCATAATTATCCCCATAAATGATAAATAATCATTAGCACAAACATATAATGATCATTTATGTCACTTTCATATTTGTATATGAGTCCTAATTAATTACAGACGTTACGAAATGTCACCTGGGCTGGCACTCACCTGGCAATACTGTTCATAAAATAGCTTGTGGTGTTCTCCATCACTGACTGCGCTGAATCAAGCTACCAGGTCTCTTTGCAAGTGAAGTTACATAAGACCATCCGTATGCAACAACAACAACAACTACTAAAATTACTTCTCATTTTATTAGCGGAAGTCAGATAATAAGTCAGTAAATGGGTGTTGGCAGTGGTGAACTGAAACAAATAGCTGTACTGCTCTGCACATTTTTGTGAGAAAGTGTTTTTCAAGTTTTTTTTAACTTGTGACTCTTTCTTCACAACATTACAGACAATTGTTGTTCTTTTGACGCCACTGTATTTCCATGAAGGTTGTCTTTGAAAATTACTTTTTTTGGGAGTTTTCATAAATACACAATGTAGACACAATGTAGTGATATATGTGTATCACAAATTAAGACATAAGGAAAATGTAAAAACTAAAGCTAAATAAGAAAGAAACTAAATACACACTAGATATGAAGTAAAAGCAGAGTAAAACTTAAAAAACAGACACAAGACAACCAAAGCTACAAAAAGACGTACAGGTTCATCACAGCACAAGACTAGAAAAAGTGCTCCTCGGAGCACACAGGTCAGGTAGGTTATTGCGGGCCAGCAATGTTGATGGAATAATTATGAGAAATCAGACAGATCTGTCTTGATCACATGATTATAGTGATAAATGTGTACCAATTTGCGTGATGTTTGGACAAAATCTGTAGGAGTAATATTTAAAAAAAAATGTCTACCTAAAATCGGCCTCCTGGTGGTGCTGTAATAGGCCAATGTGAAAAGGGTGGCATTTCTTCCTCGGCCTAGTGGGAATGTGTGTGCAAAGTTTCACGGCAATCGCGTTCATGATTTGAGGCATTTTGTTCAAAACGGAGCACTCCTGCAAACTTTGAAAGCCAATTTTAGCCAATCAGGATGGAATATGAGAAAACAGACAGATCCGTCTTGATCACATGACTATAGAGATACTGTGTAGCGATTTGCGTGATGCTTGGACAAAATCTGTAGGAGTACAAAACATTGTTTTGCAAAAATCGGCCTCCTGGTGGCGCTATAACAGGCAGATCTGAAACATTTTGGGCAGAGGTTCTGCTCTGGTATCCAGGGAGTTTGTGTGCACAGTTTCACGTCGAACACCTGAGATTAGCTGTTCACAGACAGATGGACGGACACACACAGACACATGGATGGACGGACAGGATGCAAAACATAGTCTTCGGCCTGGTGGAGACAATAAGTCAGCTGTTGATTTTTTTTTCTTTTTTTTTGTATTTTATATTTGTATTGATTTTTTAAAAAAATCCACATACAACAACTGACAGACATACTCTTAACAAAACAAACAAGAACAGACAAGTAGGGGGAGGGGGGGGGTTCCTCCACTTCCATTGTTCATCAACACCATCAGTAAAAAGAACGGTAAAAAAAGCAAACTTAGCCAGTCACTTAAGACACAAGTCACCACACTCCATATAGCTCATAATCACACAGAAGCATAGGCATCAAAAGTCTATTTGAGGGGAGGGTTCAGGCCCACAGTGCATTGACCTTTTAGAAGGATCCGTGAGATTTCGGTGGGAAAGTAATCCATTAGCGGGGCCCACAACTTTAGAAAAGAGGCTTCATTGCCTTTATATACTGCACACAGTCTTTTGTGAGGGAGCACACCAAAAATCTCTTTATACCAGAGTTGTATGGTAGGGGGCTTATCCTTAATCCAATTGATCAAAATGCATGTTTCGAGCTAATAGTAGGAATTTGTCAAATAACTTACATTGTAAGGGTGTCAGATTAATTTCTTTTGAAGGGAGTCCCAAAATGAAAGCTCCCAGATCCTTCTTTATTTTAACCTTAAAGATATCGCTTAACTCCCGTGCCACAGAACCCCAAAACCTGGATATCCACTTACATTCCCAAAAGCAGTGGTAGTAAGTTCCAAGATCTGTATGACATTTAGTGCACAGAGGAGATCTTGAACGGTCCATTTTGTTTAGTAACACAGGTGTGATGTACAGTCTGTGAAGGATTTTATATATATTTTATATTTCTTTTCTATTTATTTTGTTTTCTAAAATATGATCACTGGCCACAGAATTCTTACCTGTCAAGCATTTATCAACAGTTAATAAGGCCCTTAGAAGTCCTTATAAGATGCGTATAAACTATATTCTGTGTAGATACAGTACTAAAGTCACACATCATGATACAGTACTAAAGTCACACATCATACTACACAGGAAAAGCCATATAACACAGGAAATAACCTTGCAAAACAGAAACACGCTGGGTCTGTCTGTGGCATAGGTGTGACTGTTAGCGCTTAAAGTGCAGTGTGCACAATCCACATCCAAAAGTGAACAGAGTAGTCATGACTGGCAGAATAAAATAGATAATGAAGCAGAGAAAAACAGTGAATGAGCTATTTTTATCTATCATCAAACAGTGTAAGAAGTTTTAGTTAACACAGTATAATGCAGTGTCAATGCCCCCGGGCTGGGGGCATTGACACTGCATATATTATGTTACTAAAACCCCGGCGTCGAGTCGATCGGATAGGCGGTTGTCCAGAAGCGCCGATCCGACCGTTATGCCCATGTATGGGCATGCCCATATATGGGACCGACCGACTTCCAACTATGCACAAAAAATTGTGTTCATTTATTTTCTCAAATGTTTTTGAACCCTCAAGTGTCTTGTGATGGTTTCAAGTAATTAAATCAAATAAAAACCTCCAAAATCTTCACATTGGCCTCATGGTAGCACTGTTAACAGGCCACTTCACGTTTTGGCCTATACTGTAACACTTTACCTGTAGGTCATCGAATCAAAATGAGACGTTCCACCATTTTGCATTTACTTCAAAACACAATTATTCCTAAATATTCCACACAGATTGTGTCCAATACTCACACAAATTGGTACACATTATCTCTGGAGTCATGTGATAAACATATATCATTCAGATTGTTCATATTCCATTTTGATTGGCTTCCAAACTTTGCAGGAGGGACCCATAAAAAAAAGATCTACTCAAAATTGGAATCACACTTTGAGGAGCCTATAAGCAGCTCAGAGCCAAAAGCAATTTTCCTTCCACCCATGGGATACCACATATGCTACAAATGCCACCAAATTAGGTACAAAATGGTCATCATGTGACAATGACCGTCAAACAGGATCCTGCTACTTTCACACAGTTTGCCTGTAATTACGCCCCTCCAACCCACTTTCATTGTGTCCTGACGGCTGCACCACACTACTGACACCGCCCTGGTAAGCCAGGCAACCCAGTCTGGCGGATATCTGTACTTTTCTAGTTATTACACTGCAGATGTTGTTATACTGTTTATTTTGCATTCATAAATACAGAAAACCTGCTGCTCAGAAAACCTGAACCTGAGCCATTGCAAACAGAGTGGAAAAGTGCTTCTGTACTGTATATTAAAAAGTAATCAATAATAATAAATGCATTGGTAAAGTTATTGAAATTTGGAGACTTAACAATTACTACTTAAAATGTAATTACTGTGAAAAAACATATTCAAATATTCTAACATATATGATATTTATACAATATAATATACAGATATACAGGTAAAACTATGACAAATTACAGTACAGTGGGTTGCATCCTGAGAAAAATGCGGATTGAAGACCCCCACAAAGGCTACATTGTGAATTAATTGCAGCATAATACACAGGGCTGACTCAATCATGAAATTATTTTTGATGATCAATTGACATACAAATAATATAATTACAATCTATTTCTGTTCATTTCATATGAATCGAACCACTGAATGTATTGAAAATAATGGAGTGCAAGTTTTTACATCAGACAATACATACGCCATAGATGTATCCGTACACAAGATCTATGCACAATGAGAAGCAATTACATTTATTTAATTATAAACATGCATGTGGATATGGAAAAGTAGGACATGGAACCCATCCCCCCCCCCCCCCCCCCCCTTGAATTCCGCAACCGGGTTGTTTACCAGGCTATGCACACGCATGCATGCAAACGTTGTAGGGATAGCCAAATCAACCACACTGACAAACACACACACCAACGTTAAAACTACGACTACACAATACAACCCCTCAACTGGCACTTCACACAGCAGTGGACCTTTCATCCACACTAGTAGTTTGTGAATAAGTAGACCCTGTGACTCTGTCTGGAGGGATGAGGGTCTTCATAAGCTGACACACCCTACAAGGAGCCCTGTTCATCAACCTCAGGAGGTTCTTCCTAAACCTCTGTCCTACAAAAACATACAGGATGGGGTTGAGACAGCTGTGAGAGTAAGCAATGGCCTCTGTGACTTGTAAAGCCAATTTGATTGCCTTACTGCTGTCACATTCTGTATAGACGTCAAGTAACTCGAAAGCTTTGAATAAAGAAGCAACATTATAGGGCATCCAGCAGCAGAAATATACAGCTACAACTACGAGAACTAAGCGGATGGACTGTTTCTTGGAGGATTGGCTGTATAGGAGCTTCCAAATGATCTGGGTGTAGCAGAAACCCAAAATGGTCATTGGAATCAGTAAGCCAAGGATGTTCATTTTGAAAAGGCCAAAGATAATCCAGAAGTGTCTGTTGTGTGTTGTGGTACCAATCTCAGTGGGACTAGTGTATAAGGGAGCACAGAAAACTTTGGTTGAACTTGGGTCTTCCTGTACCTGAAGAAAACCTAGATCTGGAAAAGAGGCAAAAAATCCAGCAACCCATGTAACAGCAGCTGCAATCATTCCAAAGGTGCGTGTTCGTGTTTTCAGTGCATAAACCGCATGGACTATAGCCAGGTACCGGTCAATGCTCATCAGGATGATGAAAAAGATCCCACAGTAAAAGCCAATGTGGTAAATACCAAGGACCATCTTGCACATAGCATCGCCAAACGGCCACTGATCCCGAGCTTGGTGGGCTAGGAAGGGAAGGGAGCATACTAGGAGAAGGTCAGCAATGGCCAAGTTGAGGAGGCAGACATCACTCATGCTACGGAGCCGCACCCCAAAGATGATGACCCAGAGGACAAGCACATT